>NC_058408.1:26212363-26507034 GCF_002201575.2 Neomonachus schauinslandi | reverse complement strand
CCTTCCTTCCTTCCTCCCTCCCTCCCTCCCTTGTCTCCACTGGACAATACTTCCAATTCAAATGCCTGATTAATCATTTATAACATCACTGATAGTATTAAGATTCATAAAAATTCAAATTGTAGGAGCATCGCTCCACCCTTCTGGCTCCAGACTCAGAGAGCTGCGCATCTCACCCTCCACTGGGAAAGCAGGGGCAATCTCTCACCCCCGGTTAGGCTTTTAATTCAGATTGTCCCACTCCTTCGGATGTCCTTGAGTATCAGTGTGGGTGTCTCATCTGTCCAGACGTGGCTGAGACAGGGGACAGACAAGGTGACCACGCCTAGGCCCCCTAATTCTTGCTTCCCTCTGGAGACAGACAGTCGGCAGTTCCAAGGGCCGCCTTTGGCAGGTGTCAGATGAGATGCCAAGGACCTCTCCCTGTGCCTGTCCTGGGTCCTGGCCTCCGATCCCAGTCCCGGCCTCCCTCTGCTCCTTTTCTGCCCTTCATTTACTGAGAATGGATCTCTCCCACATGAATTCTTAGCACCCGCAGATGTATGCATTGATTTGGATGAAGCCTTTTTGTATTGCCATTGATTTTAAAGATACCAACAACAGCAAGCTTAAACTCTAATGTGGTGTAACAATAGCCCCAGCTCACAAAACACACCAGCCTCCCAGAGGGATTCCGAGCACTTAACAAGTTCTTTCTGGTGCAGGCAACTGTTGTCCCCAGTCCCCGGGGAAAGTAAGACAAAGCGATACCTTTGCTTATTTGGGGAAGAAGGGCGTCAAGGAGAAAGGGTGGGGGTGTGCTTACTTGAGAGGATGGGAGAGAGGAGTTAACATTTTGAAGTAATCAGTAAATACATCTTCTTCCATTTTTAGAAACCACCCCCAAGGCCCCCAGTTTGGGCCACGAGTGAAGGTGGACACATCCTAAGAAGTGGAAAGCAGATCCCCATGCCAGTTTTGGGTGCACCCAGGGCTTGGCTCAGTGCCCCAGAAGACTGGGGTGCAGAACCTCTCTGCTGTTCCCTCAGCGCCTTCCAGGCATCCAGGGGTCTCCTGCCTGGCTCTGTCCCTTCCCCACCACCCCTCCCCCTCCTCTTCAGAGCTAATTTACTTCTCCCCTTCTGGGCTCTACCCTCAAAATCTTGAGGGGTGTCACTCTCAGAAGCTGGACACTGGGTGACCAAGGACACTTCAGTCCCCTTCCCTACCAGCCCTCCTTGACCTATTTAGCCAAGTCTTTTATTTATTTATTTATTTTAAGATTTTTTTACTTATTTGAGAAAGAAAGAGAGGAGTTGGGGAGAGGGAGAGGGGAGGGGCAGAAGAAGAGAATCCCTAGCAGACTCCCAGCTGAGTGCGGAGCCTGACAAGGGGCTCAATCCCACCACCCATGAGATCACGACTGGAGCTGAAATCATGAGTCGAACACCCAACCAACTGAGCCACTCAGGCGCCCTGGCCAAGTCTTTTAGTTTCTGCCTTGGAGAGGCCCCATCCCTCCTTCCAAGCCAGCCCTCCTGTCTGTCACCCACCAGATGCTCTCCCAGCCGGCCGCTCTGGCTGGCCACCTTGCCTTGTAGTTGACTCCTGGTCTCAACAGGAAGTGACCCATCCCTCCCTAGGCCCAGGGGCCTCGCTGCTGTGGCCCCTTCTACAACATTCTCTGCGGGCCACTCAGCCTCGCTCCCCTTCTCCTTTTATTCCACAGCTTCCTCTCCTTTTACAGTGTTCGGAAACCTGCTTTCAGTCGGACCAGTGCTTCTGTTCTGTATGCGTGTAGCCCCTTGTCTGACCTGTCTCCCGACACAGCCAGGCTGAATTATTCATTAGCAGGAGCCAGCCTTCGAACTGACAGCATAAAACCACTGAGGAGGGTTTGGTGAGCTGTTTCAATATCTCTTACTGATGCACTGAGCTCTTTTTCTAACTTGCTAGCATCCCACCAAATAAGAGTGGGGGGCCAAGCTGAGGACGGGAGAAAAAAGGACGAGGCCTTGAGCCCTGACTTTCTTACTCCCCCATTTGTGGGTCTGGCTAAAGTGCTTGATTTCTCAGGGGCTCCCTACTCTGACAGAGAAAAATGGTGCTTTTGGGGGCTCCTGGGTGGCTCAGTTGGTTAAGCGACTGCCTTCAGCTCAGGTCATGATCCCAGGGTCCTGGGATCGAGTCCCGCATCGGGCTCCCTGCTCTGCGGGGAGCCTGCTTCTCCCTCTCCCACTCCCCCTGCTTGTGTTCCCTCTCTAGCTGTGTCTCTCTCTGTCAAATAAATAAATAAAAAATCTTTAAAAAAAAAAAATGGTGCTTTTGTCCTCTGGTTTCCCAGACATCATAGGAAGACACATAGATCTTCTTCCTAAAGTGCTTCAGAGGTGTCTTTGAAGGTTTTTGAAGGAAACGCTATGCTTTATGTTCATTCCTCACCTTCCTGCTGGCCCAGGGACTCCCAGCAGGAGGCAAGTTTCCTAAGCAGTCAGACCAGCCTGCAGCCCCTGGACAGAAGGCAGGATATAGGGAAAAGGTAAATAGCCCTTAGGGAGCTCCGTTCCGAAGACATGTGGCCTCTCGGCTTAGGAAATTTCTGGTCTGGGAGCACAGAAGGCACAGAGCAGGGCACATTCACAAAACAAAATAATGACACAAAGCCCCCTAAAACGCAAGTTAAATGTAGCTACGCTTCTTCCGTGGAGAATGGATAGGGCAGTGAGGGGGGCAAATGAAAGGAACGGGGGCAGATGTGAGCACACAGCCCCGTTCCCCTGGCCAGCACTTCTCCTGGACACCCCCAGCCTCTCTGGCTTTACCCATAAGAATAGCAACCCCTGGAGCACAGCTCTCCTCTCCCGAGAGAACAGATGGGGAAACTCAGGATGAAAACCTCAGACCTCTGCTCCCCGCCTTCTGAGGCTGCTGACTGCAGAGAACCAATGGTTACCTGAGGACAAAGGGCCAGAAGCTTGCCCAGACTACTCTTCTCATCCAGGGCCACCAAAGCCTCCTCTGACTTCAGAGGTGAAGACCTGGGATGTTGGGGTTTGCTAGCCCAGCTTGCTGTGGGGTTGACCCACTCACTCCCAGTCCAAAATGCTTAAAGGGGCCAAGGGGCCATTCTCTCCTGCCCCACCCCACCCCCACCGGCCTGGGCTGCAACAGTAGGAGGGGCAGAAAGGCAAAGGGGTGGAGGGAGACCAAGAGAAGAATGGGGAGGAAGGGGGAAGGTGCAAACCTGGGAATCCCAGTCCTAGCTGCTGGCTTCTCTAGAAAAGGACAAATTCAAGAGTTTGGATGTAAGGAATTCCCTGCACCGGGCACAAAAGAAGTTTTTTATTTTATTTTATTTATTTATTTTTTAGAGGACAGGAGGGGCAGAGGGAGAGGGAGAGAGAGAATCTTTTTTTTTTTTTTGAAATGTTAGAAATTTTTTATTCTTTTTTTTTTTTAAGGTTTTATTTATTTGACAGAGAGAGACACAGCGATAGAGGGAACACAAGCAGGGGGAGTGGGAGAGGGAGAAGCAGGCTTCCCGCGGAGCAGGGAGCCGGATGCGGGGCTCGATCCCAGGACCTGGAATCATGACCTGAGCCGAAGGCAGACGCTTAACGACTGAGCCACCCAGGCGCCCCAGAGAGAGAGAATCTTAAGCAGGCTCCACACTGAGCGCAGAGCCCGACGATGGGCTCCATCTCATGACTCTGAGTTCATGACCTGAGCCAAAGTCAAGAGTCTGACACTTAACCGACGGAGGCACCCAGGTGCCCCAAAAGAAAATGCATGTTGGATGTGCTTTGGTGAATCAGTCCGTAAACAACCACACATCCTTCTGTTCCTTCTTTCCCCCAGCCGGGGCTGTCTGTCACCAGCCCAGTCAGAGAGGACAGCAGGTCTTCTGCCCACTTGATTTGATCTGGGCCTGGTGTACTCTGAAGCCAATTTGGCCAATCTGAGGCATTACAGAGCAGAACAGAGCAATTGGGCTCAGCCAGCTCCAAGGTCCCGGATCCCTTCCCCTGCTCAGCAGGAGGGCTGGATGCAGCCTTAGACCTTGAAAAAGAAAGCTTGAGAATAACCCAAAGGGGCTGTTAATAAAAACAGTAGGAGTGTGGCCCTGGGACTTACACACAGATGTGTATACATGCACACATGCCCTTCCATTTACACAGATTTGCCAAAACACATCTTTTTCATGTACGAAGCTATACACTCATAAAAGCTGAGATGCACACTTTCTGGTCCTGATGTACCCTCCCCCTCCCCCAGTCACATGAAATCACACTCCTTCTACCCCACTCCAGTTGCCCCTGTCTCCTGCACTGGGTGGGCTTCTTCCAGAAAGTCCAGGGCCAGGGGGCGGGCGAGTAACGACATCATTTGCATTTTTTACAGGAAGGTAGTGGCACCTTCAGCCCAAGACCCTGCACCTGCCACAGACTGACAGCCTGACATCCCTGGATTTCACCTAGCTGCTCTGGGGAGATGCGTCTTTCCCTGGTTTCCCCCCCACAACCCCTCTACTTTCCTCAAGATGGCTCTTGGCTCCAGCCCATCGAACTATAACCTTAGTCCCTGAATACAACACAACCCGGGGACACTGACCCGTCCTCTGAGGGAACCCAGGCCACTGTTCCTGCCCCATCCTGCCCCATCCCTGCCTCATCCAAGAAGTCTTCTCTGATTCCATCTGTTATGCTCTAAATGTCATGGCCCCCGAGCACTCTGGAAGAAAGTGGCTTTCTCTCTACAGCTTGTTGTCTGTGTTTGTGTCAGCTCCGACTCGTGGGGGTGCGGGCTCCCTTGTCAGATGGGGGCTTCCTGATCCTCAACACCATGTCCCCATCCACCCCATCCTGCTGCATCCTACAGAATCCTGTCCTGGGAGTGGACTCAGGAGACGGAGTCCTCCACCTGGTCAGCACAATTTTCGAGACCTCTGCTGCTGATTTGCTGAGGACCCTGATGGAGTCCAGGGCCCTTGAGAAATAGAACCAACGACACGAGGTTAGAGCCATTTGGGTTCCTAGAGTTAAAAGCTTTTCCCAGAAATGACGATATAATTCTCTGTGGAGAGCAGCTCCCCATCTGGTTGCTGAGGTGGGAGATGCTTCTCACTCATTTCCTCGAATTCCCTGAGGAAAGTCATCTTGTGCATGGAACAGGGGAACATGGAACTGAGCCAGCAAGGTGAGCAGCCACACAGAGGTCCGGGAGGCTAGGAGTCAGAAAGGAGAAAGGAAGAGAGAAAGAGGGGACAGAGGGAAAGCATGGAGTGGAAGACAGCAGAGAGATAGTGTGCAGGGGGAAAACGTAAGAGGAGAAGAGAAACAGAAAAAGGAAAAAATAAAGAATGACCAAAAAAAAAAAAAAAAAAAGAACTATGACAGAATGAGAAACTGGATGACCCAGAAACACATACCAAGACCAGGACAAAACTCTAAGAATATCTCCACCTGGAGCTTCAAGAAGTGTTCTCAGGAAGTGAAGTGTGCAAGCTGGGGGCTGGGGGACCTCAGCACCTGCTGTGGGTCAGTGGCATTCTGTTAGATACCTTGTAACACCCCTGTGAGGTAGGCACTATTGTTAATGACTCTTTACAGATCAGGGAACCCGAGATTAGAGAGGCGAAGCGACATCCCCCAGGTCACACAGCTGAGATGTGTCAGGGCTACGATTCAAGTTCAAGTCTGACTCTGAAGCTTGTGCATCAGGCTTCTCCACTGTTCTCCAACTATGAAAGTGCTCTGACCTAGGCTGACTTTTTAGCCAGTCAACAAGCATTAATTAAGCACCCAGCAGCATCACAGAAGAGGTCTCTGCCCCACAGAATTTATAGTCAGGCTGGGGTTACCAGAATTCCTCCAATGTTGGATGTCTTGGTCTTGAATCTCCAGGCTGACAGGATCCCCCTAACATAGAAATTGCTGTCCCTTCACTTCAGAGTCATGTCCAAGTTACTGATAGGGACAGAGGGGATTTCGACGTCTTTCTTGGTCACCTAATCTGGATCCATCAGATAGGGACATTGTCTCATGGAAATTCTTAGTCCACTCTGTCCCCAGTCCTTCATGAGGCCATCTGTCTTAGGACGATGGGAATAAGCAAGGAAAGAGGGAAGTCAGAAGGTTGTCTGGAGTCTGTGCTTCTCTCCCAAAGGCCCAGTTTCCCTGAAAGGCCATGGACATCCCTTTCCTTGCTGGCTGCTCAGACAGTGGGGCCGGTGGGGTGGGGGGAGGAATAAGAATGATCAAAGCAGAGAAGAGGAAGCTGAGGGGCGCTTAAGGAACACTACAGGGGCCGCTGCCCAGAGCCCACAGCCGAGGTTCTCCCTCCTCACACAGAGTCAGGACTTTTAGAGAAGCTGGAGGAAGGGTACACAGCAAGACAGGGCCTGGGTTGCACTGGGGTCTCGGGAATTCCTTTAGAGCTTTAAACTTAGAACATCACCAATTTCCAATGGGTTATTAGAAGGTCTTGGGTAGAAGTTGGGGGAAGGATTCCCTGAGCTCTCAAGGTCACTAAACAAACTACATTATGAACTATTCAGACATACAGAAAACATAAAGGACAAGATCATAAACGCACACTGTAGCTGTTCTTAGCTTACATAAACAAACTGCTGTGAATCCCACTGAAACCCTGTTCGCCTCCCTGATGACAAGCTCCTCTTCTTCCCCCAGATGACCACTCTCCGGGGTTTAGTGTTTACTGCCTTCCAGAGCATTCAGCATCCTAGGATCCCTGCCAAAGAGGTCGTTGGGTTGGTCTTTGGCACCAGGACTCCACTCACCCAGGGCTGCCTGATAGGGCTCACCCTCCCACCCTGTTTCTCTCTCTCTCTTTCCAGATGGCTGAGCAGACAATCAATATTTATGTGAATCCGCCAGGCCTGCTGGACAGGGAGGCCCAGCAGACAGAGGCAGAGTCCCCATGCCCAACATGCGCAGGCTGTAACTCAGACACAGAACTCAGCCGGCCAGTCCCTGCGACTCCAGTGGCCAGACCTGACGTGCGCGCCTTGTCTCATGGCGGCGTCGCCTCCTGCCCCTGCCAGAGGTTCACAGCGCCTGTTCACTCCGGTGGTAGGCAGGACGCAATCCCTGGGTGAGGCTGCTGAAGGAATAATAAGCAGTTTATTCCCCCTACTGTGCAGGAAGCAACACAACTGCCCAGCCGGGGGGAGTTTTGGGGAGAGAACCACAACACCCCCAGGGCCCCAGTCTGCCCGCCAGCAGCACGTTTTTCTCCAGCTCATTTCCTGCACGTCACTCTCCTGAAGGGACACCTGCTCCCCAGCATTCTGCATGGGTCACCCCTCCTCCTCTCAGCGTGCCCCCTGGTTCTTGTCCTACTGGCTGGGCTCCATCCTCCTCAGGAAGCCGTTCTTAGCTAAGCCTCCCTGGTCCTGAGCACATGCCCCCTTCCCCGCCCCCCCCACATTCCTTAGTTCTCACACAATCGACTAGCACAATTTCCTCTTGTGAAAATATAGTCCTGTGTGCTGTAAACGGTCTTCCCTGCCCCACTGTAAGCTTCTAGAGAGCAGGGACCCTAGCTGATCCACCCGGGGCATCTTTCACACCATTTCCACAAGTGGCTCCATAAACGTGTGTTGAATGACTGGATGATCTCTACCCGCTCCCCACATCTGCCTGAGGGTTTCTCTGGGATGGGGCCACCCATGTCTTATCTTTTCTCAGAATCTCCCAGTAGAAACAATCAAAGGGACACCCATTCCTGATTGCTGAGTGAGTGGGGAAAAGCCCTAAAAAAGTCTCTGCGGCCAGCCCACTCAGCCTCTCTTCCCCACCCCCGCTCACCCACCACCCATAGGTCCCTCCCAGGCAGCAATAGCGCCTATCGGTCTCATCAAGCTCCTTTGAAACCTCTGGCTGATTCTGTTTTGGTTTGATGGGCCTGATCTGGGGCTTTGTCTACCCATTTACCAGCCTCTACAAGTGTTTGTATCCAAACCAACCATAAGACAACAAAAGCATGCTTCGTGCAGCTTTCCTGCTTCCCCACGAACACAGCACTTACACCGTAGAGGTGATCTTCACGGTCGTAACTCCATCTACACATGTGGAAACTGAGGCCTTCTGACTCTGGTCCACCAGCTGGCCCTGACACCCCTCTGGCTCTCTGTCCTGTCCATGCAGCCTCCCACAAAGCACCACCTCCAGGAAAGGCATCGGCCCTTTTAGGCTGGATAGAAAGGTCTTTGAGGATAATTGAAAGCCTTTTGCAAGAAAGAAGACAGAGACAGCCTCAAGTCTGTGCACGGCTGGGGCTGCTCTCCGGGTTCCTGGCCAGCCAGAGACTTTGGGGTGGGGGCCAGCAGTTCCTGATGGAGGCCAGGCTACCCGTGCGCAGCCATAAGAGCATTGCCGGGAAGCCGGAGCCCCCAGCCCAAGGATCGCCAAGCTTCCTCCCGGCCACCAGCAACCTGGACAGCAGCAGATTCCCAAGCAGCACAGATAGACTCCGGGATGACCTGAGGCCTTCAGGAATCAGCGAGGCATCCTTACTCTTGACCAGACTCGAACAGCGCCCAGCATCCTTACTCTTGGTGTCCTCCAGGGCCCACGGTGGTCACAGCTGCCCCCTTCTGAGTACTTAGCACAGGCGGCCACTCTGACCCCATGTCTACATTACCCTGTGCCTTCCCCTTAGAAGAACCTGTGAGGGGGGCGCCTGGGTGGCTCAGTTGGTTAAGCGACTGCCTTCGGCTCAGGTCATGATCCTGGAGTCCCGGGATCGAGTCCCGCATCGGGCTCCCTGCTCAGCAGGGGGGCCTGCTTCTCCCTCTGACCCTCTTCCCTCTCGTGCTATCTCTCATTCTCTCTCTCAAATAAATAAATAAAAATCTATAAAAAAAAAAAGAAGAAGAACCTGTGAGGAAGGAGAATCCCTAGTACATTTGAGCCAGCTGGGACTCGATGACTAAGTAACTTGTGGGAAGACTTGTACCTAATAAGTATCAGCGTGCAGATCCAAACGCAGGTCCTTCTGAAGCCAATACCCACAACCTCCCCACTCTCGGCTCCCCAGAAACCGCCACCTCCACAGATCTGCTCAGTAAGACTGCACCTCGCCTAGGTCAGGACACTTTTTTTTTTCTTTAGTATGGTTGGCACACAATGTTACATTAGTTTCAGGTGTACAACGTAGTAATTCAACAAGTTTACACCAGAGCATTTATTTTTAACTGGATTTCTTTCCTTTTAATAGGTCATATATTCAAAAAGTCCCAAACTCATACATGACAAGAGTACTCTGTGAAGTCTTCCTCCCACTCTTGATCCCCAAACATGTAGTTATTCTTCCCAGAAATAACCGCTGTTGTCTGATTCCTGTATCTCCTTCCATATATACATTATGCAAAAGAAGTAATTATGTAGAAGTATTCTTTCCCCAATCTTTTTTTTTTTTTTTTTTAGAGAAGGAAGGGGGAGGGGGAAGAGCAGAGGAGAAGGAGAGAGAGAATCTTAAGCAGGCTCCACGCCCAGCGCAGAGCCCAACGCGGGGCTCCATCTCACAATCCTGAGATCATGACCTGAGCCACAATCAAGAGCCAGGGGTTAACCGGCTGAGCCACCCAGGCACCCCTCCCCTATCCTTTTTAAACAAATGACAGGATATTACACACATTGCTCCATGTTTTCATTTTCCACTAAACACTGTGTTCTGGGAATTATTCCACATCCATACATAAAGTGTTCTTCATTTCTCCTGATGACTGCAAAGTATTCCATTGTCTACCAATCCATTTACCCTGTGATGGGCATTTAGGTTGTTTCTGATCTTCTGCTGTGAAAAAGATGGTTTCGGTGAGAAACTGTGTGTGTGATGTCATTGTGCTGGGTGAACAGGCATCTATAGGGTAAATTCCTAGGCGTGAAGTTGCTGAGTAAGTAGGCTCCGGAACTGAACCTTCCCAGTGGGAAGCAGCATAGATTGGTGACGAGTATATGGATATCCTTCCCCCTGGCTCTGTCACTTACCAGCAGTGTGACCTCTAGCAAGATACGGAACCTCACTAACCCTTGGTTTCCTAGTCCGTTAAAGTGTTGGCTTCCTTGCAGGGTCGCTGTGAGGGTTCAAGTGAAACAAACAGTATAAATAAAATGCCCAGCACGAAGCCTGGTTCATGCAGGGACCGAGAGACAGATGATCATTTCCCCTGTCCCCCAGTCCTGGGAAGGAACTTCTCCCACTGACTGTCCCTCTCGCCCTCTCCATTCCTCTCCTCTTCCATGTACTGTGCCCCCAGTGACTCCTTACACCATCTGCCTGACATCCAGGTTCTACGTGGAGCTCAATGTGTCTCTTGCCCACCAAGTAACAACGTTTCGAAAACAGAGACCCTCTTAACCATTTCTGAAACACCCTCACTGCCTGACAGAGGTCCTGGCACACAGTGGATGCTTGGGAAAGGTCTGCTGAAATGAAATTAGATCTAGCTCCCAGATTCTTGGTCCTTCAGCAAAGAGAGACAAGGGTCACCTCCAGCCAGGAGGCTGAAGAGGCGGCCAGCCTCCCTCTCAAGCTCACAGAGGCTTGGTAATCAGGAAAGGTTTTTGTGCCATATTTAAAAGCCCCAGCTCCTGCACCCCCCCCATCTCCCACAGCCACCCACACACCCGGAGCCTGGTAGAAAGCATTCAGATAGTCTACCTCTGGGGAGGGGGTGAAGAAGACTCCCTGGCCCCTGTCCATCCCCTCCCGCTCGTGTCCCCGGTTTGGACCGCACACCACCAGGGAGATCATCACTAGGGACCGTTGCCCAGAGAGCGCAGGGAGGTGGGAGGAAATCATTTCGATTTCTCTCTGGGAGCATAAATGCTTTTTTAATTGCTGTCAAGGCAGCTCCTCCGGAATGTATTATTGATAGCGATTGAAATGAAAGAGGGAGAAAGCAGCCATCTCTCCTTTGCTAGCGAGGTGCCCGCCTCCCCCCCCCCCCCCCGCCCCTACTCCTCCCTCCCCTGCTAGACTTGGGGCCTGAGGCGCCCACAGCTCTCTTCTCACCTGCCTTCGCTTTTTCTTTCTTTTTATTTCCCTGTTGTTCTCTTTCTGTGTCCCCTGCCGGCTCCCGTTCCACAGGCTGGCCCCTTTCTGGCCTTGAGGTAGCTCCATCGCCTGCACTTCCTGCCCCTTCCACTCGCCTGGCTCTCTGGCTGTTCAACCTCCCCCCTCTCCTAAATGTCCACCGTGTAGCCCCTCTCCCTCCCTTCCCCATCCCCATCCCTCTGGTCACCACATCCCAACTCGATCTCATCGTCTTCCTTTTCTGCTCAGGCTCCATTCCTCAGGGTCCTGGACCCTCAGTTCTTCTCTCTCCAACCAAAAGAGGCCGGGCTACCCAGGTGTCATTTCCTGACCCCCAAACCTGGGATAGGGAGATCTTTACTTCGATCCTCCTCTTGCACCCGGACTTTCACCCACTCCCCCGAATTCCCAGCCTGTAATTCCTGTTTTGTGCCAGTTGGCCAGGTGAGCTCCCATCTGGCCCACTGGCTCTATTTGGGACCAGCACCAGCAGAGCCCGGATAAGCTGTCCCTGAGGACTCAGGGTTGAGAAAACCCCCACACTCCTTCCTTCACTCAAGCAGGCGGCTCACGTCCTTCGCCGTCAGCGGGGGTTTTCCCTGCAGTAGGACCGAGCCTCACCTCTCTCCTGAAGCTGGAAGCAGCCAGGGGCTCAGGTGTGGGCTGGATGGACCCGGGCCCTCTGGCCAAGGGCCTTTGGTGCCTTTAAGAAAGCACAAGCCTCCTGGCACCACCGGCTCTTCCTCTACCCCCTTCCCCAGCCTGGGGCGGGGGAGGGAGCCAAGATGGATATACCCGCAGAGCCCCCTCCAGACAGCTCATAAATAATAGCTGATCCTCCTGCGGGGGACAGGAACTGGTCCGCTCCCGCGGAACCTGGGAGAAGGGTGACAAGGCTCGTTTATCTACCTCCTCCTGTGCTCTCCCGCTAGTAGGAGCACAGGCCTCTTTCCCACTCTTGCCTTGCCCATTTCTCCCTTTCAGAATCTGTGAGCAGGGAATGGGCTGAGGAAGGCGACAGAGTGTCAGTCTCCTGCTTCCCCTGAGGCTTTCAATATGCCTGCCTTACACCACCACCCACAAGTGTCTCCTGAGCAGCACCTCCTACCACCCTTCCTCCACACCCCCCAAACCTGCCTGTCCCCCCGGGGAGCCAGGGGCCTGACTCACAGCCTCACCCCACATCCCAAGGGCCAGAGCCGTAGACTCAGAAGTTGTAGTGAAAGCAATCCTGGTTGCATCTGATGTTCACATGGTTTGGGGTTTTAGACCCAAATGCAGTGGATTTCCCGAGTCGCTTCGACAGTCCCCCAGTTCCTGCTTCCCTTACCCTCTGCTGGGGCTTCAGCACCCCCTTCTCTCCTCCCAGACTCCCCGCCCCTGTATACCCCACGTCCCAGGGGCCCAGAGAGCTCACACTGCCAACCCAGGCTGGTTCAGCTCAGCTCAGTCTGACCCTCCTGATGGGTTCCAAGTCAGTGCCTCCACCTGTCCATTACCCCCCAGGGCCTTGGCGAGGCAGGTGTTTGGAGCCTCAGGAGCAGAATTCCCCCCAGATTCTCTGAGGCTGCACCATCTCTATCTACCATGCCATAATCCCGGTCTCACTCCAGCCAGGCCACCTTGGAACCCCCAGCTACCCATGCAGAGGGCACCCCAGCACCACCATTACCAGGAAGTGCTGCCCCCCCCCCCAAAGCCGCAGGCAGACTGGCAGGGACCTTCCGCTGCCTGAAGTCAGCCTAGGGGTAAGCTAATGGCAGGCCTGGCTCCTGATAAGGATGTGGGGAGGAGGCAGGGGTCTAGTGAAGCAGCTGCCTCTGTTCCAATCACTGCGGCAGATAAACAACGGCTAAGGGGCCTAGCCTGGGGCTACCTGTGTGTCACCCTGTGCATGCACCCCCCTACCCCAAGCTAGCACCCTTCACCCAAACAGGACTGTGGAGATTTCCTGCCTTCCCCGGTGCACCTGCTTGTTCTGCCTGCTCTCCAGCTCGCCCTCCATCCCCTTCCCTGCAATTCCCGCCTGCCCCTCTTCCTATTTCCTCCCCATCCCTTCAACTTCTTTTCTGCCTCTCCTGTTTTCTTTGTTTCTCTGTCAGTGATCGCTGTCTCCTTTCTCTCTCCCTCTGCCCTTCCCTTCCCATCCTCCTCCATGCTCCCTCCCTCTCCTGAGTCCCTCCCCAGCCCCCAAATCCATGCCACCTTCCCTCCTGCAACTATATTTAGCTCAGAGCCTCAGAGCCGGGGGTTTGGAAAGGCACACTGGGCTGGCGGCTAGTCTTGAAGGGTCTGTCAGTGTTTCCATAAGAGGCTCAGCTGGGATGAGTTTATAACTGAGCTGTTTCTTTTCCTGACACGAGCCCCCCCCCCCCAGGGCAGAGTGGAGGCAGAGAAGGGACTTCCAAGTCTCCCCAAAGGTGGGCCAGCTCTTCAAGAGAAAACGGAAGTACAGATTAATTCAGAGAGTGGATCCAGTCTCACACTACCACACAAGTGAGGACTCTGTCCTGGGTCAGGACCATTGGGAGACGGAGGACAGAGTCCTCCCTAACCATAGGTGGAGCGAGCAGTTGTTCTCCTAACGTGACCTGAGGAACTTTGAAATACACCTTTCCCCAAAGATGCCCCCAGCCTGCTACGGACTCTGGAATCCCCACCACTGTAGCCATTTCTTTCTGTTAAACCGACACCTCTAGAAGACCTGTAAAAATCATATCCAATATCGGAGGGACACTTTCCCACTAACTACGTGGTTTGAACACACCATTGCTTTTGATCTTCACAATTATGAGATCAGGAGAGAGAGCCTAGTATGCTCACGTAGCTGGCTTAAGGACACCCAGTTTAGTATGCGCTAAAGCTTAGACTTGAACCCAGGTCTTTTTTTTTTTTTTTAAGATTTATTTATCTGAGAGAGAGAATGTACAAGTGGGAGGGGCAGGGGGAGAGAGAATCTCAAGCAGACTCCATGCTTAGCACAGAACCCGATGCAGGGCTTGATCTCACGACCCTGAGATGATGACCTGAGCCGAAAATGAGAGTGAGACATTTAACCGAATACAGCACCATTCATTCACTCACTGCTTCATCGGGTATCTAGTGAGTGCCTTCTGTATACAGACGCTCTGTCACACCTCGGGCAGACCCAGAACCCAGGTGGGGATACCCAGTCGTATGCAGTGTCTGTGCTAAGACCACCATGCAGCCTTTGGGCCAGAGTTACTGGTTCAACTGGTGGTGAGCGGTGGTTGAGCTTGAGCAGGGAGCAAAGACACAACCCTATGTGGACCATCTCCAAACCTTTGGCCTTACCCTTCCCCAGCTTCCCCTGAAAGGTGGGCAAAGAAGAAGCAGAGTAAAGGGAACTCGAGTCAGTAGACTTCTTGGTCTCTTGGGCCCTTCTAGGTTCTTTACCTTTCCAAGCCCAACCACAAAAGCCATATCTACTGCCCTGTGGGAGGATGGCTGTTCCCCTGGGCTTAGGACCCAGGAGTCCTGATGCTTCATCCAGAGCAGGGCATGAGAGACTTCAAGCCAACCAAAGACCAGGTGGGAAGAGGCATTCCATTCTATCCATTCCTCACCTTCCTGGGACAAAGGAAGTTACTCCTTAGATTCCTAAGTTACACCCGTGGCTTCCTCTTGGGCTGGGAATACCATTTATAACCTGAGATAATGGTGGGTTAAAGGCCTAGGGGAGGGAGTTGTCCATAGGGCCATGGGATCCGGAGGGTGTTTCCTGAGTAGATGTGCCAAGCGCCAGAGTCCCCTCCACGCATCCATCCGAACACTCACTTACCAGGCAGCTAAAAGATGACTCTTAACACCTCAGTTGTTCCTCTTTCTCTTGCTTCTTTCCTGCACAAGATCTGCAGGTGGGAAGTGGGGAGACTTTCCAGAAGTCTCCTCTTCTATTCCTCTGCCTCTAGGAAGAACTGTGCTCACTCCCTAGGCAGATAGACGGATAGACAGATTGCCCCAGGTAGCCCATGACTGTAGCCAACCGTCTCTGCTGTCCAGAAGCTTTTGTGATGTTTAACCTGAAGGCCAGGTGGCACCAGCTAAGCTGAATCCACCACCCTCCCCTGAACCCTTTGTTTGTCCTCTTCCCTGTTCTGTTTTTCTTTTTCTTTTTTAAGATTTTATTTATTTGACAGAGAGAGACACAGCGAGAGGGGGAACACCAGCAGGGGGAGTGGGAGAGGGAGAAGCAGGCTTCCCGCCGAGCAGGGAGCCCGATGCGGGGCTCGATCCCAGGACCCTGGGACCATGACCTGAGCCGAAGGCAGACGCTTAACGACTGGGCCACCCAGGCGCCCCATCCCTGTTCTGTTTTTCATTCGCTGCTTTATTCTCCTGGCTCCTGGGAAGAGCTGAGGACTGGGAGTCAGAAAACCTCATTCTGAATCCCAGCTAGATCACTCACAGTGGAATGGGCACAGTCTCAAATTCTTTGAGCCTTAGTTTCTTCATCTGCACTAGGACTATAATAACACCTGGTTGCCGTGAGGATCAAATGAGCTAATGGGTGGGAACCAGTTTTGTGAACTGTAAAACGCTGTACTCGAGTGACGGCTTATCATTAATTCCCTTTGTTTCTCGGACACCAAAGAAAGAAGAGCTGGGGAGAGCAAGAGGACCCCGGGCCAAAGATGGGGACTGTGCGTCTGGATGCTAGCTCTGCCCTCTGGCTCTCCGGGTGACCGTGGGAAAGCCGGGTGACCTCCGGGCCTCCGTTTCCCCGTCAGTGAGGGAGGGTTAGGGTTAGCACATCTGCCTCCTCCAGCTGAGGAGAGGAGGTTGCTCATAAACAGTGATTGCTCACTCCCTCTTTTAGAGACGCTCTGAGCTCACCACCGCCAATTACGGTTTATTGAGCACACATGACACAGTGCCCTGGGCTGGATAAACAGACCTTTCCAAGGCGTAGGCCTTGCCCAGGAAGAGCGGCCGACTAGCCCAGCCCTGCCAAGGGGCAGAGCAAAGCCTCTTCTGGGCACACGTGTTCCTCTGCTCCTGGATGGCCTCACCTGAGCAGAAGGGACAGCTGGGTCTCACCCCTCTTACGGGCCACCAACACCCAGTGGGCCCCCGAGTGATCAGAAAGAAGGAAGGGTTTCCTCATCATGTCTGGGACTACTCGGCTGCCAAGAGCTCAATGTCCCTTACAACTGTCCCTTATCTCTGCTCCTGCCACCCCCCCTGGAGGTGTTTCAAGGCGTTATTGCTGCAGTCACCCCCTGCCCAGTCCCCACTGCTGTGGCTTGTCTCTCTCCCATCCATCCCACCCGCTGCTGTCCGATGAATCTTCCTAAAATACTCCCTTACCGTCTCCACTCCCTGCTTGGCACCTCCAGTCGTTCCCCGGTACACAGGGGATGAAGTTCAGGCTGGACGAAGTAAGACACGGGGGTTAAAACAACTTCAGGATCAAGAGAAGCCTGGCTCCGCCCTTGATGGGCAGGTTGCTCCCACCTCCCTGAGTGTCTGTTTCCTCAAATGCAAAATGAGGCCAATGGTACTGATACCCTACTGTGATAAAGCCTTAGAATGCGTGGCCGGCACTGTGCCTAGCTCACAGAAGTTACTCAGGATCCGTTAGCTTCCTTACGCTTCCCTCGCTGTGACCTGCCTGCACGTCTTCCTCAGCACGGACACGGTGTGCACCTAACTGCACACCCACCCTGGGGATGCGGGGAGACTGACACTGACAACCAAGACATCATCTTGATCAGGGCCAGGAGAGCATGGAGCAGGAGGTAAAGGGCTTTGGGATGATAATCAGGCTGCTGACACATCAGGCTTCAGGCTTCACTCAGAAAGGAAGGATGAAGTCTACCCCAAGTATCACGAGCGTCGGAGGCTCCAGGAAGGCAGGAAACACACCCTGAGATAAGAACACTGGTTCTTGACATATAAGAAAGACGCTTCACATAACTGAGCACATCATTTAAATGGCCTTGGCAGAGCTCCTGGGGAACCCAGTCCAAATTCTTTCAAAGAAGATTGTCAAACCAAAGACACCCAGGCACCATTCGCTGCAGAGCCCCCACCCCAGCAGCCAGGAGCCCGAGGAGCACAGGGACAAGGGACCCGTGGGCACGGCACAAGCGGCAGCCGCAACGTCAGGATGACTTCATTTACCGAGTTATCAAAACCCACAATGTCTGCCAAGCAAGAGTGTGAGTCACCAGGACCCACAGGAAAGAGGGCCCAGGGACAGTGTGGGGTGGGGTGGGGTGGGGCAGACAGCATGACACGGTGAGGAAAGCAAGTATTTTGAGGACACATTGGTTCAAATCCTGATGTAGCTCTGAGACCTTAAACTCTCTGAGCCTGAGCTTCTTTATCTTCAAAAACAGGAATAACCTAAACGCCAATTGCACAACCTTGTTTGGGGATTAAATGAGTTCATCTGTGTAAAGGCTTTAGCTATAAATATGACTTATTTTGATAGCCAAGTTCTTGATCTATCCGAAGTTGGGGAAAGAAGGGGCATATACTCTCCTCATCTTCTGCTGCCCTTGGCTTGGAAAGAGCCCTTGGCTTCAACTAGACTGACCTCAACTCTAACGCTCTTTGTTGGAAAGTTCCCCCCAAAGTTCTGGCCTTCCTGCCTTGGTTCCGGCCATTCCCTGGGAGGCCAGACGACCTGGTCCAGACCCTTGGAAGAGTCAAGACCTGCATCAACCCCTGACATCGTAGCCTTTCATAACTCCTCCTGCGACTTTGACAAAGCTAGGCACATACCTGATATTAAAACTGTTTGAATGAGTGAATGAGCCGAGCTTAGAGCATTAGGTTGCTGAGATCAGGGTTTGGGGTCCCAGCTGTCGATGGCTCTCAGAGTCCAGGCCACCCTTGCCACTCGGTGCTGCTGGTCACTAAGGGATGGGTGAGTAAGTGTGAATGAGCCTCCCGCCACTCAGCCAGAGCTAAAGCACATGCCCTGCAGAGGGGTCCAGAGCCTTTCTCTCCTTCGCCTTACTGCTTCCCATGATGCTGATCTCGTTCAAAGTGACTGGAGCCTCGTAGGAAAAGAAATAACCAGATAGAACCAGACCGAGACGGCAACACAGGCGCTGCTGTTCGGGCTAGGCTGGGGACAACTTCAGACAGGCTAGGAACACGGTCCAAGCGAACAAGTGTCCCCAGGCTAACATGAAAGGAGTTGGTGCTGGGGATCTAATCAGCTTAATAGGGCATAGCAGCCAGACAGCCAACTGTCTGGAGCCCAAGAGAGGTGGTGGCCACTGGGAGAACAGTTCAAATGCAGAAGGATCCCAGCCAAGATAGCATCCAACCTTGGGGAGGCACTATGGACTGGGCCATAACCAAGCTAAAGACCGAAAGACACTGGCCCCCCTCTCTGATTGGAAAGGACTCTCAGAGGGGACCCGGGAGCCTGGCAGGTGTGGCTGCCTCATTAGTCCGAGGCTGAAACATCTTCAGCTTGCTTCCCTCAGGCATTTGCTAGTTAGGATATTCTTCCTCTCATCTAAGCACAGAATCTCCAGATGAAGAAGAGGAGGCCAGAGGGGAAGAATACCATGGAGGTGATTAATACAAGTCCTGCTTCTCCGAATGGTAATTCAAAAACTGGGGCTGGCCAGAAGCCAAGATGGGTGTGGGTGCCAGGGAAGGCAGAGGCGGGGAACAAACAGGAGTGACTGACATAGCTAGCTGCAATACACCGAAGAGCAGGGGCCTTTTAGTCTAATGCATTATAGCAATATCTTACCTTATAGGTAAGTAGAGAAATCCCCTAATGGTGTGACCTGTCTAAAATGTGACCTCGAGACTGGATACTGATACCAGCTAAAATCCCTTTGCTCTTGTGAGTAAAAATCCGCTCCCCACACCCCCTCAGCTGATTCTCTGAATACTAGGGGCCTTGGATTGAAAAGGATGGGAGCAGGCCTCCAGGAATTTTGGAGTTTTGAGGCAAAGAGGGTAATTACTTCAGTCTCAGGAATGGGAAGATACAGGGTAGACAACTTCTCAGGAGCACATATCATTGTCTACTGACCAATTGCTACTCCCTCACCCAACCTTAGGGCTGTTCCTGGGATTCAATGCAGACTAGGGTCACCCCAAAAGGAGGGCTCCTAAGGAACATTGCTTTGCTTCTGGATTTCCCTATGGCCTCACCTGTCCTATCGGGACAATACTGCCTGGAGGCTTGCTCTTCCTCCTCATCTACACACTCTAGCATGCTTATCCTGATGAAATCAGGTGGAACCAAACTCCAGGGACAACTTGGAAGGGGAAGGGAAGTGAAAAATGGTCAATGTAGAACAGGAGATGTGAGGAGGAAGAGAAATTCACTCCTGTTCCCTGGGACTAGAGGGAAGAGACAATATATATATTTTAATGAATATGGGTCTCAAGTCCCAAATTAGTCAGGATTTCTTTTCTCACTGCAATGAAAAGAAACCCAACTATCCCCTGGCTTGAGCTAAATCTGCAAGGACATCAGGCCTGGCTGCATACAGAGCTCTCACCATGTGGTCAAGCCTGATTTCTTTCCGACTTATAGCTAGACTTTCATCTACATTGGCTCCATTCTCTAGCAGACATTGGCAAGATGACCCCAGGAACAGCAGGTGTTAACCCTATTAGCTTCCATTCTACTGGAAGGAGTTTCGACCAAAGTCTCAGAATTGAGTCTTATTGCCTGGTTTGGGTTCTATGCTCACTCCTGGATTCCAGGAGCGGGGTCATCTGCTCCCAAACTGCAAGATCTGAGCATGGGGGGGCAGTGATTTTTCCAATAAAAGTCAAAGTGCTGTCATCAGAAGCAGAGAATGCAACAAATGTCCTACAGACCCTATCTGGAATCAGCGAATCAAGTTCTTAACATGAGGATGTCTAGTTAACCATGAAAGTATGTGTCAGGGGTAGGGGAAGCATTTAAGCAGGTGGATGACATGAGGCACTTCTGATATACTCCTGGTCCCCCAAGGGCTACAGTCAGTCTTATCCACCTTTGTCTTCAGTCTTAAAGCACGAGGTCAGGACGTTTGACTTGAACTACCTCTCAGGCATTTAGGAAAACCGAGTTCAAGAAAAATGAAGAATGGTTAGCAAAAATGTCATTTTTCCTAGTGTCTAAAAGAGGCAGAAACTATTGGAAAATTCTAGTTTTCCTAATTCAGGGGATCTGTTTAATTTAGTTAGCTCCCGGGGCTCCTGGGTGGCTCAGTCATTAAGCGTCTGCCTTCGGCTGGGGTCATGATCCCAGGGTCCTGGGACTGAGCCCTGCATCGGGCTCCCTGCTTAGCGGAAAGCCTGCTTCTCCCTCTCCCACTCCCCCTGCTTGTGTTCCCTCTCTCCTGTCTCTCTCTTTCTGTCAAATAAATAAATAAAATCTTTAAAAAAAAAAATTTAGTTAGCTCTCTGGGGTTGAGTCTATCCACCAAGATGCCAGACCCAGTAATAAACTATTTCGGGAACTCTAAACTTCTGACTAAATGTTAAGAGAGGGCAAGTAGAGGTAGGGGATAGGGTTGGAGAAAAGGCAGAGGTTCAGGAGCCATGGACTCTAGGCTTTGGAAGAGAAAATACAGGCTCTGGAGTGAGGAAACCAGGTTTGAAACCTAGTGCTGGGGCGCCTGGGTGGCTCAGTTGGTTAAGCATCCGACCCTTGATTTCAGCTCAGGTCATGATCTCAGAGTTGTGAGACTGAGCCCTCCATCCAGCTCCACGCTGGCCATAGAGCCTGCTTAAGATTCTCTCTCTCCCTCTGCCTCTCCCCTCCACTCCCTTTCCCTCTGCTCCTCCCCTCCACTCTCTCTCTCCCTCTCTAAAAAAAAGAAAAGAAAAAAGAACCTAGTAGTGCTATATACTAGCTATGTGACCTTGGGTAAGTTACTGAACCTCTCTGACCTTCAGTTTCCTCTTCTATAAAATGAGGATAATGATACTAACCCCTCAAATTGTCATAGGCTCAAATACAATAGCATAACTAAAACCTTTATCACAGTATCCGGAACTTCAGAAAGTATATGATCAATGGTGAGTATAGACTCCACCCAAGACTTCCTATTTCAAAGGTTTTTTTAAGATTTTAACATTTTAACATTTGCTACGCCATAGGCAGCCTCAGAAACAGATGAGGGAAAGAGAGGGTGTTCTTAGAGGGAGAGACATTGA
Organism: Neomonachus schauinslandi; assembly: GCF_002201575.2. Taxonomy (NCBI): domain Eukaryota; kingdom Metazoa; phylum Chordata; class Mammalia; order Carnivora; family Phocidae; genus Neomonachus; species Neomonachus schauinslandi. The sequence continues at coordinate 26,485,836 of NC_058408.1, read as the reverse complement.
GCCTATTCTTCACTTCCTTCCTTAGTATCTGTGGCTTCCAAGAGAGTCAGAGATCCGCAGCCTATTCCCAGGCCTGGCAAAACCCACAATTAGCCCAGACCAGGCAGGTGGCATGTCCCTCCATCTTAAAGACCTCCAGGCAACAGATTTCTTGGCCTCCTTGCCTCTGGAATTCTATTAGGTAGGAGAAGCCCTTCCTTGTGACCAACTCCAAAACCTCCAGCATCAACCACAGTTTACACCCGTGCAGGTAGTCATTCAATTGTGGATTCATTCCCAGTGTAATAATTATTGGGCCCCTGTTATGTCAGGTACCATGCCAGTTGCTGGAAATACAAAAATGAGTAAGACGCCCTTGCCTTCAAGGGGCCTGAAGTCTGGAGGGAAGGAGCACATCAACAGTCATTGTAGTACATGGTAAGCCCCTTAACAGAGGCCAGCTCTGAACAGTTTGGAAATCTCAGGGGCACCTAACCCGGCTTTGGGAGAGGGAACTCAGGGAAGGCTTCTCGGAGGCGGTGACACCTGAGCTGAGTCTTAAGGGACTGCTGAGCAAGCAGATCCAAGCAACAGTTATTTTGTGACTATTGTTTCTCAGCCTTTATCACACAAGAAGCCAAACGTTGCTTATTGTCGAGCTGATTATCACATGGAGATGATATCACATTGACTGCACTGGGGTAATTACCAAGCAGAAATTGTAGCCCAATGCCTGTGATTCCAGGGTAGTAACAGTTTGGGCACTATGACCTCTTGTGGTGAATGATGCCCTACAATCCTGAAACGGATGCACCATAGGGCTTGTTGCAGCCTCCACCTTCAGTGGAAAGTTCAGGAAAGTTAATGGAAGTGACTGATCCTCACAGAGATTGGGAGTAGTGGCCTGCTAGGGTAGAGCTTGGAATCATCTTTTTCCCTTGATCCAGAATCAGATACTGTGTGGGTGGTAACAAGGACCACCCTGCCTAGAATGTGGAAGGAAAGAACCAGATGAGCCCTAGAGGTCCTCTCTTTTCAGGGGAGCGGACAATTTAAGAATCTGGCTATTTCTAACTTACCCCAAGGATCTTGGCTCAAGGTACTGCTGTTGGTCTTCCCCTCAAACTAATCAGCCAGACTTCACACCACAATAGGAAAGGCGTCCCAGGCTCCCACGCCACAGATGTGGGGAGCCCACGGGGCGTTCGGAAGGTGAGCACTTTGCAAAAGCCCACTCGGCAAACCCAAAATAGAATGCTGGCCACTAGCATTGGTCAGATAAGCTACACTCCTCCACGCAACATGAAGAGGAATGGTTTTTCCTGCCTACACAATTTCTCCTCACCCCGAACACCAAATCCCAGAAAAAACTGAGAAGATAAACGAAGCCAGATTGCAGCAACCAGTTGAAGCAATCCCTCTTCACCTCCCCTTGGTTCTGGCTGCTACCCTCCATCATCCTCACCTGAAGTTCCAGTAGACAAAGGTGCCTCTAAGGTAGGAACACCCCCCCCCCCCCGCCGTCACAAAGGTCAGTGCGGAGCGGGGTGCTAGGGACGACCCAGTACAAGTCTTCAAGTGTCCCACATCTCCATTATTGTCCTCTTTCTGTTTCTGGTGGGTGCCTGTCAGAATTTTCGGTGAGAAGGGCTCAGGTTAGACCTTCTGAAGAATGTGCTGGCTTCTTAAAGATAAAAGCAGGAATGTGTAACCCAAGAAGGCAGCAGTCTCCTCAGGGCGATTTTAAGGAAGAGTGTTCTCGACCTGTTGAGTCCTAGGCAGGTCTGCTTTGAGGGAGGGATACGGACAGACAGACGGAGTGACTTCCCTGGAGCAGAGGGTGCCAACTTCTCCATAGGTAGGGAGCGGAGCGGGACAGACAGCCGTTGGGGAGTGAGCGGTTTTTGTAAAAGATTCCCGGCCCCAGCTCTCACGACCCTTCCCTTCACACTTGGGTCTGCCCCTCCATTTGCCTGCTCTCCTCTCCCCACCCCTTCCTACTTCCTAGGTTAAATACAGAAAGTAGTTATCTGCTTCCCTCCTTCTTCTTCCTCTGCTAAAGCCTCTGCAGGGGGCCCAGACTTTTCTGCCATCCTCAGTTCCTGCCTTCTGGAAGCTCTTCAACTGAGATGGACACACAGACTAGCCAGACATTTAAAACACCTCCTCCCTGCCTTTGGGTTAGGCCTGGATGCCGCACCCTCTCCACGTCTGTTCTTTATTTTCAAACAGCACAGAGGGGCGGGGCAGAGTCAGAACGATGACAGCTGGCCCCAGCTTTGTGACTTACTGGTCATCAGCCCTCGCATTTCCCCGGAAACCAGTGTAATAACACCTGTTTCTTAAGACTGCCAGAGCGAAAGGAGATAATGCAGGAAAAGTGGCCTGCCCATTGTCTGGCATATAGTAGGGCTCGATAAATAATGGTTGAATGAGTGCCCAACGCAAGCATTTGCCCAGGCCCCAGTGGGAAGCCTTGGTTCAAGGAGTCATGGAGATGGGGGCTAAGGAGCTACTTAAATAATGGGAAAGACTGAAGGTGCCAGATGCCCGAGCTTCTGCTACAAAGCCAATCCCACTCTAGGTTTCTATAAGGGCCCATCTCCTGTGGTCCTCCCCAGGTGAGAAGGTGAGGGAATCCGGATCCAGTCTCAGCTTAAGAATGAACCAGAAGGGCTAGAACCCAGTTCTTGTAATGGAGGCAGATTCCACTGCTGCCTCCCCTTCCCTGCAGCCCCTCCCAGCAGGGCTGCTCTCCCCAGGTCTCCCCAACACTCCCCCAGTCTATGGATCCTGAAGCCTGCAGAACCAGCTTGAGCTGTGCAAGGTGAGGGAGCCCGTCAGCTTCAAGTAGGGGAGAAGAGCCCTGGGCCAGCCGTCAGAGGACCTCTGTTCTATTCCTGCCTGCCAAATGAATTGTGTGGCGATCTCAAGCAGTTCGGTCAACCTGTCCGAGCCTCAGTTTCCCCAGCTGCAGCATGGGAATGATACCTTCACACCCCATTCTCCCTACCATATAGAACTATTGCAAGGGTCAAATTAAATATTCCACATAGAAAAGGCACTTGGTAAACTGCGAAGTTCTCTACAAACACAGACGAGTCAGTGGAGGCTCTGGAGTGGAGGACCTAGGAGATGGGGCCAACCGTAAACTCTTCCTGTCTGGCACGGGGGCCAGGACGGATCCTAGCAGTTGGCTTTTCTTTGATCTGCATTTGAAACTTAATGAGCACTTAAGGCATTGCTGACACTCTAATTAGGATTAAAAATTAAATTCAAAAGCCATCATTTGTTTCCTTCTTTCCACACTCACTCCCTCAGCTGTGCTGAGCATAGCCATTAACCCAAAACTATTTTTAAAGTTGCTGTACACTAATTTGCTCTACACTGAAACAAATGAAAGACAAATATTTTGTTAGAAAAACAAATCAGGAACCAAACTTGAGTTAAAAAAAAAAAGCACAAACCTAGTTAATGAGTTCAAAGTGAAATTAACACCAAACCACTACAGCCTTCAAAACAATTGAACAGAATACAATTGGAACAGCAAAATAGGCTCCCAAGTAAATCAAACTGATTGTGCATATCCTCAAAGGCCACAGATCCAAAAAAAAAACAAACAAAACAAAACAAAAAAAAACACCCCACTCTGGCCCTCACCTCCGCGGGTTCTGGCTTTCCCACATGAGATTCTGTATTCCTTCATTTCACAGGATGCCCCTCCCCACCGGACATCCCAGAGGTGCTAAATCACTGGGGATGCAGAAATGAGGGAGACAGTCCCTTCCTCCCAGGAGCACATGATCTGACGGGCTTTCCCTCTGTGAACATACTCCCACTGCCCAGTTCCAGTGCCTTCCCCCCAACACTGCTCTGCCCAACCTCGCCCGGTACAATGGCGTTCTCGGCACCCCCACTAATCCTGGTGATTGCCAGCATCAGAGCCTGAAACCATCAACACACCCAAACACCAAAACCCCAACAAACACAGTTGAGCCACAAAGACCTCTGTGGTGACAGAGATTGGCGATCCTCTGAGACCAGCTCCTCTGAGCCAGCAGAGAAAGTGTGCTCTGATTTAATTCTGCATCGCACCCATGCAATTCAGACGCCACGCTTTCTAAGGACCTCTGTAAAGGCTGTCCCATCCAGTCCTCTCCGCAGGAACTGCAGGAAGTGGGAAAAATGAAATTGCTGCCTGTCGGTGGGGATGACCACCCACACTCAGCAAGGGGGTGAGCAGGAAGCCAGGCCTCCTGTGGAGGACCCAGCAAGGTTCCTGCAGGGGAAAGATGGCCCCGGCTGGCTGCTGAGACAGCTGCTGAGATTCGCTCCTCGCTCCTCGCTCAAACACATGCAGCCAGAGCTGCCCGTCCTTATCGCCCTTGAACTCCCCCACTGAAGCCACTATTGTCTTCCAGGAGGAGAGTGCTCCCCAGCTGGTTCCTGGAGCAACCCTCGCCACAGACTCGAGAGTGAGCGGTTTGATTATATTATCTATCATCTTGGGGGCTGAACCTTGGCTGTGTTATCTAGTTGCAGCCTCCTTTTATCTCCTGTCATTTTGGCCCAGGCCAATTTTATGGACTTCTGGCTCGATGTCTCTGCCTATTCCCTCTTATCTCCAGTCCCTACGGGGGCACGTTTGTCCCTGAGCCTTTGGGGCCAACCTGTGGCTATGTCAGTTTCCCCAGCTCTGTCTTCCTGGATCCGGTTTCCTCCCCTTGCCCGGGGTTATGTATGACAAGGACTAGAGGCATGAGGGCAGATGTTGCTCAGATAAATAGCTTGCCTTCAGCCATCACCAGACTCCTCTGCAGGGGAGTGGGAAGAGAGACACTGGGAAGAATTTCAAAGTCCAGCTGGAGCCCCACCAACTGGAAGAAGCCATCCCCCAAAAGCTCCAGCCCATCTTCAGCTTCCCCTTCACTAAGCTGTCTTTGGATTTTTCATCTAGATCCTTTTAGACATGATCACACACTGTTTTGCTACCTCTTTTTCTTTAGATTTATTTTTGTTTTTTTTATTTGAGAGAAAGAGAGTGTGTGCGAGGGGGAGGGGCAGAGGGAGAGGGAGCAAGAAACGGAAGCAGGCTCCTTGCTTAGCTTGTCACAGGGCTCCATCCCAAGAACCCAAGATCACAACCCAAGCCAAAACCAAGAGTCAGACACTCAACCGACTCACCCCTGTTGTTATCTATTTCATGTGTCTCCACAACTAGATGGGAGGCTTCTAGAAGACAAGGACTGTGTTTTATACAACTATATGAAACTGCCGAGCATCGCACTGGGCACGGATCATCCCTGCCTGCCACCTAGGTTTCCAATCTACCTTCCACACCACTGCCACAGCGAGCTTGCTCGACACAGACCTGGGGGGCCACTCAGTGCCCTCGGTAGTCCAGCCCCCCAGGCTTCCCTCCATCCTTCTTACCTCTGTACCTTTGCTCATGCCATTACCCTCATAGCTCCACCCCACTCACCCCTCCAAAACGGATTAAAGCTTGCTCTTCCAGGTTTTTCAGGTACCGCCAAATACCATCTCCTTTCTAGAGCCTTCTAACATTCCTGTCGGAAGTAGCCATTCCCTGGAGTATGGTAGTTAATGCTGCTAATCTCTTCCTGTGCCTAATTTACAAATTAAACTTATCATAGGTATGTAGGTAGGTAGGTGCACATAGGAAAAAACATAACTACTCAGTACTATCCAAGGTTTCAGGTGTCCACTGGGGGGCTTAGAATGTATTCCCTGAGGGATAAGTGGGCCGGGGGGGGTGGGGGACTACTGTGGGGCGCCTGGGTGGCTCCGTTGGTGAGGCGTCTGCCTTCAGCTCAGGTCATGATGCCAGGGTCCTGGGATCGAGCCCCGCATCGGGCTCCCTGCTGGGCGGGAAGCCTGCTTCTCCCTCTCCCACTCCCCCTGCTTGTGTTCTCTTTCTCTCTGTGTCAAATAAATAAAATCTTTAAAATAAAAGGGGGGGGAACTACTGTATTTTCAAACTTCACCTTTTAACATGCACTACCTAGCACATAGTAAGCACTCAGTAAATATGTTTCAAAGAATAATTATAACACCTTCTATTGTGGTTACTTGTGCTATGAATTTATCTTTTTCCTCCACTAAACTACAAGCTTTATTATCTCTGTACATCTTGTCTGGGCCCAGTGGATGTCAAAGCAGTAGACATTCAAGAAATGCATCGTGAATTGAATAGCAGGTATCCAGTAATGAATAAAATGAATGAATAAAATTCACTGAAATGAGTGTACCTAAATGGTAGGTACCAGCTCGAAGGGTTTCTATATTACTTTCTATATTACCTCGTACAAGGGACCAAAAAGCCCAATTTAGTGTAGCCTATACATGCATAATGAGTCATGTAACCAACTCATTTGTAGGAACAGCAAGGGCACAGTAGGATATGAGGTACAGTTGACTCAAATGTTGCCAGGGACTCACTCTTCATCTCTCCTCTCAGCCTCTCTCCCCACGAAAGCTTTCCTCTTTCCCACCGTCAGCTTTCTTCTGTGCGCAGGAAACATGGCCGCTGGTAATTCCAGAGCCTCACTCTTCACAGTGTCCACTGCTGGAGATAAGCAACCCTTGTTCTTTCTGTGGTCCTAAGTTCAAAAATTCCAGGAAAGGTTGTAATTGGCTCAGTTTAGGCCAAGTAGGGGCGGGACCTCTAATAAACTGACGGTTCCCATGTTAACAGTGAGGAGAAAGATTGTCTTAAAGAAGTGGGTGTGGGTGTGGGGAGGATGGTTGCTGTTCTGGACAGGTAAAACAGCAGATACCCCCAGGAGGGAGAGATGCAGTTTGCACTCAAAGGAGAATCAGCAAGTGTGATCTGGGGAACTCAAGAGGGAGCTCCCAAGAGGCCGGAGGAGCATATTCTGTTAAACACCTATGTGGGTCCTCCCCACACCCAAGACCTCAAGCCTGCTGCTGGAAGAAACAAGGCACCGAGATTTCTGGGTTTCCAGAAAACACAGGTTTCGGTGGCTGGCTCAGGTGTAGAGATAAGGCTGCGGCTAAAGGCCCCTAAAGTCACCTTGACTCATGTCTCACATCCTTCCCTCCTGCCTCCACAAGGGCTGAGGGCTGGAATGGGGTGGAGGGTTCCTCTTCTCTCACCCCACCACCCCCGCCTGGGCAGGGGGAGCCCTGGGCTCTGAGAGAAGGGAGGACCTACCTGATGGCTACCATGGAAGCCATATTCCTGGCCTGCCCAGGAATCCCAGCCAGCCAGAGGTGGGACTCACATCAGAGCCTCCTGGGCAGCACCTCCCCCACAGAGCCGGTCTCCCTGGAACCCAGGGAGTTTGAAGAGAGGATCTTGCCTTTCACATACTCACCAGCTGGGAACTGGCATCATGTCTCAGCCCCCACATGCCAGGCAGCCGAAGTAGACTTCTCCTTTAATGGAACCACACATCTGGCCTAAATTGTTACTCCCCCAAGACAAGTTTACTGAACAGTTGGGCAACGCTTCCACGCACAGCCACTGCAGACAGAGCTTAAAAGATACTTTAATACCTTTAAAGCACCATTCTGGAGACCGGCTTTCTCATGATGAAGACGCAGGTGACACTCACTGGGCTCCAAAATGTCAAGTTATTGCAATCCAGCAGGGAGCCTGACAAGCCATTAAATCTGAAGCTCTGTTCAGCGGATTCCTTTCCTTCCATTCCCATGTCTTCCCCAACAACCCATCTCGGCTCCTGAAGCTGACATTTTGGCAGGACTTTCCAAACTCTAACAAGGTATGGTCCCTATCCTTGCCAGCAGGTCTTCCAAGGAAATGCCCTGGGGAGTGGGGTGGGAGGGACCAAAGAAGTTGGGGGGAGCAGGGAGTGAATGAGAACAAATCTCACCCTTGGTGTCTTCTAAGCGCCAAGGAGGGTGAAACTTGGAAAAGAAGCCCATGGATGGTTTCCGTAGAAGGTGACCCTAAATCCCCCCATACCCCTGCAAGCTTCCACCAGCTGGGCAGGAGAGAGGAGGCACAGGACAGGAGAGGCTTATTTTGGACCTGGCTCCCAAGATGGATGGCGGCAGGCAGTCTTCAGCACCACCTTGGGGGAGCTCTAAGTTCTGAGCCCAGTGTAACAAATCTAAAAAAGTTTCCTTCCTTTTATCTGTTTAACTTTCCCCGAGGTTAGAAATAGGATGCAGATGATTTCCCGAGAAACAGTGGGATAGGAAAATAAAGAGAGGAGAAAAGGACCCAAATGTTAGGCAATTGGAAAGGATGCTAAGGGGCAGAAGGAAAGTAGACTCTAGAAGTCCAATTCACAAGTCTGTTTCCCCATGTGCCTATGGTTCTCCGTCCTGGGGCAGGGAGGACAGGATGCAAAGCAGGACAGGTATGGTGTGAAGGGCTGGGTTAGGCTGGAAGGATCTAAGAAGCCTCTTCCCAAACCCTGAAGTTCTGGGAGGTCACCTTCTTCACTGCACAGTTGACAACCTTAACCTGTGTAGGTTAACATGCCTTCCAGAAGCATATGAATATGAATGAGCCACCGGTGTGCTGAGGTAGGTGTGGGAATATATCAGTCAATGTAGATTTGTTGTGTGAATCAGTCGATGGTGCATGTTTGTACCTGAAAGCCACAATCAAAATCCAGGCAAAAGCTATGGGTGGTACTCTTGCCCAATGCTGGTGGGAGTGTGGCTGTGGAGGTGTGATTAACAATTTATAGGCTGTGTATAAGTGCACACAGATGCCTGAGTGAGGGCATGAAAATGGAAATGTGTGTTGGAGTAGGACACAAGCACAGGAAAATCCATGGACTTTGGAGTCGGTCTGATTGGCTTTGCATCCTGGCTCTGTCATTAGCCAGGTGTATAACCTTGCACCAGCCACTGATCCTCAATTTCCTCAACTCTGAAATGAGGATAATAATAAGTACCTGCCAAGATTGCCATGAGCAGTGGAAATGAGACCACATATACAAGCAAAGCTTTTCTGCTTTAGCCCACACATAGTAGGCTCATAAGAAAGCAGCTATTATCATGCAGTGTGGATGGGCCCCTGGTAGGTACAGAGGCAAGAGGGAGCAAAATATGACCTAGGATTGTGTGTGTAAAGTCTGGGTGAGGAGGTGTGTACTAAGATTTGTGTGTAAGCAAAGCTGTGTACTTGTGTGCATCCAAAGCAATTCCTTCTCCTCCAGGGAGCCCGCTATTCAGACAGGGGCAGGAGGGTGGGGGCCAGTGGCACAAGGTGCCGCAGACACCTTGGGTTTCTGGGTCCTGGGTCTAAGTGAGTAAGAGGTTGAGAGGCCCTTAGGAGCTGCAGGAAGCCAACAGCCAGCAGAAGCTTCCTTTTTTCCCTCCACCCAGCAACGGTTGAATACCGCCACCCACATCCACTCCCCACCTCCACCCCCCACCCTACTTTCCTTCCCACTTGTGACAACAGCAAGGGAGGGGAGGAAACCAGAGAGAAGAGAGTATTCCTCCCCTCCATTTTTTCCATTCCCCCTTAAGACGAACCAGGAAGCCGCTGCAGCTCGAAACCGGGCCACCTTAACAGTAGAGTAATGGCCTGGCCTCCAGCCAAGCCCCACCTCCGCCCCAGCTCTCGCTCCTCCCCCTTCTCCTCCCTCACTGCTCCCGGAGAGCTGGTGAGCAAGAGTCTGGCCCGAGTTGGCTGGAGCTGTTGCCATGACAAGCATTTTCTTAAGAAAGCTCTGCTGTTGAGACCATCCAAAGCTGGGGGTTGAGGGGGGGAGCACGAACTTCCTGGGGAACCATCCCTACGAGGAGAGCAAGGCCAGAGACACCCGTCCAGCTCCCCTGCACCCATTTTCTTCCAGGAACCTGAGAGGTCCTTCCCTTTGGGAGGGCCGGGGGAGGAGACCCAGCCCCCTGGCCGTAGCTGGAAAGGCGAGAGGGCAGAGGCAGCATCTCTAGCGTGGTTGCCACACTGGGGAGACCGGTGGGTGCTCACCCCCACCCTACCCCGTCCATGGAAACCCGGAGGGAGAGTCCCGCTTGGAGAAGCCTGGATCTTTGCTAGAAAGAGAGGTAGGCTTGCAGAAAATGAATTGACTCGCGATTTGCAAACTTTGTTTCTTTCTTTGCTCTCAATGGCTTCTAAAACTCCCTGAATTTCCTCTGCCTAGCATGTTTCTTGCGACTGGGTTTGGAGTGTGTGTGTCTGTGAGCGTCTCTGTGTGTGTGCGCACAGATTTGTCAAACACCGTATTTCCTAGATTCCGTTCTGAGAGACCGAATAATCAAACAAGTGATTTCTTTCTCTTTTCCTAGTTTTTGTCATTCCTGGGCCACGGGGGTAGGGAAATGGAGGCACCGTCTTTTTCACACCCAAACTGAGCTTTTGGAAAAAGCATTTATTTCCCCCCATCCGTTCCTGCCCTCCCCCTCCCCCTTGGCTTGGGAATGAGACGCAGAATGGAAAACTGTTGCAAAAATATTTTCCGCGTCTGTTCCCTTTCTCCAAAGCCCCAGAGAGATGGAAAAAAAAAAAAAAAAGGACCGAGTAAGAAATTTTCAACAGGAGGGAGGGGCTGCAATGAGGGGCTGGGAGAGGGGCTCACTGGGGGGGCGGGGGCGGACGTCGGAGAAGTTGGGGGCTGGGGAAGGGGGGTGCACAAATTAAATTTCTTTAGCTTTGTAGAGAAACCTCAGCAGTTTCTCTGCCGCTTGCAAAACATCCTCAGACTTTCACGTCTATAATTAGCTGTGGAAAAAGCCGGGAGTTCCCTGGCCCCGCTGTTGTTCAGTGTGCGCCGAGCGTCAAGAACCAACTGTATGAGTGTCTCTGAGGGCACCGCCCCACACATCTCTGGTCCCAAAGGGGAGGAAAGAGCAGGGGGTGAAGTTGGAAAGTTTGCAGTTCCGAGGCTGGTGCCTGTGGGGCTGGTGAGCGTTGAGCGGTTGGAGGTTGGTCACGGGCATCCTGGGGAGGGTCCCCCGAGCGTCCTGGGCCACTGCGCCGTCTTGCAGAAGAGCTGGAAATGATGGTCCCTCCCGCTCTCCTGCACACGTTCGCTCCCTCACATACTTGGCTGGCTCTTGGAGTGGAGGAGGCCGGCTGGCACCCTCCCCAAGGCGAGGCCCGCCTCAGGCGCTCCCCGGTGTCTCCGAAGGACCCACCACTCTTCTGCTGCGTGGGAGGGGGGGGACGCGGGAGTGGCCTGCGCATCCTGGGAGCGAGTGGGCACTCTGCTGGCCAGAAGCACCTCCCCCGGGCATTCCTGCCGGACTTACAACAACTTGCAGACGCGGTGTCGGCGCCGGCTGGCCTGGTAGGGGGGATGTCAGATGGAGAAATCGCGGGCACGCAACTGACGCGGCGGGGGAGGGGAAGTGAATCCCGGGCTACAGCGCCATCTCCTCCTCTGGGTGGGGTGTCTGGTAGGGAGGCTGCAGATCCTCCCCTCCCTCCTGGAGCTCCTCTCCAGAGCTGCCCCTTCTTGCCCTTCCTATTCGAGGCCCCCTCCAGCCCCCTTAGCGCCGGCCCTGTTTCCGCGGAAGGAAGGGAAGAGACTGGGGTCATCCTAGGCTGGGACAGGCCATGGAGGGGGGCCTAGGTGGTCAGGACGGGCTGGCTGGGGGAAGGTGGAGGAGGAGGGGGGCAGGAAGAGGTGGTGGCTCCGATGGCTCAGTGAGCCTGGGTCCCTGTAGCCTAGGGGTGGTGGCATGGGGAGCGGGCTCTGGGAGGTGGGTCCTGGGCCTGAAGCTGACCGATCAGCGGGGTCAGTCTGGGGTGGGGAGGAGGAGGAAGCACCTGCCTTCTGCCCCAGCTGGTTTGTTTGGAGGGGTGGTAAAGGTGGGAGCTTAGCAACTGGAAAGAAGGAAGCAAAGGACTTTTGGAGGAGAGCTTAAATGGGGGCCCAGGAAGCAACAGGAACCAATTTTCATTTTAAGGCGTTGGATGACTGATCTGACTGCACCCCAAGGCCAGGCAGCTTCTCCCTCCTTGTCTTCTGATGGAGAATGGAATGAGGCCTTCCCCCAGTGGGCAGGGGACCCAAGACAGGATCCATGCCCTTGTTCTGTAGGAAAGGGGGAGGGGAATCCATTTCTTTGCTCCTGCTGGGGAGCCCCATCCTCCCTGCCACCATCTTGCTGAGGTACAACCCCGAAATCACCCCTCCCCCCCGCGCGCCCTGCCACCGTGGGGGCCCATAATCCCACCATCCCAACGGTTGGCCTCCCTATTTTCAGTGCTCTGACTAGGGTAGGTTCTGGTGGGTTCGGGGAGGGCTTCTCCCCGAGGAGCAGGTCCTTATCTAACGCGCGCCGAGGCGCCGGCTCCCCCATCCCCCCACCCCGCCGAGGCCTGGAGTCGCGCGCGGGGCGGGGGCGGCGGAGGCACCTCCTCTCGGTTCCCGCCCGGGCTGCAGCAAACCCGCGGCCCCCGGGCTCCCAGCGGCCGGCGCCCCGCCCGGTCGCGGCCTCTCCCGCACCTCGGCTCCGCCTACCCGCGAGTACGCCGCGCGGGAGGCGCTCGAGCGGCCAAGCCCAGGTTTGCTGCCTTCCGGCCTGCGCTGAGCCTCCGGCCCCCTCCCCGCCCCCTCCCCGGCCCGCTGCCACCTCCGTGTCCCTGGCTGGATTCAAGGGCAAGTCTGGATTCGAGGCTGGATCGAAGGAGGCACAGTCTTAGCCCCGGGACTCTCGGCACCTAACACAGTACCTGACAGGTTATAAGGTGCTTGGTCAACGTTTGCTGAAAGAAGGAAGTGACATTCTGGGAGAGCCAGAGAATCACCCTCCTCCGGGCTGATGTGGGCTTCAGTTCCCCTCCGCACAGTGGAAAGCCTGCACCCGCTGTAATGGTGGGAGGGAGTGGCTGAGTCAGGTTTGTCCGATTTCTTTGGTGTTTGGTGTCAGAACAAAGTCAAAATGGGAATGCCCAGTTACGGGCTGGAGGAGAGCAGTTAGTTTGCCCAAGGGGTGAGTGCTGGAAGAAGTAACGCGGTGTGGAGGGGGGTTGGCGGTCCCTGAGCAATGATATTGGGGAGCCTCACTCTTCCCCGGCGTTGGCTGGAGGGTCTTCAGAGGAAGAGGGGCCCTGGGGCTACTGGGCCCAGCCCTGACTCAGCTGCCACCTGTCAGCTACTCAGCATTCCACAGGAAACTGCCTCTATTTCAAGAATTTAGCTGCTCTCGGTAATCCTCGTGGGCCCTTTACTCTTTTTTGTCTATGTTCTTGGTCTGGGACCAAGCACCCAAAGATATGGATAAGCCCTGCACATTTAGGGCTTTCCAGATCCATGAAGCTTTGGAGGGAGGAGAGGAAGGTGGTCGTTCTGGCTCCCCAGGACCTTAAGAATCATGTTTGGCTTAGGTTGACCCAGGTGTTTGGTTTGACCTTGAAGAGGAATGCCCTGCCCTGGGGCCTCACTGCTTTCCCTGGACGAATTCTTCCAGCCCTTTGATGTCTTCCCCCCCAGCCTATCCCTCAGACAGAGCTCCCTTCCCAGCCCAGGTCCCTGTTGATTCCCATCATCCCCAATTGGTATTTGGTCAAACTGGGATGACATCCTTTCCCCTGCTCATTTCCCCTTTCCCCTTTTTGTAGAGCGGGTCATAGAAAGAAAGCAGCTCCTGGGGCTGGAGTCCCCAAGGCTTGTGCGGAATGTTTTGTGCTTCCTCTCCCAACATCTCTCTTTGTCTCCTCTTTCCTCTTTCCCTTGTAATGAGCCAGACTTGCTCCACTGACTTAACTTCCTCTGCACATGTTAAAAGAGAAATGACAGGGACTTTTGAATTCTGCCTCCACCTTAAGCCAGCCCTCTGTGTTCAGCCCACAGGAATGTGGTCTGAGGAGGGAAACCAGGCAGGATCCAGTTAGAACCAGAGCCAAGGGCTCCCGGTCAGCAGAGGAGCCTTTGGAGCCAATTTGTGTTGGGGAGTGGGTGGCGGGTGGGATAGTGGAAAGGCCAAAGGAGGGAAAAGGGGAAGTGAGAATTGAGGCATCAAGGGGCAAGGGTCCTTCCTCTCTACTGCCTTCGCCACTCTAATTCCTCTCTGGCCGAAGTTTTTAGCCCCATCACTTCTCTGTGCTCTGATTTCCCAGGTGAAGTACGGAAAGCTCTGGGACAATTCAGGATGATGAACTGGAATGGAATCAGTGAGACCCCTTTGCTCTTGCCTTCCTGCCAGATCACTAGGGCACGGGGAGTGTGAGGTAGTGTGTTTACTAGTGGGGAGGTCAAGGACTCTCACATACAGGCTCGGGGAAACTCTCAGCTCAGAACACCTCTTGCAGGATCCACCTAGGTTGCAAAATCAGTGCTAAAAGTGCAAACCAGTACAACTCCTACAGAGGGCAAGCTAGCAATATCTAACAAAACAGCATATGCATTTACCCAGCAGTCCTACTTCTAGGAATTTATCCAGAAAATGCACATTCACAGATACAAGAAGACATATGCACAAGGTGATTCTTTAAGGCATATTTGTAACAGGAAAGGAAATCACTGGAAACTACCCAATGCTCATCTTTAACAGACTGGCTGAATGAACAACAGTACATCCACACAATGGAGTACTATGCAGCCAAAAAAAGTAGGAGCCCTGTGAACTGATATGATGTGATTTCTAGGATATGTTAAATGGAAGATGCAAGATGCAAAAGAGTGCATATAGTATGCCACCTTTGAGTTGAGAAAGCAGGAGAAATAAGAAGAGTTTTTTTGCAAACACACACACACTAACACACACAAAGCATAAACCAGAAATTAATTTAAACGGTTACCTATAGAGTGGGTGGGAACAAGGCAGAGGAGATAGAGACGGGCATGAAACTTTCCTGATTATACTTTTTTAGACAGTTTTGGGTTTAAATTAGATTTAAATTAGATCCAAAAGAAAGAAAACCGCAAACCCCAAAGCCAACCACAACAGAAACAGTGAACCTAACTGAATATCAAGTTTGATTACTCTTCAAAGAAAATAATTAATTCAAGTAATTTTTTTAGTTTAATGCCTTGACTCTTAGTGGAATGTATATTCTCGGGATAAAAAGAACTACAAAAAAAATCTTGAACTTTACTTTATCATTGTTTTATTAGTCATGGTTGTTGGTGTCAGAAATTGGAAACAGTTTTTTGTTTATTGTAGGATAGATCCAATGAGTAACCATATTGGTAGCTCTGGAAATCAAGGTTTCACTATGGAAGAAGAGAGACAGAAATACAGAACCAGGGAAGGTGAGGCAGAACCCTGTCATCCTTTATCTCCTAGGTCTATTCCCTGGAAGGGTCTAGAAGCAGAGCTACCCGGTAGTGGTGAACACATCTCACGCCCAGATGTTTCTTTCTAAGGACCACCAAAGCAGTGCTCCCTGGAGAAATGGCGGGTTCTAAGTGTGGGACGGGGGAAGTACGCGTGAATCATGTGACGCCAGAAAGCTAGACCATGCTCATGGCCAAAGGACACTGGAATTGGCTTCAGGAAGCTCCCACAGCACAATTTCAGGACACACTGAGCAATGAAAAGAATAACAGTAATAGATTGTGAGACACTGAATAAAAGATGCCACGAGTCCATTCTGACAGTTAAAATGGAACAGGGAGGGAAAACTCTTAGCACAGAGATGCCAGCTGATGAAAGGTGGAGGCACTGAGAGCACTTGACATTTACCAGTTTGCGGCCCCTCATGGAATAGCTGGTTCACGCCAGGCTTACTAATGAACGCTAAAACCATTGGGTGAAAGGCTGATCTCAACACCTATCACCTCATGGACTACTTACTCCTTGCAAAATGAAAAACCTGTCTTCACAACAGGGAGATTCAGCACTGACCACCCTAACCAAGTGACCAAACTTCAGCCATAGTGGGACCACCCAGCCTGAGTTCCTCCTGATGCACTGGACGTGCAACCACGTCACCTGTATTCTTGTCAAAAATGTTTACCTGGAACGTAATCATGAGGAGACAAGAAATGAATCTAGAATGTGAGCCATTCCGCATGACAGCTGACTGAGGCTTCAAAAAAGTGAATGTCATTAGGAGAAACATTGAAATTGTGTGCTAAGGGAGAAGGGCAAGGAGGCAGAAGCCAGGCTAGGTGTAAAGAAGCTAAAGAAACATTATCGCCAAAGGCCATGAATAAACCTTAAATGGATCTTGGGTCAAAAAAAAGACTGTAAGAGACATCCCAGGAAAATTGGACAAATTTTAATACAGATATGAGATGATATGTAATTATTGTTGAAGATGTCATAATGGTAATGATAATGGTTTTGTAGGAGAATATGCTTGTCCTTAGAAAGTATGCAAAAGTATTTAGGGGCCAAGTGTTTGCAGGTGATTGTCAAATGGTTTAGCAAAAATAGTATGTGTGTGGGGGTAAGTACTTTGCATACAAAATGTTAACAATCGGTATTCTCGGTGAAGGGTCTGGAGTTGTTTATTGTACTGTTTTTTTTTCAGTGTTTCAGTTTTGGAGTTTTTCTGATACTAAACTGGGGAGAGAAGTCAATACCAGGAAGGACCCCTAGGTTCCTGGACTCCTCATCTCCCAGACTCCTGACCCACAGGAGCATCCTTTCTCGGTTTCCCCAGCCCCACACAACACAGGGAGGGACCTTCTTGACAGCATGGTTTCCCCTGGGGGGTCTTCCTTCTTTCCCTCACTGCTGTCAGCACCAAGCTTTCCAAACCTCCAGGTGGGAGCAGCTGGGGCACAATGGGTGGGCCAGCTGGGCCAGGGGCAACAGGTGGGAGCAGGTATTCCACCCCCCCTCCCCCTGACATGCTGTGGGCCAGCTAAGGAAGCCTAGGAACTGCAGGCTTCTAGAACCATCCACCTACTTTTTGGGGAGGGGTCCCAGGCTGTGAGAGGAAGAATCCACCGACAGCCCCAAGGCTGTTTCTCCCCAGCCTTTCGTATCCCTTCTGAATTCTGTTATTCGGTGATTCTGGGAGAACCTGGCTGTGCCTGCCCTAAGCCTTCATGCTTGGGCTAAGCAAGGCCTTCTGGGCCCACGCCCGCTGCCCCCCCCCCCGGGCAGGGACTGTGTACAAGCTACACTGTCAGTGACCCACATCATCACTGTGCTAGCCACCCCCGCCTTTCCAGCCTGGTCCCAGCTCTGGAGAGAGATCAGGTTTCCAGGACTGCCATTCTTCTCTCTCTCTCTCTCTCTCTCTCCCTTTCTCTCCCCTCCCTGGAAACCCTGGCATGACTCAGGGCTCTTTTCATGCAGGAGAGGGCTATTGATCCTTTAGTCAATTCCCCTTCTGTCTTGCTAGGGAGCCTGTAAGAGCACGAGCCAGGAAGTTGAAAGGGGGCAGACAGGGCAGAGTTTGTTCTTGGGTGCTGCCAGGCCTGCCAGAAGAGCATGGGACTGGGAGTCAGAAAACTGGTCATCTGGCCCCTTCCCTGCTGTGTGACCTCGATTAAGGCGGTGCTGTCTCTGGGCCTTTGTCTCCCCCACTGTAAAATGAAACCAGGCTTGGACAAAGGCATTTCTGAGTCAAGGCTCCTTTTCTACAAAGGGGTAAAATTCTCAATGCCCAAACCAAACTCTTTCTATCTTAGAGCCTAGTACAATGTAGCACAGCGGCCTGTAACCAAGTTCCATCCTTCTATCGAGGATGACCAGAGGTGAGGAGTCCTAAAGGAATCTGTCCTGTGGACCGCTACTCTTGAAGTCTGGGAGTAGGACAGGTCCTAAGATTCCCCACCTCACCTGCCTGGATGTTCACTTAAGAAGTCCCGACTCAGTATCTTCCAAAGCCACAATTCTGCTATGTCCTAAGCCGGAAACTAAGAAAGATTGGCTAGAGATACAGAGGTCCAAGCCTTCAGGGGGTTTACTCTGTCCTAGGGAACATGACATCCCCAGAGTACTAGACTAAACCCTGAACCATATGAAATTGCCGAGATGCAAAAAAGGCAATTTCATATGGTTCAGCTTCGTGCTAATATTAGCAGATATTGGAAATCAGTGACTGCATTCTGTGCTGTGGGATAGAGAGATGAGGCTTTCATCCGAACCGTGTGTTGGGCTTGGAGAAATTTGGCCAGCTGCTGGGCCAGCCTGCCCTCCCTCTCAATCCAGACTTTTGGCCTTGGAGGTAGACACATCAGCCAAACCCTTGTCCAGACTCTGGCTGAGATTCCAACATTAGCCTTTCTGGTAACTGGCCAGGTCAGCTGCCCGTGGGGAGAGAGGAGAGTGCTGTCCATCCACAGTGCACTATTCCTCTGTCCTGAATGCCACCCCCCCCCCAAGTCTGGTGGCAGACAAGAGCAAGATCACACACTTGAAGGCTCATCTGGCACAGACAGGGACACATGACCTGGTGATGCTTGGGTCTGAAGGGTACTAGTGAGAATGTGGAGACCCGAATTTCACAGGGCTCACCTGGAATTATTCTTGGAGGAGGTGATTGCCAAACAGGGTCTGAATGAAGAGAGAGGATAGATCTGATGGAGGAGAGGTTGGGGGAGGGGAGGTGGGTTGGGAGGAAGAGCTGGGCTGCCGCATCCGGCAGAGGGCAGAGGACACCAAGCATCCTGGAGAGTCAGATGCTCTGGCAGGTGAAGGAGGCTGCCTGTTGCCCCTCCTCCCTGCCCACCCCCCCCCAACCCCCCCCCCCCGGAATGACCCCAGCCTTTTTCTGAGCCAGGGCCCAGGTCGCGGGCAGGATGGCATCTGGCCTCAGCAGCCGCCACTGCCTGCGTGCTCTCCTGGTGCTTGTGGACCATTAGGATGATTTTCTTGATGTTTCCTCCCTGCTGTCTATACCACAGCCTTCTTTGTGGGACACACTCAGATGACATCTGTTAGCATGCTAGGACAGACACAGCTGGCGTCCACATTTCCAGGGGCTTCCTGACCTTGGTGCAGGGGAGGAGGTTAGCCAGGCTTTGGCTGGAGGGTGGGGGGATTGTTCATGTTATGAGCCAGAGCATTTGAGATGGACAGAGTTGGGAAAATGGTGCAATTGCCTTCTTTGGCAAGGGACAAAACTGAAACCTGGAGACTTACTCACCCAAGGACATGAGGCGAGTTTGATAGTTTGAGGCCAAGCCAGAACTAGACCCCACTTCTCCCCACTCCAAGTCTGTGGCTGGGCCCCTGACCCCATCAGTGCCACCCATGTGACCCAGACCAATGCCCAACCTCCTCACTACCCAATCTCTCTACCTGAGACACAGGGAGAACCACCCCGGTCCCTCCAAGGATGATGTGTAGTAGCATGGTGAGGTCATGTGTTAGAAGCACTTTGGAAAATGCCAGAAACCATGAAAGTGCTGTGCCATGATTGTTATTGTTGCTGCTTTTCTTAACAATCAAGGTCATTAGCACTGAAGAAAATGCACAGGAGAAGCCCTGCTGGCCCCACCCTCATCACTGGGGAGCTCCTAATGGAGCTGGGTTTCCTCTCTTGGAACTTTCCTCAGCTCTGCCCAGATAGTGGGCCTGGAGCTGGAAGAAGCAAGGTGATTGAGAGGGGGAGCCGAAGTCCTGGAGACTGGTAGGCAGAACCTTCTCCCTGCCTGGGCCTCCGTGGCCCTGCCCTTTCCACAGGGTTTGGCACCTCTGAAAGGTCAGAGGAAGTGTGCAGGGGAAGCCCTCTGATCACTACTTCTACCTCCACCTTCTGGGTTGGCTGCAGAGCTCTGATTTGGGGGCTAAGAGTCAGCAGGTTGGGGCCGCTGTAATGTGACAGACAGAACAGGCTGATGTGATTGCCAGAGCCAGTCTGTCATTCATTCGCTCGTTTGTTTATTCATTTAACAAACATGAAGTGAGCACAAACTGTATGCCAGGCACTACCTTAGGATTTGGGGAGAAGTCATGTCCAGGACGCAGAGTGGCTAAGAATCACCCCCTTTTGGCTCAAGGGCAAGTGTCCTGAGCCTGGGGGCCCACAGCAAGCCCTGAATGGCACAGTGTTGCGGAGAACTTGAATTTGTGTCCGTGGAGAGCAGGGAAAGATAACCCCTGGCCTCAGAAACATAAGGCCTAGATTCCATATGTAATTGAGCTGAGAGGGGCCTTGGAGACCATTGCAGGGCAGCCCTTGTTACCAGTGAACCTCTGGCCAGATGGTGAAGGCTGTGCCCTTGTCCTTTACCAGAGGAAGCCTTCTCCCGGGCCAGGGCATGTTGCGGAAGCTGGGCATCCATCTAGCCTGGTATATCCAGTCCTTAGGCTGGCCCCCCCACCCCCATGTTGTCTGACTTTGCAATCCCTTGCCTGCATCCTGGAGCCTCTGAGCCAAATCTGGCAGAGCCATTCCATTGCTGGGATGCCCAGAAAGGACCTGAATGAAACCTTGGAATGAAAACAAACTTCCCAGAGAAACCCTCCAGTTTCTCCTGTAATCCTTAACTTCCCATCTCCCATTTCAGCCCCTCTACCCTACTTTCCAGAGGCACTGTGGTATCACAGGATAAAAGAGTGGATGTAGAGTTGGTTGGTACCTATGACGCAGATCTTTATTGAACTTCAGTGTTCCCATCTATAACGTGTAAATATTATCACCTTTCCTGATCTGCCCTATAGAGTGTTGTGATGGACAAACGAAATACAGTAGGAGAAAGCATTGCATACACCCTAAAGGGCTAGGGATGTGCAAGTGCTAGCTAAGCATAAGGCTTCATATTCCAGGGCCTCCTCTCATTCCCCACTGCTCATTTTTTTTTTTTCTTAAGATTTTATTTATTTATTAGAGAGAGCACGCAGGGGAAGGGGCAGAGGGAGAGAGAGAGAGAATCCCAAGTGGACTCTGCACTGAGCACAGAACCTGATGCAGGGCTCGATTTTATGACCCTGAGATCATGACCTGAGCCCAAATCAAGAGTCAGACATTTAGGGGGTGCCTGGGTGGCTCAGGTGGTTAAGCGTCTGCCTTCGGCTCAGGTCGTGATCCCAGGGTCCTGGGATTGAGTCCCGCATCGGGCTCCCTGCTCCTTGGGAGCCTGCTTCTCCCTCTGCTTCTCTCTCTCTCTCTGTCTCTCATGAATAAATAAATAAAATCTTTAAAAAAAAAAAAAAAAGAATCTGTTAAAAAAAAAAAAAGAGTCAGACATTTAACTGCCTGAGCCACCCAGGCGCCCCCACTGCTCGTTTCCGTTCCTTCTCTCTGCTGCCCAGCCCCTTGACCCCACTACGTAGCATATGCTGCTCTGTTCTCTGTTCTCTCACTGCCCACTCCAGATGCTGGAGTCCTCCCTCCTTGCCTCGATCAACACCCAACACAACACGTGTTGCGTGTTAAGCAACAGTGACAACAGTAGAAGTGATAACCCGACCCACCATCCATTCATTATGTGCTAGATACGAGGATTATCGCGTGTAATATTTGCAACAGGCAATCAAGTCTTCATTTTGCAGGTCAATAAAGGTATTCATATAGCATAAGGCTGAGGTCCAGCCCTAGCCTAAAACACACGTAGATTTCCTCTGTCCATTGCCGAGTGAGTGACTGACTGGTTGACGAGAACATGGAGAGATTCGGCAGCATTTATTGAATGTCGACTGAATGTCAGCTGCTTTCACATTATGTCGTAGCCACCACCTGAGACAGGTGCAGGATTCGTCTTCCAGTTCATCTGGTTACAAAGCAGCAAAAAAACAGGGCGGGGGGGCTTTTATTAGAAGCTTAGAGAGAATATCACAGACCTTAGTGGGGGAAAGGGTAGCCCCTGGGTGGGGGCTTCTCTCTGTGCACTCCCTTCTCCTCTGCTCCCTTGTGCACAGGTACAGCACCACTGAGATCAGCCCAAGCAGGGGGTTCAGCCTCAAATCCATATGACCTTCCTGCTTAGCTCTCCAAGTAGGTGAACTGAGTCTCTCAGTCCAAAGAGATGCCAAGAGGTGCCGATTGCAGCTTAGGTCCGGTGTCCACCCCTGTGCCAATGATGTGTGGCCTGCTGGAGGGAAGTGGGGACGAATCAGACATGGCCACCGAGGACTCTGCCTTCAACAGGGGCTACAGGAAGGAGCAGCTGTTTCTAGAGGGGACATTCTTTGACCTTACGTAGTGGATGAAAACCCAGATATGCTCCTCACCACAGAAACTGTGTCCAGGACACTATAGAGATGATGCCCTGGTTTCAGCTTCTAAATAAAGGGCATGTGAGTAGTTGTCCCAGAATTTGTGGGTTTGGCTAGGAGGCCTGGAAAAATAAGATTAGCATTTGTGAACCCTGCTATAGGCCAGGCATTGCATATACATTTTTTTTTTAAGTTTTATTTTTGGGGTGCCTGGGTGGCTGAGTTAGTTAAGCGTCCGACTCTTGATTTCAGCTCAGGTCTTGATCTCAGGGTCATGAGTTCAAGCTCCGCATTGGGCTCCATGCTGGGCCTGGAGCCTACTTAAAAAAAAAAAAAAAAGATTTTATTTTTAAGTAATCTTTATGCCTAATGTGGGGCTCGAACTCACAACCCCGAGATCAAGAGCCGAATGCTCTGCTGACTGAGCCAGCCAGGCACCACCCCCTCCTTTTTTGCATATACATTATTTTTAATCCTTACAGCACTACTACAACATGCTATTGTCCCAGTTTTACAGGTAAGAAAGCTAACACCCGGTGAGTTAAGTAGCTTGCCCAGAAATCTGGCCGGTTAAGGTTGGGCTGATCTTTGACCAGGCCTGTGTGACACTGAGACTCATGTCTTTTCTATCATGCACCACTGCCTCCCACAAAAAAAGGACTCTTTTACTTTGATTCTGCTGGAATATACACTCCATGAGGGCAAGGTTCTTTGTCTCTTTGTTCACTGATGTATCTGAGGCAGCTGGAATAGTACCTGGCACATAGTAAGGACTCAGTAAAAAATTGAGTGGATTTTGCTTTGGTATCTTCTGTACTCCTGGGCTTCCCATGGTCAGAGGACAAAAGGGTAATATTCTAACCCCTAGAGAATGATCCACTGGGTGTGCCTCTGATCCCCACTCCACTCCCACAGTCCGCGTTGATGCGGGACATTAGGAGCAGTCCCTCAATGTGGAGGAGTCCAAAGAAACGTATGGTCCTGGAACCATCTCTGCTGGTGGGCACGTCTGACCTAAGACACTTCGTCCTGTGAGGGGAGGAGGGGAAAGGAGGTTTCCCTGACACTGGAAAATCTCTTTCCTGGAACTAGGAAATGAATGCCAAGTTCCTCGATGGCTAGAGAAAAGAATGCTAATTTCCATTAGATTTTCAGCCCCAGGGGTCAGAGTTTACCAAATCCTGGATCTCAACCCCTGCCTTTCTCTATAGCAAAGCTCTGTGTTCTCGGTCACCCCATCAGCATTCCCAGTCCCAGCAGCCTGGTACTATGTAAGAGTGAGGATCCAGTGGAGCTGGGTTCAAGTCGGCCTGGGCAACTGTGTGCCCATGGACACATCATTTGACCTTCTGGACTCAATTCTCTCGTGTTCCAGGCTTCTGGCACAGAGTAGGTGTTCACCAAATTTAAATTTTTCCTCTTCCAACCCTTCGCTTCTCTTTCTTCTCCCTGGATCCTGACATGAGCCTGCCTACCTGCTCCCTGCTAACCTCTGGGCTCAGTACATTTATAGAAGGATAATAGCCCATTATCCCCCACTAACCGAAAGGCCCAGAGGCCCCAACCTCCTGCAGCTGTCCACCAAGGCGCCCACAGGGGCCAACCATGGGTTGCATCATTTCCCATGACAGGTTACCCTCCAGGGATGTGCTTGCTCTTCGTGCAACCACAGTCCTGGAAAAGAATGGCAGCAACCAATCACCTTGTTGCCTCCTGCCCTGCATTCCTCCCCTGGAAGCAAATGCTGTAGGAGCCAATGCTGGGAAATCTCTTGTCGTTGGAGGGAGCGAGGCTGGGTCACGCTGTGGCCCAAGGATGCCATTACTCTTTGGTCACCCAGGTCAGCTGCCGTCTTTCTCAGGACAGGCAGGAGAGTCCCAGTCTGGGAGCCCCTCCTCTCTCTAGCTGGTATGAGGCGGCAGCTGGGCCAAGGTAATAAAGCAGCACTTGCCTTCCCTGAGCCGGAAGGGGCTTGGCACAGAGCTCCTGGGTCGGGTCCCGGTTCTTGCTCCTGCTCCCTATGGATCACTGGAGTGGTCCAGGTTCTCTGGGAGTGGGGGACGTTCTCCAGGATGGCATCCAGTAATGGGAGATGCTCTCAGAGGAAATGAGGGTGTGAATTTTAGCTGCGAGTTCGTGTGAGCGGGCCTATGGCAGCTGGCTGGTGCTGGCTACGGTGTCAGCCGAGCCCACTCACAGCCTGTGAGCTGCTTGGAAGGAGGGGTGATGCCTTAGCCATCTCGGAACACCCAGTGTTTAGCACAGCCCTGGGTTCATAGGATGATCGTGAACATAAAATGTTGGATGGATGGATGAATAACTGGATAAACAAATAGAAATTTTTCATTAAACTGGAGTTGAGATCATAGCAAAGTTTACGTTCTTCCTTCCCAGCGTCCCTATCCCTGTTCAGCGCTTCCTCATCTGGTGCCTGAAGAACGGCAAAGGCCTCCTACTGACAGGCAGGGGCGTCTAGAGGCATGAGTTCTAGGTTCGAAGTTGGGAGACCTGGGTTTTGAACCATTCGAGTTGCTTTATCACGTTTGGGAAATCACTGAGCCTCTTTCCAGACTTCAGTTTGTTCATGTATCACATGAGCCGTTTGACCTAAATGCACTTCAAGGACATTTCAACCCTCAAATTCTCTGCCTCCTCCTACCAAACAACCCTGCAGATGAATGAGAATTGGTTACCGACATTGAAAAATCCGAAGATTTCAAATAGAAATCCAAATTTCTTGCTTTGTCTCAGAAGTCAGAAGTGCTGACCCCATCGGCCTCCCTCTTTCTCAGGACAAAGTTAGCAGGAGCTGAGTAGCTTCCTCCGCATTCAGACAAGTGTGTGCCCAGGTCCTTCTCGCCCTGTCACCTAGTGCTAGCCTGCTTCGCTTCGTTTCGTGCCTGCCTCGTCCCTTAGGCATTTGAGTTTGCAAACCTAGAATGAGAAAAATAAAACTTCTAAGTGTGGAGGCAAGGGCACCTAGGATGGGCCGGCAGCCCTGAGAGGCAGCCGCTCATGCTTAGCCAGGCTTAGGTGGCAGAGACTGGGGGCAACTTCCTGGGAAGTGGGGTGAACAGAAACAGGAGCCAGTGCCCCAGGCGACTTTGCTTA
Source organism: Neomonachus schauinslandi (assembly GCF_002201575.2). Classification (NCBI taxonomy): domain Eukaryota; kingdom Metazoa; phylum Chordata; class Mammalia; order Carnivora; family Phocidae; genus Neomonachus; species Neomonachus schauinslandi. The sequence continues at coordinate 26,460,744 of NC_058408.1, read as the reverse complement.
GGGTCTTGGTGCCCTGGAATTGTTGAGCCAAGCTGCGTCTCCCCCTCCTTGACCCCTCTCTCCATCCCAGACCCATGCCGGGAGTATAACTCTGTATAACTGTGTAAATATAACTCTCTGGCCACTACTTCAAGGTTTGAAGAGGGCTGGGGCTCCATTTTAGAATTTTGACAATGGTGGTAATTCCCTTTCTGCTCTTCTCTGCTGTCCAACCTCCCCTAGTATCTTTGGCACAAAGCAGAGCAGGGCGTTGGAAGACCAAGTGCTTAAGTGCCCCATGAGGCAATCCAGGAGGGCAGCTCTATTTGGAAAGTGGCGTGCACATTCTCCTGCTGACTAGCTCAGCTCTTCTCCTGCACCACGGCTGTGAACAGCTGCCCCCCAGAGCTCCCCAGGGCTGGCCCAGTCCGGGGTCCCAATCCCAAAGTCCCTTGTCCACTGGGAGCTAACTTGGGCCCCACTTGAAGTCAGGGCTGTTTCCCAATCAGCTCCTTAGTCATCCTGCCCGAGCCCCAGGCAACTCTGCCTCTGTTACCTTAACCAGGGAGCACATCCCCAGCTTACCCACTCACTGAATCTTTTCTTCATACTTCCTGGTTTGTACGCTTTTCTTTAGCATGTTACTTTTAGTTTGATCAATTATTCTGTGGTCTGGTCTAGTCTTGTGTGTGTGTGTGTGTGTGTGTGTTGTTCTAAAAAAAAAAAAAGTCTGTATTTCCTTCCCCCAGCCAGGCATTACTTACAGTCATCATGCCTCATTTGACACCTTTCATATGGACATGACATCTCTAAACCCCAGTGTACACAGCAATTATGCTTGTCCCGCTCACTTTCAGGGACACTGCATGTTCAGGCGGACTTTTGTTGTTTTCCCAGTGTCCTTTAATCCAGATGGTGGCTATTGAGCAAAGTGGTTCTTTTTGTTTTTACAGATTCCTCCCCCCCCCCACTCCCCCAGGATAAAAGGAATGCATAAAAATCTCTAACGTTTCCTGAGCACTTACTCTGTGTTAGGCACCCATACCAAATGTTGAAATTGTATGACCTCCTTTTCCTCCTCAGGACAATTCTGTGAGGAAGGTGTCGTTCCTATTCTCCTTTTTTCCAGAGAAGAAACTGAGACTCAGAGAGAGAAAATATTTTATCCAAGGTCCCATAGCTACTAAGTGGAGGATGTGGAATTGAAACCATGCCTCTCAAATTCCAGAGTCTGAGCTCTGTACTGCTTCCGTACAAGATCATTCTAGAAAGTTTGGAAAATTCAGAAAAGCAGAAAAGAAAAAAGATGTCCATAAGTCCAGAGATAACTGTTAACATTTTGGTGTATTCTCTAGTATTCTTTTATATCTATCGGTGAGTATATACATTTTTTAAAATTGGAAACACGTTAAATATTGAAGGTTTTTTTTAAGATTTTTTTTCTTTTCATTTTATTTTTAAGTAATCTGTACCCCTAGTGCGGGGGCTTGAACCCCCAACCCCAAGATCAAGAGTCACATAGCTCCAACAACTGAGCCAGCCAGCCGCCCCTAAATATTGTGGTTTGGGTTCTAATTTTTTCCTACCCAATCCTATCTGTATCGTGAGCATTTTCCTACATTATGAGGAATTGGCCACAACTCATGTCTCAAATAGGGTCCAGGGAATCTAATAATAGCAGGCTACCAGAAGCAAAAGGTTGGTGTGATTTTAGAAGAGAATTATAGATACAAACGCCCGCAGCCTCTTCCTTGAAAGTGGACAATCTGGAGCCAGCCTGGGTGGGGCGCAGAGGTCTGCACCTGGGATGAAGAGATCAGAGAGGGGAGAAAAGCTTGCAACTCTTGAATTGCCTTTGAGAAGCTCCGTCCCTCCGAGTGTCTGGATCCCACGTGGATGTGCAGGCCCACTTGTGTTTGAAGTGAGAGTTACAAATGCAAAGTGGCTTTTACACAGGCTCAGCTAAGGGCCAGGAGTTCTGGAAGAAGATATGAAACACCCTAAATCAAGCCCCCTATAAACCTGTGAGTGGAATTACTCACTAACGACAGAGAGGCTGGCCCTGCCTGGAGGGTGTGTGCTTACACACTGGCCTCTGGTAGGAAAGAACCGTGAGGCTTTCCTGCCTTCTTTCTCTTAAATGTGTATGTGTGAGAGAGGCTGGGTAGATTTTATCTGCGGCTATATTTTTAAAGGAAAGAAACTTTTTTTTTTTTTTTAATCATCCAAGAATAGAGCAGGGAGGGGCAGAGGAAGAACAGGAGGCTGTCACCAGCCCTAAGATAATGAGCAAATGCAAGGCTGGGGGCAAAGGCAGCATCTAGTGTACGGGACAGGACAGAGTGATGCTTGCGGTAGGTGATTCGACACCTCTTGGGAATGACAGCTGAGTTGCCAGCCTCTTGAAGGTTGCACCAACCGCCTGTTATCAATTCAAGAGTGACAGAGTCCTGGTGGCCTCCATGACTGACACGGTCTTATCCAAAGGATGTTGGGCACATGTTCAGTGCAGGCTCCAGAGCTGAGATAGGAGGTCTTGGGTTCATCCACAAGCTGGTGCCACCTCACTGACTCTGGGGAAGACTGCCACCACTCTGTGCCCATGCTCTGTCCCCTGGCCTACAGGGAGGTTTCCCTCCTTCCTGGGCCATCTTAGGGAGATAGACGAGAAAAATGGAGAGAGATGCTTTGGGTATCCATTATGAATGTAGAGGAATCTTCATGATCACATTGGTTGTTCCAGAACCTTCTACAGCAACACAGGAAGAAGACCGGGTGCTATCATTGCACATGTCACTGAACTGTTAAACGGTAGCCTTTTCATTCTACTTAGGATATCAGATAATAGAGTCCTGAATACCTTATAGGGTTATTACAAGAATCACATGGGGTAATGGATATGGAAGTGCTTTGTACACTGTAGAGTGCCTAAAATATGTGGGTTATGATTTATGAAGATTCTCAGATGGGGATCTGACTCCTCTGAGGTTTGGAAGGCCACCTCTCCAGCTTATACAAAATTTGAGCCCTCTTCCTTGGGTGCGGTGGATTCTCTCTATGGCTGTAGATGGGAAGGCGAGTCCCAGCAAGTGTGACGGAGTCGCTCAAAGTTGATGAAGAATCTGGGACTCTCCAGGCATTAAAAAGAGCCCCTTAATTGAATTCCACTCTTGACCATGCCACTAGCTAACAGCGTGACCGTAAGCAAGCCCTTAACTTCTGAGCTCAGTTTCCTCATTTGTTATTTGTTCCTAATCACGAAGGATCCTTATGATAACCAGGGGGAGAGTATGGAATCTACATAGAAGTGTTTGAGAAGTTAAAAGCACTCTCCTTGTGTGAGAGTACATCCTTAGAGCTCACAGGTATTCCTGAGGATGCTGAGCTGAGCCAGTGATCCATTAAGACGAGAAGTCCTAGAATCCTATATGTCAGTGCTGGAAGGAGCCATAACTCCAGCCCCTCAATTTTACAGCAGAACTGTGGCCACGGAAAGCATGTGGTTCCCACTTGTACCCTGACCAGGCCAGGCTCTACTCTAGGGCTCAGGTTCCCCCCAGGCACAGTGGGGTGCCCTCCAGTTTACCTCCTCCTCATCCCAGCACCTCTGAGGGAGAACTGAGTGAGACATTCACTCTGTATATACTGTAATAACCTGTGTTAGAGCCTCTGGGATTTACCTCGGGCCTTCCCTTGCAGCAGGATGTAAACCGTGCCTTTCGTGCTGACATCCCAGAATCACCCCAGTTTTCATCCCTTCCCTCGGATATCAGGCAAGCATTGATCATCAACATTTAGGGAGCCTGCCCTACAGGGCAAAGTGTGGAGCTGGGCCCTCTTACCAGCGAGCCACGGCAGCTCAAGGAGGGCAGCTCAGGGATGGGCTCTCCGGAAGAAACCCTGCTGAGCAGTAGGCTGAGCCACTGAAACCACAGGGCGTGTTGCTCTTGGGGTGTTAGGGAGGCCAGGTGAAGGGAAGGGCGGGGTGAGAACTGGCCGGCTTCCCCGTGGCATCCCGAGGCTGAAGGGTGGAGATTCCTCCCCGGGGTGTGGCGTGGGGTGGACGAGGGTCCTGGGGGAGGAAGCCAGCCGCAGTGAGTCACTGTCCCTTCTATGAGCCATCGCTAGCTGGCCGGGGTGGAGCCGCCCGCCTTCTTGGGGGGCTTTGGCGCGGAGCCAGACTTGGAAGGGGCTGAGGCCTTAGTGACCCCAGCTGCTCCCGGGGCCGGGCGGCGCTGGAGCGGAGCTGGAGCAGAGCTGGCCGACTCGTCGGAACCGGCCGGCCCCCGGGGCGAGGGCGACGAGGGTGGGCGTGGGGCCGGGCGGCCCGGAGAGTGGAAGGGCTCGCGGGTGTGGGGCTCTCCGCCTGCCTGCCCACGGGGCCAAGGCCACCGCTCTGGAGGCCCGACGCCACCGGGTTCAGGAGGAGGTTCGGCGGCTCGAACCCCTCCCGAGCCCTGGGCCCAGGGCTCCCTGGCTGGGTGGGGGTGGCACCGGCCGTCGGACCCAGGAAGTCTCAGCGGGAAGGGGTTGGCGCTCTCCCCAAACTGTTTCACTTTGGACCTAAGAGGAGACGGGCTCTTGGGCCTGGGCCCCCAGGTGCTAATTCCCTGAGTCTCCCTCCCTCATGAAATGATGCTTCTCTTCCACCTCTCCCCACCCCAAGGAGGAGACCCGGTCACCGCTGCCTTCTCCCTCCCACTTTCCTTCTGTACGCTCTCCACTTCTGGCTCTCAGCCCCCAGAGGAATATCGGCCCCTGTGCCCGGTTTCCCTTTACTCCCATCTCCAGGGCCCCCCCCCCCCCCCCGCACCTCACCCCCAGAATCAGAATTTCTAAGTTGATTGCTAAGTTGATTAGGCTCATATGGCCAAATGCAGTATACTATGTTGTTCAAGGACAAGTTTAGACCATGAAATTGACAATAGAAGTTCTCATCTAAAACAGTCTTGCTAAGTTTTGGTAGATCCATGGCTATCTTTGATCGTGCAGATTAAAAAATGTTGCAGGCAGAAATAGTGGAAACCTATTTTTCTTTTTCTGTCATCTGTAGCTTTCTTTATTTCTCTGGTGCACAAAATTGAATGAATATTCATGATACATTTTCTTCATTGGTTTATGCATGTCTCTCTTCACTACTTATTTATGTAGGTTATTTAGTATTTCAATAACCTAATGAAGACACCTAAACCCGCCACCCAAGCCAAAAATAAGATCACTACCATAACTTGCATCCACCTATGTGCCCTTTCTATCCCATGCCTCTACCTCATCACCCATTCCAACCACTATCGTGAATTTTGTGTTTATCATTCTCTTGATAAATACATGTATGCCTAAGCAAATATATTACTTAGTTTTGCTTTATGTACTTTATTAAAAATATATACCGTATACAGTCACCTGGGCTTTTTTAATTTTCATTCAATATTACGATACTAAGACTTATCCCTGTTGAATGTGGCTGTAGCTCATTCAATTTCACTGTTGTATAATATTCTCTTGGTGAAGGTATCACCCTTTTTCACAGTTATGAACAGAACTACCACAAACATTCCTATTCATGTCTCCTGGTGCGTGTGTGCAAGTCTCTCCTGGGTATAGATCTCAGAAGGGAATTGCTAGGCCTTGGTATATGAATATTCAACCTTATAAGGTAATAACAGGTTGTTTCCTAATACATTTGTAGTAGTTTTGCCCCTACCAATGAAGTGTAAGAGATGCTATTGTTCCATGTCCTCTCAAGTACTTGGTATCATCAGACTTTTTAATTTTTGCTAACTGAGTGGTGGAAATAGTATCTCTTATGGTCTTGATTTGCAGTTCCCTGATTAGCAATGAAGTTGAGCAACAGAAATAACACAAATAGATCAGACCTGCAGAAATTGCAGATATTGAGGTTATTAGGTATAAAAAATAGGGGCACCTGGCTGGCTCAGTCAGTGGAGCATGTGACTCTTCATCTCAGGGTTGAGTTTGAGCCCCACGTTGGGTGTAGAGATTACATAAAATCTTTTAAAAAATTAAAATAAATAAAATAATTTTTAAAATATATTTTAATATGTCCTAAGAGGGGTGCCTGGGTTGCTCAGTTGTTTGAACATGTGACTCTTGATTTCAGCTCAGGTCATGATCTCAGGATCCTGAGATTGAGCCCCACGTCAGGCTCTGCGCTGATCTCTGCTTGCGATTCTCGCTCCCTCCCTCAGATAAATAAATAAATCTTTTAAAATATTTTATAAGAAATAAGAGGGTATTGAAAGAATGATGGACAGGAAACTCAACTAACCAGGCAGATATTCAAAGGGAACTTCTAGAAATGAAAAAATTTCTACAATTACAATAAAGGAAATTTAAATTTCAATGAATAGTTTAAAAAATGATATATTACAGCTGGAGATGAAATTGGCAAATTGGAAGATATTTCTTTTTTTTTTTTTTTTAATTTATTTGACAGAGACCTAGCGAGAGAGGGAACGCAAGTGGGGGAGTGGGAGAGGGAGAAGCAGGCTTCCCGCTGAGCATGGAGCCCGATGCGGGGCCTGGGATCATGACCTGAGCCGAAGGCAGACGCTTAATGACTGAGCCACCCAGGCGCCTCTTGGAAGATATTTCTGAAGAAATTATATAGATGATGGAAAAGAAGATGGAAAATGTGGAAGAGGTGTACAGGCAGGAAAATAGAGCAGGGGTTGACAAAGTTTTTCTTTGAGGGGCCAGAGAGTAAATATTTTAGGCTTTGTGGCCCATATGGTCTCTGTCATAACTACTCAGCTCTGCTACTGTAGTGTGGAAGCCGCCTGTAGTTGATATGTAAATGAAGGGGTATGGCTGGATGCTAATCAAACTTCCTTTACAAAAACAGGCAGCAGGCCAGATTTGGACCATATGTTATAGTCAGCCCATCCCTAGAATAGAGTAAAAAGATCCCAGTGTACCTTTAATTAATGTTCCAAAAGGAGATAATAGAGAAAACAGGAATATGACAATATTTGAAGAAGCGGTGGTCAAGAATCGATGAAATACAATCATTATATTTATGATACCTAATGAATCCCAAGAGGGATAAATAAAATTCACCCCTAGACACATCAAAATGAAACTACAGAACACCAAGGGTAAATTATTTTAGAGTAAACCCAGAAGGTAAATTGCTTTCCAGGGAATGACATTTAGACTGACAACTGATTTCTCAACCTCAATGAGAAGAGCCAAAAGACAGTGGAATAATATCTTCAAAGTGCTGAGAAGATAACTGCCAACACGGAATTCTAGCATCAGTGACAATCTTTCAAGAATGAGGGTAAATAAAGGCCTTTGCCGACAAACAAAAACAAGTTTCTACCAATAGTGATTTCTAAAGGAAATAGTTCAAGAAGAAAAATTACCTTAAAAGAAGTCTAAAATTCAAGAAGGAATGATGAGCAAAGGAAATTGTAAACATTCAAATCTGAATACTGATGTCAAAGAAAATAAAGACAACAATGTCTAACTTACAGGGATAAAATGAAACTACAATTAAAATCCCCAGTAACAATAGCATATAAATTGGAAGGTGAGTAGTTGGAGTTCAAGTGTTCTAAAGTCCTTGTGTTGTTTGGGAAGAGGTTAAAGATACTGATCATAGGGAGTTTTTAAGTTAAATACATATGTTAAGATTTCTAGGCTAACACTATAAAACTAGGAATAATGTAACTTCAAACTAGGGAAGAAAGAAAAGGAAACAGGAATGAAGACAATAGAAAATGTGGCCATTAAAAAAAGGTTTGGGGCACCTGAGTGGCTCAGTCGTTAGGTGTCTGCCTTCGGCTCGGGTCATGGTTCCAGGGTCCTGGGATCGAGCCCCGCATCAGGCTCCCTGCTCAGTGGGAAGCCTGCTTCTCCCTCTCCCACTCCCCCTGCTTGTGTTCCCTCTCTCACTGTGTCTCTCTCTATCAAATAAATAAAATCTTAAAAAAAAAAAAAAAAGGTTTAAGGTTGTGATCTAGAAAAAATAATAACTATTACCATTTATTGAGAAGCTACCATGGAGTGATTTTGATTCATTAACATTCATAATTTCATGTGATATGTGTAAGAGTGCCAGTCAAAAAGAAAGCATACAAATCATAGTTTCTATTATCATTGCATCTTTGTGTTCAAAACAAGGTCTGGAACTCAGTAGAAACTCATTAAAGAATGAATGAAATGGAAGTGAGTATTGATTCCATCTAAAGATGAGCAAACTGAGGTCCTGAGAAATAGCACGTTAAAAGGAAAAATGTCGACATGAATATGAAATTCACCTTCCCTACTTAGGAATTTTGTGGTATTGAGCATAAAAATACCGCTCTTTTTTTTTTTTTTAAGATTTATTTTATTTTGGAGAGAGAGAGAAAGAGTGAGCGTGCACGCTCGCCCACACAGGGGTGGGGGGGCAAAGGGAGAGAATCGCAAGCAGACTCCCTGCTGAGCATGGAACTCGATGTGGGGCTCCATGCAAGGCTCAATCTCAAGACTCAGATCATAATCTGAGCTGAAATCAAGAGTTGGTCGCTTAACCGACTGAGCCACTCAGTCTTCTCCTCAGTCTTCTTATCTGTAAAAATAAGTCATAGAGGGTGCCTGGGTGGCTCAGTCGGTTAAGCGACTGCCTTCGGCTCAGGTCGTGATCCTGGGGTCCCTGGATCGAGTCCCGCATCGGGCTCCCTGCTCGGCAGGGAGTCTGCTTCTCCCTCTGACCCTCCCCCCTCTCATGTGCTCTCTCTCATTCTCTCTCTCTCAAATAAATAAATAAAATCTTTAAAAAAAAAAAGTCATGGAGTACGTGATGCCAAATAATGCTCATTAAATGCTAAATGCTCACTAAATGATAGATTTGGAATTCGACCATAGCTACTTTCCCTTCTACCATGTAGTAGATTTTTCCTCTCTTCTCTAACACAGAAGCATCATGTAATAGCTGAGAATATGAGCTTTGGAATCAGGCAGACCCAGGTTCGTGGCTCAGCTTGACCATTAGTTAACTGTAGGACTCTGGGCCTCAGTTTCTTCAACTGTTGAGAGGAGATAATAGAAGCTATCACAAAAGGGTTGTAAGACTCGGAGAATGCGTACCAATCACTGGGGTGCTGGAGATCACAAATTAGGTCCCAATTTAATATAATGGAGAGTAGGAGCTAGTGAGTAGGCTCATAGGGAGCAGCAAGAGGAGAATGGTTTCTAACACTGGACAAGAGATTAGTCTAAATGGCTTTTAGTCCCTTCCAACCATAAGGTTCCTTATACAGAAGTCAAGGAAATACTGCACTATTTCCACACTCACCTTCAGACTGGTGGGCAGGCCCCTAGTGGCTCCACACCCAACAGGTGAAATGGGCTGATGGATAACATTCCGTAATAACCACAATAATTATTTGAGTGCTTACTCTGGGGCAGCACTGTGTGCCTTTATGTGGATTAATCATCTCAAAATCTTGCAAAACATGTTAAATGAGGTTACTGTTACTATCCCCAGTTTATCACTGCCAAAAGAATGAACAGAGACATTAACTAACTTTCTCAAGCCAAACAGGTAATGACAGTGGATGTGGGCTCACTGAGCTTGTGCTCTTGATCACTGCACTATACCGTAAGAGAAAAAGAGAAAATGAGCCCTTGTATCCGGAAAGCACCTTCAAGGCAATATTGTGGAAGAAGTGTAGCCTTTGCCAAACTCTGGTTTGGATTTTAGCTCTGCATTACTGTGTGGCCCTAGGCAAAGTACTTAGCCAGTTTCTTCTCTGGAAAACGGGGGCAGTATTATCCACTTCCCAGATTTGTGGGGAGGGTCAAATGAGATAATGTCCAAGGTCCTCGAAAAGACTGGAGACTCTGTATTTCCACTGTGAGTCAGAAAGGCCTTAGCTCTACCTGCTCCATGTAGATGCCTCTGTGCCCTAGCCAGTGATGGGGTGACTTTGGAAGAGTGAGTAGCTGAAAGCCAACTTTTTCCCTTCTGCTTGAAAAGAGAACTGGTCCATTGCCCTCAATGCCCTTCCACCACCATCCCTGCTGCAACCCCCCAACCACACACACACAGAGCTTGGTGTTTAGAGAGCCCAGTCTGTTTCCCCTCCCCTTGGCCTTGCCACTCAGCCTTGCCAGGTCACCTGTTGTGTTGTTTGATGGTGTGCCAGGCCCTCCGTGGGCTCCCGGCCCTGGACGTGTCAGAGGCCGCCTTCTGGAATAACTGACCTCTGAGCCACTGGGCCTCCACCTCCATTACCAAGATGGGGCTGAGCTCCTGGCGGCAGCTGCAACCGGGCTCCTCAGTCTTGAACTTCGTTCTGCTCTTCCTTTCTGCCTCTTCTCACCTGTCCGCACCAGCACTGTTCCATTTCCTTTCCTATCTTCTTTTTTTAATTTTATTATGGCAAAATAAGAGAACATAAAATTTAACCTTTAACCATTTTTAGTTGTACAATTCAGTGGCATTAATTACATTCACATTGTTGTGCAACCATCACCACTATCCATTCCCAGACCTTTGTCATCCCCCCAAGTAGGAACTGTACCCATTAAACAGTAGTGCCCTGGGGTGCCTGGGTGGCTCAGTTGGTTAAGTATCCAACTTGATTTAGGCTCAGGTCATGACCTCAGGGTCATGAGATCAGGCTGCGTGCTGGGTATGGAGCCTGCTTAATAGTCTCTCCCTCTCCCCCTCCCACCCACACTCTCTCTCTCTTTCTCTAAAAAAAGCACCCCACCTTCTTCCCCCAGCCCCTGGCAACCTCTACTCTACTTCCGCCTCTGAATTTGGGCCTAGAGTAGGTGCTTCATCTAAATGGAATCCTATAATATTTGTCCTTTTGGGTCTGGCTTCTTCCTTTTTTTCTTTTTTTCAAGATTTTATTTATTTATTTGAGAGGGAGAAGCAGACTACCCACTGAGCAGGGAGCCCGATACAGGCCTCGATCCCAGGACCCTGCGATCATGACCTGAGCCGAAGGCAGATACTCAACCAACTGAGCCACCCAGGTGCCCTGGCTTCTTTTACTGAATATAATATCCTCAAGGTTCATCCATGTTGTAGCAAATGTCAGAATTTCCTTCCTTCTTAAGGCTGAATAATAGTTCATTGTCTGGATAGACCACATTTTGTATATCTATCCCTCTGTCCTGAATCAAACCTCCTCGGGTATATCATAAGTTTGCTGTCATATGGAGAGAACCGTCTCTTTCCTGGAGGCAGGAAACTGAGGAGGTGGGGGTGGGGGCGCTGCAGCCCAGTGTGCTGTTTGTAAACTCTGCTCTGGAGCCTCTTCTGGGGTTTCGCCCTTCCAGACGTCTCTCTTCTCAACAGATAATCACCTGAACCTGGATTGCTAGTTGGAAAGGAGAGCAGGGATTATCTGAAGCTACAACCTGGGGACAGAGGCTGCTGTTTCCCTCGGGGGTACTCTGTTCTCAGTACTGCAGGCACAGGGTCTGGAGACTCCAGAGCAGCTTTTGTTTTCTGTGCTTATTGTTGAGGGCTTTGTTTTGTGTATTACTTCCCCTCCTCAATGTGTCGTCTCTGGCGTCCTGCTTGGCTTGATGCCCTTCTGGATTTCTGTATGCACTGTGCTAGAACTCTGGCTTCTTAGTACAGGACTGTCCTCTCTTCCTTATGAAGACTTCTAGGTCTGGGAGTTCCCTTCAGCCAAGGGCCCCTTCCTTCCTTTCCCTGACTCTTCCCCGCCCTTTTCGGTTCTTTTTCTGTTTGTCCCCCTTTGAAACCCCTCCGGCGCACCAGCAGTTGTCTGTCTCTCTGGACCACAGTCTGTACCCTCAAGGTGTCCACAGGCTAAAAGGATGACACACACTGACATCACACATACCCTCCGCATGTCTCACGGATACCTCTGGGAGGAAGTGGAAGAACCCGTATTTATCCTCTGAGCTCATCAGGACAGGAATCCCCCAGCTCCAGTGTCCTGGGTGGGACCTCACATTACCTGACTGGGGAATAGAGGCTGCTCTCTTGCTCTCTTATTCCTATTTCTCCCCTTGTCATAAAGGACCGTGTGGCATGTGGTGTGTCTTAGCTTCTTCCCGGCTCTTCCTGTGGTTGCATGGCCTTCGCGGAGTCATGTCACCTTTAAGACCATGTGTTACAAAATTGGGAGAAAGAGTAATATCATCAGTCCTGTCTACCTTAAAAGGCCCGTCCCCAAAGAGCACACATCAGAGTGCTTTGAAATGGCAAGGCATCACCCGGATGTGAGTTCTTACCACAAGCTTCTTTGACTCTCAGGAGCTTTTCTGCCTTTCTGCTCAGTCTTGCTGACACCACTTCACAAGGAACCTCAGGCAGACCATTCCCCAGATGGAGCTGCAAAAGTTCGAAGTTCTGGAGAAGTCTGTGGATGGGGAGTACCAATGACTTCCTGGTACATAGAGCCCAAGACCCAGACCCAGGACTGGGAAGCATGGTTCAATAGCCTCTCAATGCAAGGTCTCAGTGCAAGGGCCGTGGGCCTTTGTACACAAAAGAAGTGACAATCCTCTCAGCTTTCGTCTGAGGTAGGCTATTCTTGTTATCCTTGGTTTTCAGCTGAGGATTCTAAGGCCCAGGAAGAATGGATTTGGAGGAGGGGGCGCAGAGGGAAAGGCAAGCCCTGAGCTGCTTGGGAAGAGCTGGTATGGGAGAGCCCACGAGCTGAGAGGCGCAGGAGTCTGGCCAACGATGGGCAGCTCTGGCCCGCAGGCAGAGCTCCAGGAGGGACTGGGGCCATGATGCCAGCTGCTGTGGCACCTCAGCCCTTCCGAGGCCATCCCCTGGTCAAACCGGATTCACTTCCGGTTTTCTTCCTTAGCTATTTCTTAGGGGCTGGCGATCCAAGGCCATGCTCCAGGTTGACGGCTAAGTCAGCAGCTACTTGCAGCTAAGTCTTGCAACTACTGACCTAAGGCTCCTCTATTAAGATGTTCGAAAGATGCCCCCTTCAGATGACTACAGCCCATGGGCACACGACCTGTCCCGTGAAGCTTAGGCTGTTTCACTCCCAACCACCTCCTTCCCTGGTTCCCGTGTTCAGGACACACTCTGCACAGCTGGAAAGCCCTGAGAAAGCTCCCCTTTGCTCGTGGTGTGGGCCTGAGCCCATCAGGAGAGTCCAGGCTGTGAGCAAACTCTCCCCAGCAGCGGCTAGATGGCTGCGAGCCGGCCTGCAGGGCAGAGTCTGGGGGTGTTGGACACACACAGGGGAACAGGTAAAGGAGAGATCTGCACCCTTCGTTTGACACCCGATCACAGATTTCTTTGCCTCATCGACCTCTGCCTATAATCTGCTTTTCCATGTAGATTGAATAGCCTTTTTGTCCCAATGCCCAACACCGTGTTGGACTCATCAGGGCTTCGCTGTAAAATGAGGGGGTTTGTATTACATTTTCCTTAAAGTTCCCTTCATGACTGTGATTCTGGAATTCTACGAGATGTCTGATACAGTGGGTAGGAAAAGCAGAGGGTCTGTTCCCCGAAAAGGCCAAAAACTTACTGGCTAGTGCAATTGCCAGGGATGAAATTGGGATTAGGTCTGGCCTGCCTCCGAGCGTGTGGTCAGTCAACCCACGGCCCGTTCTGCTTGAAGAAGGTAGCAGAGCATCCGTGGTACTTCACCTACAGGGCTGCCTCATCCCTGCTTCCAGGTGTGGCAGAGTCCCAAGCAGCTCTGTCTCCTTCCTGTCTCCCCAGTGTGAGCCGAGCAGGCACCAGCTCTGGAGGAGGCATCCAAGGGGGTCCTCCTACAATGCAGATTGCTGCCCCTGAGTCTGAAAGGGAATTCTTTGGCCAGGTGGCCCTGTTGCCCAGACAGCTCCTGCTAGGAGGACATGGTAGCATTTTTGCACCTGACAGGGTTCTGTCCCACCTGGCTCCTTTGGAAAGAGAGTGAAAGAGTCCTGACTAGGGGGCTTGGGAAGGTGGAGCATTAGGGTGGGCTTCAATTCTGGGGATCAGCATCTCTCCACATCACTTCTGGGGATGGTCATCTCCCTGCCCTCCTTGCAAGCAAAACTCAGAGTCTTTGGAGGTCCTTGCCTTTCCCAAAGCAGCTCAACTTCCGCTCTGTGCTCCCTGCCTCCTAGGTTAGGTTGGGGACATTTTAGAGAGAAAGATTGCTCGTCTTCCTATTTACTTCCTAGGTTTATCTCAGCCCCTGAGAAGTAGCTTATCATCCTATTAATGGGGCCTTCCACCCCGGCCTCCCCAGGAAGAATGGGAGTTGTCAGGACTGTCCATTTTCTTTTCCCTGTAACCTTCTGTAACCTCCTCAGCATTTTACCATATCCCCATCTTGTCTTGGCTCTTGAAACTATTCCCAGAGGAAGAAAAGGCAGTTCACCCTCCTATCCCTCTTTAGAGCCAAACCTCTGTTTGTTCTCTTGGAAACCATGGCAACCTGGCCTAAGAGACCATTTCTACCATCTTGGAAGTTAATGTCCCAAAGCCTCGCACTCACAGCTGTGAGCCCTCTGGCTTCTTTTTCCAAAGGGGGACAAGAGCCTCTGATCTTTCAGATCTGCTAAGAGGAGAAAGTTTCAAACAAACCAACCCCTAGACGATCTTTTCACAAGCAGGTCAGCAATGGGAGCGATGTATTCTGTAGGGTCTGGAGTATGAATACAGGCAACATTAGCTGGGAACCCTGAAGAGTATTCTGGAGTGTGGTCTACACTTCTTTTTCTTCTGCTCTTTTCTTCGCCGCCCCTCCCCACACTTACTCGGTTACTCAGAAGACTGGTGTTGGGGGACTGTTATCTGTTAGCTTCCACCAACTGTTTTTTTCTTTTTCCTCTCCTCAACATGTTTGTCCTTCTAGCTCTGGTGCTACCTTTTAAAGCCCAAATCGGGAATCCAGGGAGCCACAATGATTAACTGCAGGAGCCCAGGAAGAGAATTCCACAGCCTTAGACGGCAAAGTTTCCAGGCCTCACTGCCCTGGGACTTCCCCCCACAGAGGAGTCCTCTTTCTTGCTCTGCCTCAAGGAGGAGGGGGGCAGGGAGAGCAGCTGTTCATCCTCAGCTTCTCCTTGGACTTGGCTGCTTGCAGAGGGAGAGTTCAGTGGCTGAGACCCTAAAGGGAAAGCACTGACCCCTCCCCGCAACCGAAAAGGATTGTTCTCCAGTGATGGAGAGCTTACTGATTTGGAACAGATGGCCAGAGTGTGTGAGCCTGGAGACGTTGGGGGGGGGGGGGGGGGGTCGGAGCGGGGGGGGGGGGATGAATGCTCTTGCAAACTTTTGCAGAAGCGAGTGTTAGGCAGATACCGTAAGACGCCTGCAGAGGTCTGGCTCTGCTGGGTCGCGGTCCCTCTGAATCCTGGAATCCTCACACCGCGGTGGGGCAGAAGGCAGCCCTGTCACCAGGGAGCTGGATCCAGCCTCCATATGTCTATTCCCCACCCATGTGTTACAAGCTACGAGTGAAAATGAAGTGGGAGAGTGGAGCTATCTTGCAGCTTGTGGTGGGGTAGGACCAGCTTATTGTGTTCAGTTCTTGACTTTTCCACCTCTGTGGATGCTTTGAAAAGAGCCAGAGTCAGATTGTAGTCCCAGGTGCCTTTCAGTCTGTCTAGGCTCCCAGCCCCTTTGTCCATCAGGCCACTTCTTTATTTATGCCAGATTGAGAACTTGGTCGTGCACACCTGATTTTAGTTTTTAATCCACGCAATAGTCTCATATCCTTTCTCTTCCCCCATCTCGTTAGGGCTCCTCAATTCTGGGGCCTTGGTGTTAGCCATTTATTTGCCTGTACTTCAAGCACAGATCGATGCACACATTTGGCTTAGCCAGGCAAGCTCCAGAAGGATGATGGAGGATGCAGGTAGACTCACAGAGTTCATACTGTGTGCTCTTGGTCCATCATCCATGACCCCAGGGGCATGGATTGGCGCTGTGTTGGTGCTCACTGTGATAGCTCCATCGTGCCCACCTGCTTCTCAGCATGCCCATACCCCTTCCACTCCTTGCGCCAATGTGCACTGGACAGGGTTGATCGGTTCCAGAAACATAAGGAGAATGGAATTCCATACAATCGGGCTGTTGCTGAAGATGTGGGGAAGAGAATGAGAGATTTTGCGATTGAGGTAGATGGGGTAGGGGGAGCAGGGTGGGGGAGATAGGGAGGGAGAGAAGGAAGGAGGGAGACTGGTAGACTGGGAGAGAGGGAGAGATGGGGAAAATGATACACATACATACAAAAAAAAGGAAGTGAGAAGCTTAGAACTGAGGTATAGGGAGAAAAATGAGGAGATTGAAAGACTTTGGTGCTAGGTATTTTTCCTATGATTTCTGACAGCACAATGCTTCAGAAATAATCCAGAAAGAATCCTTTTTTGCCACTTCCTACAGGCGTCCCCCCCTACCACCATCACCATAGTTCTCCCAGGCTTTTCCTTGGAGGTACTGCAGTGGTGTTTAAAATGCTGTGTGTGGGAGTTGAGAATTGAATGGGTGTTGGGAGAACTTCAATTCTTTATGTTTACCTTTGCCTCTCCCTAGAGAGTGGGTGATTTCTGCAATGATGGCTGGTCTGCCTCTACCTGTACCCAGAGAGCCCTGGGACTGTGTCCTGGAGAATAAGAGAGAGGCGCCAATCCAGCCAGTCTACCAGGACCCCAAGAGGGAGGAGGGGAAGATGGGGCAAGTGGTGAGGGAGTGGTTCTTGGGACTTACAGGTAACCGATTCCCTCTGGAGATTGGGTCCCCTTCCGGGACTTCCATGCTTCTTCTTCCCTTGGAAATGGAAGCCCACTGGATCAGAGAAGCATGGTTCGTCCATTAAGTCCATGTGAGGTCAGGTGCTGGCTCAGGGCCTGGGATGGAGAGGTGGACGACCTTTCTGCTCACTTGGAAGAAGAAGACACACTCTCCACTTTCTCTCCTCTTCCATCAACAATGACCAGCTGAGGCTGAGTCACCTCTTTACCTGCCCTCTGTGTCTTGCAACAATGGGCTCCGTGTCCATCACCATGGATCTGGGCTTTTTTTGAATAGATGTTCTTTCTAGCCCCATGATTTTTGGAAGCTTCCTCTACCTTGGGGGTTCTGAGATGTGTCTGCTTCTCTTTGTCTTCTTATCTATCCCTAAGTAATGGCCACTCAACTTGAGTTAATACCCTGAGACTTAGGAATAGAAACACTGGTGTCTGGGACACCAGCCTTTCCATCAGCCTCCTCTCAACTGTCTGGGACGGTGCCCCATACCAGACCCTTTCCTCACCTCCTCCCTCCTGCCTTCTTACCCTAGAGGAACAATGGGACGTTGACGACAGTTGGTTTGACAGCCTTAGAAACCATGCCTGCTCTGCTCTTTTGACCCCAAGGTGCTGCCAAGACTGATTTCTGTCCCAAGTTCTGATTTTCCCAGCAAGACTTCGTCAGCTAACCAGGGCTGTCAGTTAGGGCATTGACCTCTCCTGGGACAGCCAAGGGTGCTTCTGCCTTCTCCTGCCCTCTCTCCTCCTCGTGGGGTTGTTTTCCTCAATATCCTTTCAGAGTTACGGTGGCATCTGGAAACATTCAGTTATAATCAGAGATGGAAGGAATTGGAACAGTTCGTGGGATTTGCTCTTTTTTTTTTTTTTTTAAAGATTTTATTTATTTATCTGAGACAGAGAGAATGAGAGAGACAGAGAGCACATGAGAGGGGGGAGGGTCAGAGGGAGAAGCAGTCTCCCTGCCGAGCAGGGAGCCCGATGTGGGACTCGATCCAGGGACTCCAGGATCATGACCTGAGCCGAAGGCAGTCGCTTAACCAACTGAGCCACCCAGGCGCCCGGGATTTGCTCTTTTTAATACTGCCCTAACTTTATTTTATCTGATTAACATGCCCATCAGCAGTAGGGTTTTTGGGGGTTTTTTTCTCCTCCTAAGGATATACCAAATCCAAAAGGAGCTGGGATAAGGTGGAGAAAGAGGGATGATAAAATCCTGTAGCATCTTTTGTATTTCCACCAGCTGTTTCTGGAAGGGGACGCTCTCTTACTGAGATGTTATTTAGTGGTTGTCAGCCTGTAGCATGTTTGTCAAAGTCGGTGCACATTTTTGGCTTGGGGTGTGTGTGTGTGTGTGTGTGTGTGAGTGTGTGTGTGTGAGTGTGATTACCACAAGGGCTAGTTCCTTCCACTCTCTTGCCCTTCTTGAGCTGCCTCTGACCCACAGCCCATTTCTTTTTTGTTACTTTATTTCGGGTTGGATGAGTGGAGAAGGCAGAAGGCCACAGTGCCCCCGGCCAGTGGCTAATTTCTGATCACTCCCTGCCTCCTCTGCCCAAAACCTTTCCCATGTGCCTGGTGCCTCGAAGACAAGTGTGTCCCAGGAGGAATCAACCTCCCTTCTGATTATCCTTCGGTATCTGAGCCTTGAGTGCCAACTCCTTGGTAACAGCTAGGGGTCCTTGCCACCCTAAAACCTTCCATCTTGTGCAGGATAACCCTTCACCCCAGAGCTCCCTGAAGGGTAAGAACTGGATGAAAGCTCTCTGTGTAAGTGGAGAAACACGTGTCCCTGCAGAGGCATTTCTAGAGGTCCAGTCCCGGCAGACCTCCAGCCAGGGGGATGCTTTGGGGCTCTCTCTCCATGACTCCTGGTGGAATCGTCTTCACCCTGGTGACATTGGCAGCAATGGGGGCTGATGGCGGGGGGCAGGAGGGGGGTGTGAGGAATGCTGCTGGCTGGAGCCTGCCTTTGACAGGAAGACAGAAGACAGAGTGGCTTTGTCTCCTTTTAATATTCGAAGTGGTACAGAGGTGAGAGGACGCGGAGTTCCTCTCTCCTTGAGGAGCTGAGGCACAGGCCTGTATGAGCAAGAAGACACACATTCCTAGCTTGAGAGGAACGTACCATATTCTTCACTTCAGCTTTCCCTTTCCTGGACCGGGTCCTAAGCTCTGTTTTCCAGCTATACTCTTTCTGTTCCTGAGAAAGTTGTGGTGGCTCTTTTTTTTTTAAAGCTGTATGAGGCGGTTGGGAAAGGAAAGCTTTAAAAGTAAAATAATAAAAAACAGACCGCTGTGCCGTTACAAGCACATAAATAGCTTCACTGTAGCCGGGCTGCACGCTCACTTTGCCATAGCAACCTGGAGCGGGTGTTTATAGCATCCTGACACCCCGACAGGAAAACAGCTGCTTCTCCCCCAGCCCCAAGGCCCTGCTGCCTGGGCCTCAGAGCAGTGCGCAGGCGCCCCCCCAGGGGCTGCTGGGGGTGGCGGGGAGGGCAGCCTGGGGTCCAGATGGGCCAGCAGTGGGAACACAGAGGGGAGGGGGAGCCCAAAGCGAGTGGTGGGCATCTTGGGTTTCCACGTTTCCATCCCTGCGTGCGGCCCCCTCGGTCCCCCATCTCCTGCTGTGGGCTGGAGGAAACAGGGGCGCAGAGGGTGCTTGGTTCCTCCTGAACCTAGGAGAGGCCTGGGTGTTCTCTGAAGCTCACCAGGTAGCTTGTTTCAACTTTCCGAATAAATCTTGGCTCCTGTTGCAAGTCCCAGGAGGTCCTCTCGAGTCCCGATTTCTGGCGGACTCACAGGAGAGGGGCTTTCCTAGGGAACATCGTGGGTCTCTCTGGGAAAGGGGCTGCCTTGAGGTGCATGGAAGCAGAGACGGGCACCCTGGGAGAAGGAAAAGCAGGAGGAGGTTTGTGACCAGACCCTCCCATGCCTCGGTGATCAGTCGAGGTCCGAGAACACTGTCCAAACTGGGCCCCTCTTCAGGGCCTGCAAAGGGCATTCCCCTGGTGTGGTGGGAGGTGCTTCCAATGTTGTTTGCAGAGACGCTTGGTCACCTCTGTGGTGTCCTCAAGGTGTGGGCCCCAGACTGGCCGTGGCAGCACCCTTGTAGGGAACGTGTTAGAAATGCATATTCCCAGGCCTGGCCTCACACCCCCGAATCCGAGAGCCTGGGGGCAGCAGCAGGGCCCAGCCATAGGTCGTACTCCCCTCCTGGGGACCTATTTTTTTTTTTTTTAAGATTTTATTTATTTGACAGAGAGAGAGCAAGCACAAGCAGGGGGAGCAGCAGAGAGAGAGGGAAAAGCAAGGGGGAAGCAGACTCCTTACTGAGCAGGGAGCCTGACGCGGAACTCAATCCCAGGACCCCGGGATCATGACCTTAGCCGAAGGCAGACACTTAATGGACTGAGCCTCCAGGTGCCCCTCCTCCCAGGGATCCTGATGCTCACTTGAACTCGAGAACCACTGCGCTAAGGCAGGCTGCAAGTGTAAGGGAGAATGACGGGTCGGCTTTCTAAAGCCCAGGGGGGCCGTGGTGGCTGCTGGCTGTGCAGTTTGTGAACAAGGAAGGGCGAAGCTGGGCCAATGGGGTGACACGTTATCCGGGGCACTCCCACCCCCCTGTCCTCATGCTCGCCATCTTCTCTGTGTGGAGTCCTTGCTCGTCTGCCTGGGACTAGCAGGAAATGGGTGGACCGAGGGAGGGCTGGGGGAAGGGGGGATTCTCTGTGCTCTGTACAGGGGAGACTGTCATGGAGTAGAGGGTGGTGATGGGACTGCCGTGCCGGCCCGATGTCCAGTGTGTGGAACCCTGACTACCGTCTGGGTCACACAGCCACAGTACTTGGCTTCCTCTGCTGCTGAGCTCTCGCCGCTCGCAGCACCCTCTCTTGGCGGATGAGCTGTGGCCTTCTCTGGCCCAGGCCAGGGGCTTCCCCCGCCCCTCTGAGGGCTCCACTGGCTCCTGAGGCCCAGGAGCTATGAGATCCTGTTCCAGGAGCCAAGGGAGATTGACTCTCCTTTCCCTCTCCACCAGCCTGGCATGACTCTGCTGAAATTTATTTCTAAAAATAACGCAAGATCCAATCCAGCTGCTAAAAAGCCCCTTTGTTTCCTTGGAACCGAAATGTGGAAAAACCACAGAAAGCAGTCCCAAGAAAGGCAATATATGTTGTCCAATACAGTATACATGCTGGACAGTTGCATGTTACCACCCAAGGTCTGTGTCCTGTCCCAGTTCTGAGGAGCTGCTCCCTACTTGGTTGTGAGAAGCAGACACCCTTGCAAACCCATATCCTGAGCATTTCCCATGAGCAGGTGGGAGGGACTGGGGGAGGCTGCCAGCACCCCTTTCATTAAACAGCAGACCTGCGTGGCCCTGCCACTCCCACCTGAAATTAGCTCTTGTCCTCCTTAATCAGCTGAAGGAAATGGTCAGTGTTATGGTTCCATCCTCCACGTTTTTTTAAGCTCTGGCTTGCTGTGAATACTACCCCACACCAGGAGGGTCACAGGAGGCCAGGGAGGTGACCCAAGCCAGTATGACTCAGATTATGTGGAAGAGGGTACATTCCCCATGGCTCTGAGCCTGAGGGACTGCCCTTTTTCATCTTGATATATTGATGCTATTTTAGGATAAAGCCAGAGGGGGGACACTGCCCTGTCAGGCACATTCTGCTTTAGTGTCCCAACGCATGCCGAGAAGCTTCCTGTCTTCATCTCGAAGGTTCCCCAGGGATCTCTGACGTGAGCTGAATCTCAGCAAGCCAGATGATTAGGGACAGGCTACCAACCTTGGGTCAATTCTTGATATCACTGTGTAGAGAAAGTTTATGCTCTCAATGGGCCCTCCCTTCACCTGCCCCCTGAAGGCATCAGGCCTCAGCCGATAAGTTTGGTCATCATTGCCATAATGTATTTTAGACAGTATAGCCCCTCTAGGACTGCAGGTTTTCAGGATCATGGTAAGTTTTGTTTTTATTTGTTTGGATCTCAGGTGCAGAGTAGGGGGCTGACCATACCATTGGTTCATGGCCCATTTTATCACTGGGCCACGCGAGGCCCTTTGTGCGCTCACTGTTACCTCACATCCCACATCTACCCCCTTCACCGCCCATGAGCAGCATTCTAATGGGCTCATACATATCTTTTTGTTTAAATACATCCCTTAAAATGTATAGCATCACTTTAGATCATGTGTTTTTAATTTGTGTAGAAGCTATTAAAGCGCTCTGCCCCACCCCAACGCTGTTTCTAAGATCACTGGTATCGTTGTGTGTACATCTGATCTGTGTTTCTAACTCTTGCCTAATAACCGCTGTTATCTAGTGCACATATTCTGTCCGCCCATCCCTGGACATGGAATCTCAGGTTGCTGTCACCGCCAGTAACGTCCCAGTGAACATCCTTATGCATGCCCCCTGCTGAACTTGCATGGTCATTTCTTTGAGAGATGCACCCAGGAGTAGGGCATGGGGCCAGGGTGTGCGTAGACGTAGTTTTGACTTAGAGGTACCAGGTGAGTCTGGAGAAGAAGGAAGAATTCTGGATCCCTGAGGCTCAGGGGTGGAGGGTGACACCTTTTCTCCAGAAAGATAGCTTTGATTCTCGTACTACATTCTGCTGTGGAATTGAAGGCTTGCTCACCGTGGCAGACGGGGAGGAGATGGGTCAGCGAGACAGCCCCATGGGTATTGCCCCCCAACCAGGAAGTGAGGTTCTCTCTTCAGGAAGGAAGGAACCTCCAGAACCCAGGTCCTAGGAGCTGGCTGAGAATTAGCATTGGGTTCCGGGACCTCCGAAGACTGAGGGAAGGTGTGTGCTCAGGTCTGCTTCTGCAAGCCAGGGGGCATCGGAGGGGCAACAGGGCAGGGCGGGCCTGGGGAGGGAAGGAAGAGCCTGGAACCGTAATGGGGATGGGCTGCCAGACCTGAGGGCAAGAACTGGCCAGAGCGGGCTAGGATCCGAATCATGGAAATGAGGGGCCTGTAATGAGGAGGGGCAGAGAAGCCTCTGCGTGGGGTTTAGACCTGCAGAGAGAAGGGCCAGCCAGGGATGCTTCACGCCAGGCAGACCGCCATGTTCAAGTGCTTGCCATATTTCTTGACAGGGCATGGCCCTCTCAGAAGCCTGGGAGTGCCTGAAAGGAGAAGCAAAGCTTTGGAAACGGTAGGTGATGGCCCAGGAAATGCCCCTGCTGGAGACAGGAGAGAGAGAAGCTAAAGCAGGATCTCTCTGTCTCAAATGGTGTTTCCAGGTGTTTCCCTGCCCTGTTTCAGAGCCTTTAGGGCTGGCTCTTGGGCAAGGGACAGAAAGGTTTATGTGGACCTCCTCATCAGGCTTTAGGAGGTAAAGCTGTAGCTTTTTTCCCTTTGTGTCACAGGATTGTCCTTGCCCTTGAGGCAAGGTGGCTTGGATTCAGACTGGGGCACAAATCCTGGCTCTCTGAAGCTCTGTTTCCCTGCCATAAAATGGCAATGCCCTCCCTATGGGGCTGCTGGTGAGGATTCAGTGAAACAATATACGTAATGATGGTAAGAGCTACTGCGTGTGGACCGACCACTCCGTATCAGCCACTATGCAACGCACTATATGTCACATAACGCGTGCGCCTGCGCCTACGACTTCTCATTCCCACACAAAGTGCCGACTCTGGTACCTGGCTCACTGTATGCGCTAATATTATTTCCCTCCCTTCTGACCCCCCACCCCATCCCCTCCCTGTCCCTGCAAATAGGGAGGAAAACAGAGCCTCACTTGGGAAAGGGAGCTTCCAGTCTCCCATCCAAGTACTAACCAGGCCCGACCCTGCTTAGCTTCTGAGATCGGACAAGATCGGGCGCGTTCAGGGTGGTATGGCCATAGACAAAAGGGAGCCTCTGGTCAGAGAGAAGGGAACAGGTTATGGGAGGGGGGCCGCTGGAGCAGGTCTCATATTTCAGTTTGGTGCCATCTAAGGTGGAACTGGCCTTGCCCCCCTCCTTCGAAATCTTGCCTCCTTCACCCGTCACGTCCCCCATGGCAGTGATGCTCGCACTCCAAGCAAAGCATCTCCGAACGCTACCAACACGCTCCTGAGCAGAGGCACTGGTAAAGAGGACAAGCCAGGGCAGGGCACCAGAGTCTGCTCTACTGAGCAGCCCGCCCTTGCAGCCTGGAGGCCAGAGTTGAGTGTAGCCCTTATTATTCCAGTCAGGTCGAGCTGCGGTGATGAGCCAGCCTGATTCCCTAGCCCCTGGCCCCTCCTCTTTCCTTTCTCCTGTTTCCATTCATACTTCATTTCCCATGCACCGTGCCAGATTCAATAGGAGGCTTTGGCAGGGGAGATTCAGGGGGTGGCTTCCTTCCAGATCCTCAAAAGACCCTACTCGATCCCCTACACGGGAGCTACCCTTTCTCCTTGTAGTCTGGGGATGGATCTCTTCCTTAGTGCTGGGAAGGTTTCCAAGAGTAAGGGATTCCTTGGACAAAATTGGAGGAAACAGTGTGTGACTATTGTTTATGGTTTGATGGCTTAGGGCATGAGGTTCTTGTCTCTGGCAGCTCCCTGTTTTGGAACTTGCTAGCAAACCTCACTGCAGCCTGAGTTATCAGGAAGTGTGGGGTGGTTTGCTTCTCAGGTGTGTATGGGAGTGGGGGAGGGTCTGTTTCAGCCCCTGTAATGTAATATAGTTGATTCTGAGCGAGAAAGAACAGGAGGAAGAGTCAGCATTTCCTCTGAGTGGAAATAGGTATTTTCTGTACTCCAGAGACACTGCATTTTAAAGGACCTCTTAGATGTTTGTCAGAAAATGAGGAGGTCCAGACTCGAGGGAAGGAGTGAAGTGTCACAAAAAGAGCGCCAGACAGCCAAGGACGCTGACTTGCCAAAGACTAAATCGCTTCTTCTCTCGTTAGACCTCAGTGTCTTCATCTGTGGGGGGAGGGGGGTGCCCCAGCTGTCCTCCCTAGAACTGATATATGACAGTGCTTTCACACGTCATTACAAATTGTAGAACAGATGTCACAGGACTTTAGGAAGAAAAACATTGAAATGATTCAGCGATCATGTAAAGTAATACGATTTCTTGCCCCTGAAGGAAGCGATGGGAGGGTTTGCTCTTCCATCCTATCGTCCTTTAAGCTGGCACAATGCTAGAAACTGGGAGTGAGAACATAGCTTACCCAGAATGCCCCGAGCTGAATGACTAATTCTGACCTGACAAGAGGTGGTACCTCCCAGGCGTCTGAGCGTTGCGTCTGAAGCTGAGGCTGAGGCTGAGGCTGAGGCTGAGGCTGAGGCGGTGTGAGCACTTACAGATTATTCCTTGCCAGTTGCCTAATAAGGATAGGGGCTAGGCAGGCTTGGCAATTGCAGAGAGCTCACATTCTAAGAGCTCAGAGAGAAGTATGGGTGCCTGCGACGCCTCCGAATTCCAGAAGAACTTCATAGAGATCCCACCTTAACCTGGGCCCCCAGCTGACACAGCCCACTTTAGACTCTGTACCAGCCGCTTAGTGCTTACCCTCCTCTGTATGTGTCTCTAGAACAAACCCGAAGCAGACACACTTCATTCTTTTCCACACGTCCCCTATGTTCTAATCTTAAGTGTCCTTTTCTCTTTGATTGCCCAAGTGACTGAAAAATTTCTCCTCTTTGATAATCTTGAGGAGAGGTTCAAAGTAAGGAATTCTGACTCAGACTGTCCCTTCTTCTTTTCTAGAAATCTGAGTTTGCCTAGCCTAGTGGTATTGCCAGTGGTTATAACCTAGCTAATGGTTATTGCTAATGAAGGTGCCTTGGAATTTTCCATTCTTTTGGAGGGTTGGGAGTTCCCTCCAGCAAGGAAAGATGGAGGGGCACATGGAGCTTATTGGCCTTCTGCTTAAAGGGCTAGATACCAAAAGTTCATTAAGATCAAAGTAAGCCTTCTCCCATCACTTGAGAGCAGACATGCTGGACGCTGGGCATCTTTCATCTAAGACTTCCAAGCACTGTTTCTATCTCTCATTCCTGTCCTTCATCACTTTCTGAGGATGGTGTGAAGAGGTAGGGCTGATTTTTTTCCCCCAGGTAAAGGCAGGAGGAACTAAGCCCTAAGAAGGACAGTGACTTGCCCAAAGGGTACCTGGGAAGATGGTAAATCTGGTTCTGAATCTGCTACCAATTATTCAACAACAACAACAAATTAACTGGATGCCCACTGTATGCGGGCTCTCTTCAGGCACTGGGGATAAAGCAGTGAACAAGACAAGTGCAGACCTTTGCCCTCAAGGAACATAGAAAAAAAATAAAGAGAAAAAAAGTAAAATCTGATTTCCAGTTTAGCACTCCATCAGCACGGTTCTCAACATCCTCTTGAAAGGTTAAGGAGTTCTACTTACGGGTCAAGATGGGCTTCTTACTGCTATAGCCCTTCCCACTGCTTCTAGGCTTAGGCGGGAAGCTGAACTGGAGGGACAGTCTGTGGTACCCCACCTATCCCCGTGCCAGGCGGGATGAAGGGAGTTTGATGTGCTGCTTCAGGTTCCTTCCAGACCTCTACTCCCCAGGCTCCTGGACGACATCAAAAAAGAAAGGCAGAAAAAAGAAAGGCAGTATGATATTTGAAAAGCAATAGCAACAACAGAACAAAACCCTGCTTGCTTAACCCCCTGTAGGTCAGAGTCACTCTAAAAATCTCTGGTAAAAGGAGAAGGCAGGGGTTGCACTAGTGGGGAGGCGGAAGTGTAACCTACTCCATCCCCTGGGACCTACCGGAAAGAGGATTGATGGGAATCAGCAGGAACTTTGGCCACATGTGCTTTTTGGAAAAGTACCTGGTAAAAGAGTCAAGCCTTTATCTGATGGTTCTTGTGCTTCTTTGTTCACCTTCTAGAAGGGAGGCTGTCATCTATGTGTTAGAGAGGGGCTGTCCAGAGCTCCTTGCCACCCCCTGGTAACTGAACTCAAGTCAATGGGGACTGTTTAACCAGGGCTGGGCCCCCACGTTCTGGTGCTACATTCAGAAAGAGCCCCTTAGGGATGCCTGGGTGGCTCAGTTGGTTAAGCGTCTGCCTTCAGCTCAGGTCATGATCCCAGGGTCCTGGGATCAAGTCCCGCATCGGGCTCCTTGTTTGATAGGGAGCCTGTCTCTTCCTCTTCCTGCTTCTCCCTCTGCCTGCCATTCCCCCGCTTGCACTCTCGCTCTCTCTGAAAAATAAATGGATAAAATCTAAAAAAAAAAAGAAGAAACAAAGAAAATGCCCCTTCACATTTTTTGAGCCCCTTCACAATTAAATGATCTGGGGGCGCCTGGGTGACTCAGTCGGTTAGGCATCTGACTCTTGATTTTGGCTCGGGTCACGGTCTCAGGGTCATGGGATCAAGCTCTGTATCAGGCTCCACGCTGAGTGCAGGGTCTGCTTAAGATTCTCTCTCCCTCTGCCCCTCCCCCCCCCAATAAATACACAAACAAATAAGTGGCTGATGTGTGGCAGTGGGTCCCACACGACAGGCAGGAGCTGCACTCTAAAGCTAAACAGGACAAGGATGAGCCTTTCCACCTTCAGCCCTTTATATCCTCACCTGCACATAGCTCTGCCCCTCCCCCAGTCAGAGGGGGAGCACCTGTCTCTCTGAGGAGAGAAATGCTGATCTGAGACCCTCTGGTGCTCACTCCCACACGGGCTAACGCTGCTCTCCCACTGACCTTGCCGTGGCCCTGGGCTCTATCTGAATTGATTGCTGTCTTATCCCTGCCAGCCCAGTAACTTTAACACTCATATTTAACTTTAAACTCTCTTCCTTCTCCTCAAAGGTCCTTCTGTCCCCTTTATGTAAAAAGGCTCCAACCTGTATGGCCGGCTGCCAGAGCATTTTACTCTCCCCTTTTGGAGAGAGGGAAAGCTTTTTGGAGGGGTGGGCTTAGCTCCAAGACCTGAACCTAGTACCTGACCTGCTGACAGCAGCTGCGGGCTGCAGGATTTCCGTCCGGCTGGAGGCTGAATATTCTGAGGGGCCCCCGAGGACGCGGGCATCGCCTACCAGGTTGGCCTCCTGGCATGTAACTGTATGTGTTGGGTGCAGGATGCGCGGGTGACAGCCTGGCAGACCACCCTCCAGATCACTCTGGTCTGGACTCCTCTTCTGACCTCTTCTCCCCAGTTAGAGGCAAGGTCAGACGAAAGGATTTCGTGGTGGGGCCCTCAAATGAATAGACAAGGAGAGCATGAGAGCCGTTAGTTTCTGAAGCTGCCGGATCCGTGTCACTTGGCTTGAGAGCGGTGTGTTGGCAGGACGGGGGTGTATCTGAAATTACTTCTCTACATGGAAGTTTGCAGGCTGCTGGGGCCTCCTAGGGAGGAACGGGCCCCTCCTGAGTCCATCCGCTCAGCCCAGGCCTCAGTGATCGGTTTGGCTCAGGCATCAACTGTCACCTAAACCCTTGTGCTAGAATGAGTCCCTCTTGCCCTCGCAGATGCCAGATCCTCACGGCCGCTCTAATTGTTTTTGTCTGTCTTTGAATCTTTATTCCAGAGATCCAGTTGTCAGTGGTATCCAGGGAGCCCTCCTCTTCCTCCTCCTTCTCCTGCCGCCTCTCTACCATCGCAGTTGCTGGTTGTTGCTAAGGTGGCCTCCATGGTAACATGCACATCCTGTTTACACCTCTATCTGGGCAAGTTGGTCTAAGCTAGGAACCTACCTACCCTGGACAAGCACTTCCATCACTACCTGGGGACAACAATCATCGTGACACGCGGTCTGGCTTCCACTCAGTTCCCCCATCCTCTTCCTCCTCTCGCTGCCAAGCTTCACACACAAAAAAGGATCTGGGCTAGAGGCTGCTCCTCCAAAGCCTATTGCACAGGATCTAGTCCATCTATTTCCTAACTGGGCTCCCAGAGAAGCAAGAAGTAAGAAGAAGTGAGGCAGAAAGGCAGGCGTCCCCAGTCAGTTAAAGGGAAACTCCGCATTTTCTCTGGTCGAGGGGCTTGGTAACAGCAGACAAAATGACGAACCCAACAGAACATGCCTTGCCGGCCAACTCGATGGTCGAGAGCCATGAAGGGGACTTTGGCTGCACAGTAATGGACCTGAGGAAGCTCATGGAGCTGCGTTCCTCTGATGGAATCGACCAGATCAATGTCCACTATGGAGGTGTAATGAATCTCTGCAGTAGACTGAAAACCGACCCTGTGGAAGGTAAAGGCCGGACCAGGGGCGGGGAACCAGAGCAAGGTGGCTAGTGTTCAAAACTGTTGCTTCCCTAGCTCCTGGAGAACGCAGTGGGAGACCTCCCTGGTATATCTATGTCTTTTGAGAAAAATGTGGTCTCTGAAGCACTGAAAGGGGGTGAGGCCATGGAGAGCCATTTCATTCCTGGAGATGGTGTTCTCCGAAGATCATGCTTTCTTCCTTTTTCTGTTATCAATGTGCAGAAAGGAGACAGTTTACCTCTGTTTTACAAATGTTTATGTTAGAGATGCTTTTATCAGCAAACAGTCAAGTCTCTGATTCAGGATCGGTCTCTGCTTACAAAAGAATTTAAGATACAGTTCTGCTCCACACTGATCTTACAGTGTAACTGGGGAGAAGGGGCACCAAAAAAAATGAATGAGTCCATCTACCCAATGTGGCACTTCTCTATCGTGGACAGTTAGAAATAGGGTGCAAAATCATTGGGTATATAGAAGTACCTACCAAAGCTTTGGATTATTCACTTTGTTTCATGTCAGGGAGTTATTGATGACTTTCAAACCCGCCTGGTGCTGTGGATTTGGATCGAGCAGAATGTTGGTGCGAATTTCTATTTCATGTTCCCTCTGTACCCTGCGACTTCTCCTCTGCAGAGCTGAGGGTGTGACAGGGATACAGAGGGTTTTCTGTTCCTTTTCAGCTACGTTCAGGTGCTGGGGACCCCAGGGTGGATATGGCAGGCACAGTCCCTCCTTCCCTAGAGCTGACAAGAGGATACACAGGAACTAAGGCAATTTCAGAAATATTGTCACAGTGTTGTGATGGGGAAGAGCTGGGTGTGATGGAAGCAGCCAGGACAGGGACCTAAGCTGAAGGGACTGCAGGGGAGGGGAAGGGGCTTAGAAGGTGAATAGGGACTCCTGTACATCTGATTGTCTGGGACGGCTCTGTCCTGACCACGCTCTGTGGTAATTGCTACCACTCACTGAATGTTCCTGATGTAAGATACAAGTATGTGTGCCTCACAACCTTACTGAGCAGCTGCTAGGTTTGGGGAGCTGAGATTCTTTGGGGGAGGGAAAAGCAGGAAGGGAAAAAGTCTGTTTTAAGACCACCCAGCCCGAATTACGACTCTGGTTCATTAACTGCAGGATTTAGGGTACTATTTCCTGCCGCCCTAAGATCTCTTGCATTCCTGTTCCCAAGCCTTGGGTCAGTGGCGTGTTCTACTGTGCACTGTCCATTTTTCTACAAGCTGGGACATGCAGGGATGGGCTCTTCCTCCATGTGGTAGATTGAAATTTCCAGTAGCATTTTCAATCTGGAAAAAAATTGAACACATAGCCCCAGTGATAAACAATAAATGCTTACCCTCAGCACTACTGTATTACTATTAGTACTTCCAATGCTAGTATTATTTACATAATAAGATAGCCAAGAAATTGAAGTGGATGAAGTAATATAAAAAGTTCTGGTATTTCTCCCACACTCTGGCAGATGGATGCGCCCTACTCAGAGACCACTGCTTTAGAGAATTCTAGTGTTGGAGGGGAGTAAAGAACCAAGCGAGCGAATATGGGATGGGAGGGATGGGAGAGGAAAATGGCAACTGGCTTCTTTGACGTTTTCTTCCCTGTCTTAGAGCGTATAGTGTGTTTCAAAATATCTTCATTCAGGAGTACGTCAATTTCAGAATAGAAGCAGAGCCAAGCTTCTTCTCTTTCCTCCAGCCCTCCGCCCTGTGGCCATCACCTTGAACTCTTGCCCCAACTCTACTAAAGATGCCAAATAAATGATCCTAAAAACAGTGTATGTGGGCCTGGCTGCAGAGGCCAACAGTCTGGGCTACTCTGCCCATCACGCTTGGGGCGGATCTATTAGCACTACTTTAAGATGTGAGAGAGATTCAAGCCAGAAGAATATCTTGGCGGGAAGGGAGAGGGTGGAGGTGGGCAGACCAGCTCAAACAGCCAGAAAGCAGCTACGCTGTGATGTGAGCAGTTGAGGCAAGTCCAGGTAGCTTCATAAAAGAAATACTTAGTACTTTATAGAGGGGTGGGAAAGGCTTCCTACCAAACCCACAAGAAGCAACATCAACAGCTGGAAGGAGGAGGGTAGATGATGGAGAAAGAGGAGAGTGAAAGTGCCCTCCCTCTGTTCCTCCTCCCCCTGCAGGGAATTCCACGTTGCATCCTGGGAGTTCCCTGTCTGATATGAGTTATGTGCCCAGGGCTGAATGAGGCCAACAGCGTGTGACAGCTCTGGGCCTTCTCTTCCCTCTCCTCCCAGCCCAACCCCGGGCTCTGCGAAATCCAGTCCGCCCCTCCTTGCCCAGAGCAGGGCTTCTGGCGTTGCTGGCATAGTGCTGCCAGGCAGGGGCCAGAGAAGTCTTGATGGGGATCGGGGATATGTCTTCCTGCCAGGAGCCCTTTGTGCTGCAATCCTTTGGGAGCTCAGCAGAAACTCTTGCGAGTTCTGTGTTGTTTTGAACTTTCTTACTGCCTTGCATCGAACATCAGCTAGGGCTGGGGAGAAGGATAGCACTCCCTCCTTGGCTGAGGCAGATGTTGCGTCTACCCTTGGAAGTAGGGCTTTCGCTCCTTTTATTTAGCTCCGAGGTGTGAGCACCGGAGAGCGTGACACTGGAGGGGTGCACACGCAGGCCGTGTGGGAGCAGGTGGCCGGCAGAAGGCTGCGGAGGGCAGACGAGGGAGCTTGCTTTCTCCGCTCCAGCTTCAGAGGCGGCAGAAAGGGCACAGAGCGGAGGGCCAGACAAAGGGAGACATGCTGCCTTCCTGAACCGAGAATGAAGTAGCGGCCATTCTTCCCGAAGTCCAGCATCCTCTTGCAATGACCCCAGGGAGATGGCTTTACCTCTAGGGGCTGGAAGTCCAGCAGACTGAGAGCACATCTCCGAGCTGTGGGTGTGGTAAGCTGGAGATGCTGATGTAAGGAAACTGCTCTGCCTCCTCAAGAAGTGGAATTTGGTTAAAGCCTGTGGTCCCTGTGCCGATTTTAAGCTCCTCCTCCCCTTCGCCCCCAATCCAAGGTGTTTACGGTAGGACCTGAAAGGCATTCTTCCTTTCTTTGGACTTGAAAGGTATTCCGATGTCTGTTCTCATATACCAAAGTGGACTGCCTTCGAATCAACCCAGAGAAACCTCTCCCTTGCATTATCTGTGTGGGAGAAGATTCTGCTGTCTCTTTGGCAAGGTATCATAACTCAGACAGCTAGGAAGTCCCTCATGATGTCTAACCTCGCCCCACCCTTTCTGGGGCTGAGCTGGTTCTCATAGGGGTGCCTCTGCCGACAGTCCTTGGCGTCCCAGGGAGGCGGGCGGCCGTGGCCCTTCCCTGCTGGAGCCAGGCCACTGAGGGCTGGGTGCAGGCTCTCCTCCCAAGCCCTGGTTCCCTGCACAGGCTGTCAGCACACACAAATTTTCCACGGCTGCCGCTCCATCTCCAGCCAGCCTGGGCAGGGGCCATGTAACTCCCCAGCATGGGGTGGGAACGATGACTTCACAGCCTGACATTCTTGTCGCCTCTCCCAGCTCATGTGTTCAGTCTGGTGCTTAGGGCCAAAAGTACTCCTGATTTGGGTGGGGCTTTCTCACTCATGTTCTTGGGGACAAAGATTCCTCTCTCTTTTTTTTTAATGTATTTCTAAGGGAAATCCTTTTCCTGCGTTTCCAGCATTCTCTCCCTGCCAAGTGTTCCTTCCCGTCTCCGGGAAGCTGTGTGAGTATTTGCGAAGCAACTGCGGAGATCAGGGACTAATACCCTCTCCTTGGCCAGACGAGTCCTTCTGTGATATCACAGCTGCAGAGAGCAGGGCCTGAGAGGCTCTGGGGGCAGGAAGAATGGAATGGAAAGCCCAAAATTGGGGATTGGCTGAGCTCCCAGTCCCGCATGGCTTTCCCGTGCCCCCTAACCACAGGTCCAGAGAGGATTCCCAAGGCTACTAGGCTCACAGCCCCCACCGGCCCCTCCCTGCCCCAGGGCACGCTGGGAACTGGGACAGCCACTTGCCCGTCTTAAGGCAGCCACTGCAAGAGCTGAGGGTCGCTTAAGGTGGAGCAGACAGATGAGAGAAAATGGCAAAAGGGAAGTAAGTGTGTGACTCTGAGAGCATCTAGGCCGGAGCAAGGCCTGACCTTTTTTGCTTTCCTTAATGGGTCTTGTTTGGCTTGCTTGGGTCCGAAAAGGCCATCCTGGACCTTTTATTGAGCACCAGATCCATAGGCTGGACTCTGACGGGCCTGGTGTCACCATCTCTGAGGACAGGAAAAAGGTAGGACGAATTTAGCCCAGGTGCGAACAGTGGGAACAGGGTTGATTGGCTTCGAGGCGCAGACAGAAGCGGCACGTGGGCTGCCCTGCCCTGAAGGAAGCAGGGTGACCGACCATCCTGTTGGCCTGGGACCCGGGGAGGTTACGGTTTCGGGCGGGGGGGGGAGGGGAGGAGCCTCAGTGCCCAAACCCGGGAAGTCCCAGGCACACCGAGACCGGTTAGTCACCCTACAGTGAAGCCTCAGTGGAGTGCGGCCAATGCCACACCCCGGCCCCCTCGGGTGTAGCCTGGTGTCCCGGTGCTTCCCGGGGAGTGGTGTCGCCTCAGCCGCAGACTAGCCGGGTGGTTACCTAACCTCTCCGGGCCTTAGTCTGCCCCGATGAAGGTTCACAGTAGCTGCTACATAGGGTTTGGCGGTGTCTGAATGAGAAGACACGAGTGTTCTTGCTGAAGCATCTGGCACATAGTAATCGCTTAAATGTTAGCAACCTGATTTATTACTCATTCATTCAGTTCATTCAGCACATTTGTATGCGTACGATGTGCCAGGCCCTGCTGTAGACCTAAGGAACAAAGACAGAAGTCCTGCCCTTGTGGAGGGCGATAGACAAACATCTTAAGTAAATACATCATATAATGTGTTAGGGAGAAGGCCTGTGGAGGGGACCAATGACACAGGACAAGGGGATCGAGAGTCCTGGAGCAGAGAAGCCACCTTATTAAATAGGATGGTCAGGGTCGGCCTCACTGAGAAGGTGATGTGTGTGCAGAGACCCCAAGGACGAAGGAGAATAAGCCCGAGCCAGTGAGGAGCAAGCTGAGCCAAGGGAAGAGCTCGTGCAGGGCCCTGAAATAGAAGCTTATCTAACGTGTTCAGGGAATGGCAGGAAGGCTCGCTGGGCTGGAGCTCAGCGAACAAGGAGCAAACAGTAGGAGTTAAGGGGTGGGAGGGCGGGGGGCTCTTAGGGGGCCTTACAGACCATCATAAAGGCTTCGGGGCCCAGTTTCACTCCCAGTAAAAGCCAGCAGAGGATTCTGAGTCGGTGAGTGGCAGGAGTGGGGTTTGAAAAAGATCATTCTGGCTACTGTGTTGGGAGGAGACTGGGCACAGGACAGCAAGGGTGGGAGCAAGGTTACCAGTTAGAGGACGGTTGTCATCACCCGGGCGAGAGAGAATGCCAGCTCAGACCAGGACGGTGGCAGTGGGAAGTGAGACGTGAGTGGACCTTGGGTATTCTTTGAAGATAAAGCTGCCAGGATATGCTGGCTGAATGGAGTGAGAGACGAAGCGAGGGTGGTCACGGGGTATTAATCTGAGACCAGGGAGGGCAGGATGACCTCAGAAGGGGGCTTTTAGTCAGACCTCTGTCGTCGCTGCTCTTGTTTTGGCCTCCGTTGGGCTTGTGGGATGTCCCTTAAGATGATCTCTATTATCTGCTGTCTGCTTTGCCCTCATAGTCATCTACCCACCTTGTTGCGGGGGGCAGGGGGGGATGGCATCTCCTTGCTGCTTCCTTGAGAAACATCCCAGGAGATGAACAAATGATCAGAACTCCTATTTCCCGCAGGCCAACCTGGCCTCCAGGACAGCAACCCCAAACTGGCACAGCCTCGCGCTCTCAGGTCCTCGGGGAGAAGGACCCAGCCCGGAACCCCCGGCTCCTCTGCCTCTGCCCGCCCGGGGGTCAAGATGCCCTTTCCCAGGCCCTTGCTCTCCCTTCCCACGGGGAACCTGATTTCCCAGAGCGCTGAAGACAGGGGGCCTCTGGGAAGCAGCCCAGTTTGCTTCCAGTTCTTTGGCCAAACCCCCTCCCCCGCAGAGCTTGGCTGTGCCACTCAGCCAGAGGCCAGGGTGGTGCATCTGGGCACCAGGAGGCAGGAGGCCCTGGATAAGAACATCAGCCCCGCTCCCCTGCCTGGCTTCCTGTTCTCCCTTTTCGAAGCACTGGCCGGCCAAAGGGGTCTCCCTTCTTCGACTCTGTAAGTGCGGTTGCAGGTTCACCCTTCCACACTTTCTTTCCCTCCATGCCGGGTCCTCCATCTACCCTCCCAGACAGGTGAGGGTCTTGAGGACCTCCCCTGATGGTTTTGTTTTTTGGGTGGAGAAAGGGAGGCCGTCTCAGACCCTACAAGCAATACCCCCTTGGGGACCCATTTTCCCCATTTTCAAAGTCTTTTTCTGTCCAAATGTCTTCCTTCCTTAGGTCTGACCCAAATCTCTCCCTTTGCCGTGTAAGGTACCACCCTCGGGTCCTGTTGAGTGGAGATGGAGAGTAGAGGTGTGCCCGCACACCACGCCCCGGGCCCCTCCAGTGGAAGAGCCTTCACACGGACCCAAGTGTGAAGAAGTCCTCTGGCCGTAACTGGATCTCCTACTTGGGCAGAACAGGAAGCAGGGGGGTCTTTATTTAAAGGTGTCTTTGGACCACCTTCTCCCATCATTTCTCCCCCTTGTTTTTCTTACCTGCTCCTCCCCCTCGTATCGCCTTTTCAGGTCTGTCTGGGAACCCTGCAGACCTGGAGAAACGTAAGCAAGTGTTTGGACAGAACTTCATCCCCCCCAAAAAGCCCAAGACCTTCTTAGAACTAGTGTGGGAAGCCCTTCAAGATGTCACACTCATCATCCTGGAGATCGCAGCCATCATCTCCCTCGTCCTGTCCTTCTATCGCCCCCCTGGGGAAGAAAATAAACGTGAGTGTCTAGGACAGCCTGGTGTGACTCTGATCCATGTTCTTTCCACCCCCACCAAAAAGCACTAGTATTCGTGGGTGACAGGTTTGTAGCTTAAAAGTTTACCCCACTCTCCAGGGTGGGTTCTCTAAAGAAAACCAACAAGTAGCTAGCCAGCCATTCTTCAGCCCATCCTGATTCCAGGGTCTTCTTCCCCTTCTTCCACCAAATCCTTATGCAAGATATCAGAAGTCCCCTACCCTCACCCATCCACGAAAACCTGCTTCTCAAAGTGCCCACCATCAATTATCTGGCATTATGGGAAATAGCAGTGACCTAGAGCCCGGAGCAGGGGGCCTGGCCTTGTTGGGAATCATAAGTTCTATACATAGGACTGGCCAGTAATTTGCACTGACATGATTTGTGCTACATACTCATTAACTTCTTTTGGGCTAACATAAATACTTATATTGGTGATGACACGATGCCCAACGCAGCTGTCCTCCAGTATCCTCAGAGGATAGCTCCCCTGCCCAAGGGTTGTATTTTCTGTGATTCTCTTTCCCTGACTTTCCATCCGGGGGGGCTGTGGAAGCACTCCTCCCATTTTTAGTGTTCACCAATGCCCCCAGGTGACCCTTACATTCTGTCCTTTCCCTGGGCTAGAGTGTGGTCTACCTGTAAGTAGCCCAGAAGATGAAGGAGAGGCGGAAGCCGGCTGGATTGAGGGGGCAGCCATCCTATTCTCCGTGATCATCGTGGTGCTGGTGACTGCCTTCAACGATTGGAGCAAGGAGAAGCAATTCCGGGGGCTGCAGAACCGCATTGAAAAGGAACAGAAGTTCTCCGTGATCCGAAATGGCCACATCATCCAGCTGCCCGTGGCTGAGATCGTGGTGGGTGACATCGCCCAAATCAAATACGGTGAGAGCTGGTGCTTCTTGTACCTATGTCGTCCTCCCTATCTGAGGGCTGGGTCCTTTGGCACAGGGGGCTGGGAATCAGTGAGGACCCAGAAAGATAAGACCCCAAATGGCGTTAGCTTCTAGGTTAGTTGAAAGAGGTTGTTGAGAAGGATTCAAAGAAAGAAGAAAGTCTCCCCGAAGAATGTCACACCTGTACCCTGTGTATCTCAGGGTTAAAAATACATAATGTTGAGGCCATGGGAAGGCGTTTTGGGATCATTGTTTGAATTTATAAGGAGTCTTGTCGTCAGAGATGAAGGCGTCTTTCAGAGGTTCTCCAGGTACCCCCTGGGCCATTGCCCTATAGGTAGGGCCCGTGGGAGCAGCCCTGAGATGGGGTTGGATGGTTCCCACCCTCTGACAAGCTCTTCCCTACCCTCTTTCCCTGTTGTCCCTTCCCCTCTGCACACTAGGTGACCTGCTGCCTGCAGATGGGATCCTGATCCAGGGGAATGATCTCAAGATTGACGAGAGCTCTCTGACTGGGGAATCAGACCATGTCAAGAAGTCCTTGGAAAGAGACCCAATGCTGCTCTCAGGTATGGCGTCTGGCTGCTCCAGGCCTTGCCCTCTATTCTGACCCTGCCCCATCTCCTTTCACTGGGCTCTTTTGGGACAGGAGCATATTAGTGGGCTGAGTACAAGGTTATCAGTCAACCGAAAAGAGGTTCTCTATGAAGCAAGTGCTGTAGGGGCCTTGATAGGGCTCTGCTGGTTAGCGGTGGGAGTGGGGGAAGGAGCTTTACCCTAAAGCAGTTAGACACATTTTTCTCCTTACCCCCCAATTTGTCGGTCTATTTTAAATGGGCCCAGCTCTTGACCTTTTCCTGCTATCTGCTGAGTG
This sequence comes from Neomonachus schauinslandi, assembly GCF_002201575.2. Lineage (NCBI taxonomy): Eukaryota > Metazoa > Chordata > Mammalia > Carnivora > Phocidae > Neomonachus > Neomonachus schauinslandi. The sequence goes on along the minus strand of NC_058408.1, from coordinate 26,423,109 downwards.
TATCATTATCCACGGGGGAGGAAGGAAGAGGGACTGTTTTTTTCTAAGTTTGTGTTCCACACCAAAGCATGGCTAGGTATAAAAAACAGCACTCCTTCCATCTTTTCCTTTCTCATATAGGGACCCATGTCATGGAAGGTTCTGGCCGGATGGTAGTAACTGCCGTGGGTATCAACTCCCAGACTGGAATCATCTTTACCCTTTTGGGAGCCAGTGAGGGAGAAGAGGAGGAGAAGAAGAAAAAAGGTAAAGGGCATTTGGGATGAGATTGTGTCCCCTCTCATCCCCATGGACAGACTAGGAAGCAAGGGACCAGGTCTGGATGGAATGCCTGGTGGGAAGAATCTGCTGGATGAAGAATGCAGATATCCAAACTTCTTGCGGAGATAAAGATGTTGAGCCTGGCTCCCCAGGGTGCTCTGATGAAAACCAAATCAGGTCGCCTTTGAGCCTCGACTCCTGTGTCTGTTTGTGAGTTATAAAGGCGTGAGATGTAAAGCTTGCCCCAGATGAGCTGGCCAGGTGCTGTGGCCCCAGCAGCCCTCTGTGTAGTCCCCCACGGCTCAAACATGAGGGAGTAAAAGTGAACCATCCAGGCGGAGGGAAGACTCCTGAAAGCCTGGGCTGTCAGTGGAAGAGACATGGCTAGGAGAGTGGGAACACAGAGGTAATGTCTACCCCCAGAGTTAGCCCCGTCTTTGCCATTCACTTGCTCCTAAAGGAAGGACCAACAAGGAAGGAAGGTGAACAAGAAAAAAATACTAAAGAGAGATCGACACCTTACCCTCAGCATTCCTTCTTTCCTTGGAGAAGAGAAGGATTTCTGTCACTTGGCTGGAGGACCATCTCAGGCTGTTTCGTGGACGGCAGTTTATCAGGAAACAAAACCCATTCCCTTGGGAACTAGACTAGGTTTTTGCAGCTACCTGCAGATGAGTAAGGAGGGACCCGGCCACAGAGACACCTTTCAGAGCCTTTGCCTTCAGGCAGAACTGGTTCCAACCTCTCACTTTCTAACCCCTACCCCACATTTGCAAGTGATGGGACTCAGCTGAGAGCAGCCTCCCAGCAGCCTCTGTGCTCTGGAAGAAAGCAGCCCAGGTGTGGCTGTGCGCTCACCTGCGGGAGAGGTCTGGTCCACATCCCGGGGAGTCCTGAGGCCCCGAGTAAGCACGGATGTGAGCAGAGACGTGAACTTCCTTTACATCCCCTTCCCTGCCACTCCACCCCTTTTTGCTGTGGCCCTTTTGGGCTCTGAGCAGGACCAACAGATTGGATACCTGATCTCTTAATAGTCACCTTGGGTCTCCACCCCACTTTTTTCTTTCTTGTTCAAACAGGTAAAAAACAAGGAGTCCCTGAAAATCGCAACAAAGGTAACCTCTTCACCCACTCATTTACCATCTCTACCTGCCCACACTCAATCCAGACCTTTCCAGGCCATCTGCCTTCTCCCTTTTCCTCTCCATAAATCTGTTATCTGCTGCTGGGGCCCCCCAATGCCTCATCCTGAGGAAGGTGCAGAGATTTGGGGGTGGTCTCCAGGTCCCGAGCCCCATCTAAGACGGGACAACAGCACCCCCTGCTGTTGTCTCACGGACCCTCCCATCAAGGTTTCTCTTGGGGAGCACGTGGGATTGATCTGCTCTTCCCCGGGGCGCTGAACTCCCTGCTTCACCGCCCTAGGCCCACGGTCATCCGTTTCTGGGCTAGAAGACTTCAGGGTCCCCACGGTGGAGGGAGTCGGGGTGGGCAGTCCCTGCACCCTCCTCTTGCTAGCTTCCTCATCGGTGTCCTCTTCTAGTCTGGATTCCTTCTCTGCTAGTCTTCTTGGGGTGCTTGGACAGAGCCCGTTCTCTGTACCTCTCCCCACTTCCTTCTTTGTTCTCGCCGTCTGTCTTCTTCCTCCCGATCTGGTGTGTGTTTCTTTTTTGGTGACTGTGTTTACATCCCGTCTCTGTCTTTTTTGTGAGTCTGACAACAGAGACAGTATCTCAGGAAGGGCATCCTAAGCAAAAAGGCCAAGGTCCACAGGGGTGAAGCTGGGGGTGCGGGGTGGGAACCGGTGAGAATGGCTCTCTTGAGACAGCTACTGGAGATTTTTTTTCCTTTGTACCCAAGTCATAGTAGTCTTTAGGAATAAAGTCATCACATCGGAGAAGCAGGGCTCCACAGAAATAATTCTTTAATTTTAGGTCTCTTTAACTCTTCTTTGGAAAGCAAAATGGATTTATATGTCTGTCTTTATCCCTCTTATTCCAGAGGGTCCCTCCTACCGGTTTCTTCCCTCTCCCCCAAAAGACTTAACCCTCCCCACTCTGTACCTCCCCACCTTCGTCAGGGGAGAAAGGGCATTTCCTTCCCCAGTTATTCAACTGATATAAGAAGGAGCTGGAAAATACCCTGTTTGGGGGGTCTGTGTTTCTTCCCTGACAGTCTATAGGGAGAAAGAGATGAACCTTTTAATAGAGCAGACTAGGACCCTCATGCTCTGGAAACATCTACCAGCCTTCCCCATCAGTCAGCCCCTTTCTGCACTAAAGATTCACTATTTTAAGCACTGAATTCCAGGAAGGATGGTTGTTGGTAATAGCACTTAGTGGCATGACTAATCCTCTTGCTGGAATAAACCTGGCTTGGGGCTCTGAGGTGGTGCCAGGAAGCTGCCACTGAAGAGGAAATCCATACCCTAAAAGCACTCCCGTTTCATCTCCCGTTGTCAGAATATCATTCTAAAGGCCCTAGCAGAGGGTGGAAGGCATGCTCCTTGCCTGGCATGGGGTGAGAGTGGCCAGAGCTGACGCTGGGGGCCCAAGGTGGATTCCAGGAAGGAGACAGAAGAGTTTTGGTTCCCACGTGCTTGCTCCTCGGTGCTACCACCTCTCGCACTCACCTGTCCTATTTGTGTGCATACCCTAGCAAAGACTCAGGACGGAGTGGCCCTGGAAATCCAGCCACTCAACAGCCAGGAGGGGATCGACAATGAGGAAAAGGAGAAAAAGGCAGCCAAGCTGCCCAAAAAGGAGAAGTCGGTGCTGCAGGGCAAGCTGACGCGCTTGGCTGTTCAGATTGGGAAAGCCGGTGAGTAGGGCAGCGCCTCCTTGGTATCAGGGCTACTCTGGATCCTCGCCACTCTGGCTGTCTTCCTTCTGTCCCAGCCGGGCCGGCAGAAAGAAGCCGAACCTTCCCAGGGGCTCATGCAGCCGAGCTGGCTGCGCCCCTCTCTCTGCCCCCCTCTGGCCACTCCCTGGGCCTTTTCGGAGAGAAGTGTGCCCCTGTGTGCGAGGGTTAAAGACCCCACGCTCGGTCTCTTCCCTCCCAACAGAAGGGAAATAAAGGACTTCTGTCACAGGGGGGAGATTTACGTTAGCAAGAAGGAGGACGTGGACAACCACTCACCTGTTTCATGTGTTGGCTAGTAAATTCCTTCAGGAAGAGAGCCCCTAGCACAGGACTAGCAGCTGGCCTGGCAGAGCGCGATAAATGCAAAATAAGGACTAGAAGACACGGGAAGACCGTGATTTAGAGGGGCTCTTTCCAGAGGAGGGGTCACTCTTGTGTATCTTGAGAGGAAGTGGCTTCTCCAGCCCCTGCCTCTACATTCTCTCTCCACCTTCTGGTGGGGCGGGGCGGGGCGGGGGGTTTGGAGGAAGAAACTAAAGGAAGATTGCCCCTTCGGCGGACACACCTCTCAAGGGACCACCTTGTACCACTGCTTCATTTGCTCCTGACCCTGCCCTTCTGTGGACCACAATCCGTCTAGTCCGGTACATTCTGCGGGGACAGTTCACCTGAGATCTTATTAAAGCGCAGATTCTGATTCAGGAGGTCCGGGGGCGGGGCCTGAGAGTCTGCGTTTCTAACAAGCCCCCAGGTGGTGCCAATGCCGCTGATCCGCTAACCACGCGTTGAGTGGCAGGAATCTATGCAGGGCACTACCATGGCCACTAACCATGCTGTTTCCCCTTAAATGAATTACAATTAAGTACGGGTAAACATTCAGTTCCTCCATCACATCAGCCTTGTTTCGGTTGGTCAATAACCACACGTAGCTAGCGGCTACCTTATTGGATAGTGCAAACGGGGGATGTTTGAAACATCACGGAGAGTTCAACTGGACAGCATTCGTCCAGCATGTTCATTCAGTTCTGGTCCCCAACTGATGGTGACCACCGTGAAATCTCTTGCATATCAAATGTACATGGAGGACATGGATTACAGGTGTGGAATCAAGTTACTGATTCCACACAGGTGTGAAACATTAAACAGACCCCACCCAACCCCTCCTATGGTCCTCTGAACCCCTGCCTTGTTCTTTAGGGAGTACAGGCTTACCTGATGGCTGGCCACTAGTCTCCTCTCTTGTTTCAGTTTATGTTTCAAGCTGGGCCAGTAGGCGGTGAGGCAAGTCTGGTGCTTTGTACCACCCTGGGAGGGAGTGCTTCCTTGAATTTTGGACCCTAGGCACCTTGTTTGCCTCACCTTAGCCCTGACCCTGCTGAAGCAAAATTCAGAAGAATATGCTTTTATTGATATAATCACCTCTAGCCTTGCCCTGATCCTCTTGCATCATTAGGCCCTCAGGAAAAGCAAAGACCCACACTTACTATGGTTGGAAGCAAAGCTCTTCCCAGATATTGAGCCACAGATCGGTACAGTGTGCCCAGATACTGATCCCCTCCGCCTGCAGGGTGGCCAGGCAGTCCCCAGGGTGGTTGGAACCCCTAAGCCAGTTGCTTTCTGACCTCAAAAAAAATTCTTCCATTCACATCAGCGTGTCAGACGACCAACCTGTCCCAGCTTGCTTGGGACTCTCTTGATTTTACCACTGAGAGTCTCACATCCCAGGAATCTGCTCAGTCTCAGGCAAGCCAGAATAGTTGGTCCCCCAACCTGTGTGCCATTTACAAAAAACCCTCTGTGGGGAGGTGGGTGTAGGGATGGGTGAAATAGGTGATGGGGATTAAAGATGACACTTACCATGATGAAAATAAATAAATAAGATTAAAATTTTTTTAAATCATAATTGTTTCTTGATCTTCTTTAAAAAAACTCTTTGTGCCTCAATTTCCTCATGAAAGGGGATGATAATACTAACTATGTCACAGGGGTTTTGTGAGGATTAAATGAGTTAGTGTTTGTGAAATGCTTGCCCGGCCTATATAGTAAGCACTATAGAAATATTTGCTTATTATAAACATATAAATTAGTGTCATATTCTGTCTATGCCATGTCAAGAGAAAGGTCAAGAAGCACCGTTCTAAAGGTTAGCCATGTGGGTGACGGGCTAACACCATAGGGGCATCGCTGTAAACAAGTCGGGTGAATTACCCGACGTTCCTCAGCTGCTAGGGGAGAAGCCCAAATTGATAAGTTCCTAGGAAATAGGCAAATACAGTCACTACATTATGAATTGTAGAAAGAGGGTAGGTCTGAGTTAGATTCATAAAATGCTGTTTTAGAAAACTAAACCAATTCCTTATTTATGAATGAGGAAACAGGCCCGGAGAGAGACAACAACTAGTCCAAAGCCACGAGTCGAGTCAGTGCCGTGCTGAGACTAGAACTGTGTCTGTGGATGACAAAACCAGCGTCTTTTCCCCTACCCGACAATGTACACGCAGCCGAGAACGGATAGGGGATTTGGGTGTGACTCCCCAGAGACAGTGGATTTAAACCTCGGTAGCAAAGGCTCCACCTCATGCCAGCCCCCTTCTGGCTAGGGCCCCCGGGGACACCCTCGAGCCTGGGCTCTGGTGCCTTGTTTCCGGGACAGGCCTCATCATGTCTGCCATCACGGTTCTCATCCTGATCCTGTACTTTGTGATCGACAACTTCGTGATACAACGCAAACCATGGCTATCGGAGTGCACTCCCATCTACATCCAGTACTTCGTCAAGTTCTTCATCATCGGCATCACCGTACTGGTGGTGGCCGTGCCAGAGGGGCTGCCACTGGCCGTCACCATCTCGCTGGCCTACTCTGTGAAGGTAAGACTGCAACGGGGCCGCCTCTTCTTTGGGGGCAGAGGTGGGAGGGGAGGGTGCCGGAGCCTCCACTGAAGGGATGGGCCGTCCTATCTCCGCAAACCCCGGGGGGGCGCCTCGAAGAGCAGAAGCCTCTGGCACCGCTCGGAGACGAAAGGACCATCTTGATCGGCTGCATCCAGGTTGAGGTAACCCAGGAGCATCTGAAGAAGATTCATAAAAATTGTCTCCTGCATTGTTGTGCAGACAAGAGCATGAGACGTGGAGACACGTTGGCTAAAAAATGGCCTTTGACCTGTATTTGGCAGAGCTCCGTCGGTCTCCCCTCAAGTCTGTCCTCATCTCCTTTGTAGAAAATGATGAAAGACAATAACTTGGTGCGTCACCTGGATGCTTGTGAGACCATGGGCAATGCCACGGCCATCTGCTCTGATAAGACCGGCACATTGACCATGAACCGCATGACTGTCGTACAGGCTTACATCGGAGACACTCATTACCATCAGATCCCAAGCCCCGATGCCCTCGTGCCCAAGGTCCTGGACATTATTGTCAATGGCATTTCTATCAACAGTGCCTATACCTCCAAGATTCTGGTAAGCTCTTTCTTTGCCTGGACACTTAGAGTGGGTGGTTGGAGGGGACCATTAATTTTCTTTGGACAGAGGAATTTTCTCTTGTTTCTTCTGCCTGAGTTGCCACCCCACATTCCCGCTCCCTACTCCTCAATGAACATGTTTGCAGTGACGAGGGATTGATTCATGGGAGTAGAGTTGGGGGTGGGAGGCAGGTAGAAATCCAGGTGTCTGAAATGCCCACCAATCACCGTATCATGACAGTATCTCTAGGAGAGATGGGTTTGTCAGGGGTAAATTACATACTTGCTGGAAACTAAGAGAGGGAGTTCAAATGAGACCCACCCAGAGTGAGAGACCAGCACCACCCCTAGGGCAGACTAGAACATCGCGAAGCCCAGGATGGCTCGGGGACCACAGTTACCACTGACCGCTGTCTGCTTGCCCTTGGAAAAAAGACAAATGCGGTCTCGCCGCATGGGCTCCGGGCACGTACAGGAACGTTTCATCGGGGAGTTCTTTCCTTCCTAAGTTCTCTCCCTAGTCAGGGCATGTTACTCAACAGCATATCCAATTTTTCCCTCAGCCTCCGGAGAAGGAGGGAGGCCTCCCGCGGCAGGTGGGCAACAAGACCGAGTGTGCCCTTCTGGGCTTTGTCACTGACCTGAAGCAGGATTACCACGCCGTGCGCAGCGAGGTGCCCGAGGAGAAGCTCTACAAGGTGTACACCTTCAACTCCGTACGCAAGTCCATGAGCACGGTCATCGAGAAGCCCAGCGGGGGTTTCCGCATGTACAGCAAGGGCGCCTCCGAGATCATCTTGCGCAAGTGAGCACCCCTGCCCCCACTTTTCCTTCCCTTCCAGATCCTCCCCGCTGGAAGGTCTGGGTGACACGCGAGCCCCCCTTCCAGGTGGTGACACCATCACTAATAGCTGAGCACTTACTCAGGCCGAGGCTTATTTTCGAGTGCCTCGAGTGTCCCCTTCTGCTTAATCTTCACAACCCAGTGCAATAGATGCTGTTATCATCCCTGTTTTACAGATGAGAAAGCAGAGGTACGGGAAGTAAAGTAACTTGCTCAGGGTGAAACAGCTAAGAGTGGCGCAGCCAGGACTCAGACCTCAACAATCCAAGCTTTCATCTTCTCCTGTGAAACCCAAGGAGTACCCACGGGTTACTAGGAGTAGATGGGTCCATGCGCACTGGTGGGCCTAGAACATGTTGTGAGTTCGGTTCTAGAACTGCCGCAACGAAACGAGGCAAATGAGTCTTTTTGGTTCCCCAGTGCATACAAAACTCATAGTCACACTAGATTGTAGTCTGTTAAGTGTGCAATAGCCTTTTGTATAAAAAAACAACGTACATACCTTACTTTAGAAATACTTTATTGCTAAAAAATGCTCACCACCATCTGAGCTTTAGCGATCATCATCTTTTCGCTGGTGGAGGGTCTTGCCTCCGTGCTGCTGGCTGATCGGGGCGGTGGGTGCTGAAGGACCAGGCGGCTGTGGCAGGTTCTCAAAATAAGACAATGACGTGTGTGGCATTGATTGACTCTGTCTGTGAACGATTTCTCTGTAGCACGAGATGCTGTTTGATAGCATTTTATCCGCAGTAAAACTTCTTTCAAAATTGGAGTCATTTCCCCTCAAACCTTGCTGCTGCTTTATCAACTAAGTTTATGCACGATTCTAAATCCTCTCTTGTCATTTCAACGGTCTCCACAACATCTTCATCAAGAGTAGATTCCATCTCAAGAAACCATTTTCTTTGCTCATCTGCAAGAAGCAACACCTCATCTGTTCGAGTTTGATCATGAGATTGCAGCCATTCAGTCCCATCTTCAGGCTCCGCTGCTAATTCTAGTTATCTCGCTGTTTCCCCCACATCTGCACTGTCTCCCCTGAACTCTTGAACCGTGAGGGTCAAAGTCATCCATGAGTGTTGGAATCAACTTCTTCCAAACTGCTGTTAGTGTTGATATTTTGGCCTAAATCACGAACGTTCTTTATGGCATTTAGGCTGGTGAATCCTTTCCAGAAGGTTTTCAATTTACTTTGCCCAGATCCATCAGAGGAATCTCTATCTCTGGCAGCTGTAGCCTTACAAAATGTGTTTCTTAAATAATAAGTCTTGAAAGTTGAAATTACTCCTTAGTGCACGGACTGCAGAATGGATGTCGTGTTAGCAGGCATGAAAACAACATTGATCTCGTTGGGCATCTCCATCAGAGCTCCTGGATGACCAGGTGCATTGTCAGGGAGCGGTCCTATTTTGAAAAGAATCTTTTTCTGAGTAGTAGCTCTCAACGGTGGGCTTAAAAATATTCCATAAACCATGTTATAAACAGATGTGCTGGCATCCAAGCTTTGTTGTTCCATTTATAGAGCACAGACAGAGTGGATTCAGCATCATTCTAAAGGGCCCTGGGATTTTCAGAATAGTAAATGAGCACTGGCTTCAATTTAAAGTCACCGGCTACGTGCGCTCCTAACAAGCAAGTCAGCCTGTCCTGTGGGACTTTGAAGCCAGGCACTGACTTCTCTTTAGATGTGAGAATCCTAGATGCCATCTTCCAGTATGAGGCTGTTATATCTACATTGACAATCTGTTGTTTAGTGTAGCCACCTTCATGAATGATCTTAGCTAGACCTTCTGGATCACTTGCTGTAGCTTCTGCATCAGCACTTGCTGCTTCAGCTTGCACTTTTGTGTCCTAGAGATGGCTTCTTTCCTTAAGCCTCATGACCCAACCTCTCCAACCTCTGCTGCTTCAGACTTCTTCTGCAGCTTCTTCACCTCTCCCAGCCTTCATAGAATTGTGGAGAGTTAGGGCCTGGCTCTGGATTAGGCTTTGGCCTGAAGGGAATGTTGTGGCTGGTTTCATCTTCTATCCAAACCACTCAGACTTGCTCCAGATCAGCAATAAGGCTGTTTTGGTTTCATGGGAGCAGCGTTTTTCATTTCCTTCGAGAACTTTTCCTTTGCGTTCACAGCTTGGCTATTGGGCACAAAAGGCCTAGCTTTCAGCCTCTCTCAGCTTTTGACTTGCCTTCCTCACCAAGCTCAATCATTTCTAGCTTTTGATTTAAAGTGAGACGCATGCGACTCTTCCGTTCACTTGAGCACTTAGAGGCTACTGTAGGGGTATCCATGGCCTAATTTCAATAGTGTTGTCTCTCAGGAGAGAGGGAGGCCCGGGGAGAGGAAGAGAGAAGGGGAAAGAGCCGGGCAGTGGAAAAGTCAGAACACACGCAACATTATCAATTAAGTTTGCCACCTAAATGCACGTGACTGTTGATGTCCCCAAACCATTACAATGGTAGCATCAAAGATCACTGATCACAGATCACCGTAACAAATAAAATAATGATGAAAAAGTTTAAAATATTGCAAAACTTACCAAAAAGTGGCACAGAGACATGAAGTGAGCAAATGCTGTTAGAAAATTGGTGCCGGGTGCCTGGGTGGCTCAGATGGTTAAGCGTCTGCCTTCGGCTCAGGTCATGATCCCAGGGTCCTGGGATCGAGTCCCACATCGGGCTCCCTGCTTCTTGGGAGCCTGCTTCTCCCTCTGCCTCTCTCTCTCTCTCTCTCTGTCTCTCATGAATAAATAAATAAAATCTTTAAAAAAAAAAAAAAAGAAAATTGGTGCCAACAGACTTGCTCGCTGCAGGGTGGCCACAAACCTTCAATGTGCAAAAAAAAAGAAAACAAAAACAGTATCTGCCAAGTGCAGTAAAGCAGAGTGCAATGAAACGAAGTATACCTGTACCTAAAATGCCGGGCACATAGCAAGTACTAGAGATGCTAGCTGTATGTCCCCTTTTCCTTCTCATGCTCAGTTCTGATTACAGGAAGTTGCATAACTTCATCAAGTGGCTAGACTGTTCACGGGTCATTAAAGCGGACCTGTGTAGGTCCAGGGCCAGTAGCTGAACTAACTGGCATCTCTGTTTGGCTCTAGCCACCGTCTTTCAATCAGCGCATACCTGTGGAGCAGGCCCTATGCACCAAGTACCATGCTAGTACCTGGAAGTAAAAGTGTCTCTCCACCTTTGAGAAGGTCAGAAGAGCAGGTGATCCATCCACAAATGACCCTTGGTGTCACATTCACAGATGAGTAGATGAATAGGACCAGATGACATGGGAGAGTCACATCCTCCGCTTACCTAGACCTTATCCACCTCCAGACCACCTCACTCCAGCCAAAAGGGACTCAGCGGGACAATGGATAGATTTCTGGCCTTGGTACAGTTGTCTGTAGGAGTAATGCGGAGGCGCCAGAATGTCTTCAAATGAGTGTAGAGACATACTGGGTGGGAAGGGGGTGCCGCCTCCTGATTGTGTGCCTCCCCAGGTGTAACCGAATCCTGGACAAGAAAGGGGAAGTGATGCCATTCAAGAATAAGGACCGAGACGAGATGGTCCGCACTGTCATCGAGCCCATGGCCTCCGAGGGCCTCCGAACCCTCTGCATAGCTTACCGGGATTTCAACGATGGAGAGCCCACGTGGGACAATGAGGGCGAAATCCTCACTGAACTCACGTGTATCGCAGTGGTGGGCATTGAGGACCCCGTGCGCCCGGAGGTGAGGCTTTGGCTTTGGCCGAAGGGTAAGAAAATATGAAGGGAAGCCTTCCAACAGCCTCTGGCCCACGAGCAAGGCAAGCGCGACGTAATGGGAAGCCAGCCCAGAGTCACGGGACCTGGGGGAACTCGTGCCATTTCTAGCTGTGACCCCAGGCAAGTTACTTACAGGGATAGATGTTTCTGTGCCTCCTGCTTTACAAAACTGCTGTAGAGTGCTGAGCTGGTAGAAGCTGGCATTCTGACGGTTATTGCTGTCGGAGGGGTGAGAGGCATAGGTTTTATCGAGCTTATGATCTGGTGCCTAAGAACAGTCAGGAGGCGGAGTGAACCAGAACACCAGCTTTGCCTCCAGCCCCCTTCTTTCAATCAGTACATTCTTGCCAAGCGCCCGCAGAACAGCTGAACCGTATTCCAAACACTAAGGCATTGAAAAAGTCTCTGCTTATAAGAAGTTCAGACAGATGGACTATGAGTTGGTCAAGGCCCGAGGGCATGGGAAACTATAAAGAATTGACTGGTTGGAGTACGGGCCAGGGAGGTGGAGAATGGTAAAAACTTCTCCTAGAAAGAAAGACAGTGGCCAAAGCCCAAAGTTGCCCTGCTAAGGAGTCTAGACTGTAGGGAGAGGAAGCTTTCACTCCTGGCTCCTGAAGCAGATTTCCTCTTCAACTCATGGTACAGGAAGGCAAATTCAAGGGCAGTATTATGGGTAGGACAGAAGTGAGGTGGCACCAGACAATAAACAATGACTAGACGTGGCCTGTCCCCATGGTGCTGCTCCTAGAGTGCCTCTCTCCTGTCCACAGTGAAGGGGCCCCGGACAGGGGCAGCTCAGCAGGCCTCACCGCCCCCACCTCCTCCTTACTCTCCACAGGTACCCGAAGCTATTGCCAAATGCAAGCGAGCTGGGATTACTGTCAGAATGGTGACAGGTGACAACATCAACACAGCCCGGGCCATCGCCACCAAATGTGGTATTATGACACCTGGGGATGACTTCTTGTGCTTAGAAGGCAAAGAATTCAACCGACTTATCCGCAACGAGAAGGGAGAGGTGGGTCCCAGCCGGGAAGACCCAAGGCCTCATTTGGCACCTGGTTGTGGGGGGTCGGGGGGGGGCAGCTCTCACATCTGGGACACGCATCTGGGACACGGGAGAGAGTGGCTGGGTTTTGGTGTTCTTGTTTGTTTGTTTGTTTGTCTTGAAGATCTAATTGGCTTTATTAAATGGTTTCATGAATTGGGCAGCATCCCATATAGCAAGTAGGGGGAGCTGTGAGGAGTTGGACTGCAGGTGCGTGGTTTTTAAACTAAAATCTATTCAGAGCGAACCTTCTACCGGGACTGCTCAGGTGGGAAAACTGGGGGTTTTCTTTCTTCTCTTTATCCTCTGTCATAAGCTGTCTTTTGAGACAGTGTCACTGACTTCTTACATCTTCCTGATTGCGTTCGGTCATGGGATGCTTTCGTACTGATTCCCCTCCACCTCACCCTCCTGTGTCACCGCCCTGTGACTAGTGGTGGGTGGCACGGATCTGCAAGAGGATGTGGTCTGGGTGTGGAGCAGACCAGAGCTTTCTGGTCTGCACAGAAACCAAACTGGAGACTTCAGAAGCACCTTAGCCAACAGTGGGCCCTGGCCCACCTCCTGTCAAGGGTCCAAGAAATAGGGCATTGGCACCCCAGTAGGGAACTGGGAGGGAAGTGAAGAAACGCAGGGCCTGAACGGTCACCATCAATAAATCTGCCCCTGGGGACTGAGCTGGCTGTTTCGTCTCCCCTGGAGGCCGTGGTAACACCCACCATGGGCTGTGGCAGGCCAGCTCTCCCAGAATCTCAGAGCGCAGGGAGATGTAAACTTCACCCACATGGCTGTTCTGAGCTTGACTGACCCAGTGTGGTCTGGTGTTGGCAGGTAGAGCAAGAGAAACTAGACAAGATCTGGCCGAAGCTTCGAGTCCTGGCGCGATCATCCCCCACGGACAAGCACACATTGGTAAAAGGTGAGCTCGGCTCCTGACTGGGTGCCTGGGGCAGATGATGGCAGGCTGGGCAACAAGACAGAAAACAAGAACCACTGGCCAAAGCAACTCTTATTGTCTTGAATAGGAAGGTCCCAGGAGAGCTGTCCAGCTCATGGCGGGGCGGGGAGGGGGCAGACAATTTAGCAAACATCTACAAAGAAGACCCGTAATAAAGTTGTCTTTAAACATCGTATCTTGTTTGCCAATATTACTGTGTACTAGTCAGAGCGGGTTAAATTATTCCCATTTTGCCAATGAGGAAGTTTGAGGCTGAGAAGACAAAGAACTTACCCAGATTGTCCCGCTGGTGAGCGGAAGTGGTACAGTTCAACCCCCAGGTCTCTGTCTTCAAATCACCTGGTGCTTTCTCCAGCACATACTGGCCACCTTCGGGCCCCTGCTAGGCTACCTGACGAGGACAGACTCAGAGCTCCGAGCGCCACCAGGAAACAATTGACAGCCTTTGGGTGATCCTATAGAGCCTCCAGCATCGGGAAGAAAGGAAAGAACAAAGTAGAAAGGGAGGTGGTCCACACACTCACACTCACACACACACACACGCTTCTGTGGCACCAGCCTGGACTCCAAAGAAAGGGCATCCAGGTTCCATGTATGTGTGTGTAGATGAGTGCACACGTGCATGTGTGTACCTGCTGGTGTCCCGCTCTGACACCCTGATCTCCTGTCCTCTCCTTGGCCAGAAGCAGCCAGCCTCCTGGCAAGTGTAATTTTCCGCTTTCACTCTTCCCTCCAGTCGTTTGCTTCCTGCTCCCGCTCACGTAGCACACAGCCTCGTTGGCCAAGATAGGATGGAATGATGGCTGGGTTTCACCCGCTGGCTGTGGGACCCTGCAAGGCCTTTCCCCTCTCTGGGTTTCAGTTTTCTCATCTGTAAGGTGATAGGAGTTGCTCAGAGCATGGATCTCTCTGGATCCCCTCCAGGCCTCTGATTGTATCATGCCTGCGGCTTTGGGCTGCCTGTTACTGGACCCTTGGCTTCTCCCCCTTCAAGGTGCTGTGCCTGCTGGTGCGGGAGGCTGAGACCCTGCTCCCCCACCACCACCAGGGGGCAGGAGAGCACCGTCCGCCAGGTGCCCAGTCCACCAACCTCAGCCCCGTGGGGCCTGGTCTTACCCCTTCTTGTGGTTGTTTTCAGCTAGTAGCTGGACTTCGATGTATAAATGGCCTGTGTTTCTTGCCTGCTGCCAGGGTGAAGGCTGGACAAGGCACTCCTCCAGCCCTGCCTCTGACTTTCAGACAGCTGAACAGAACAAGGCAGACCAGTGGCAGCTCCTCAGAAGCTGACAGATCTGTCGGCGCTCAGAAGGGGGGGTTACACTTTCAACATGCTATAAAGTGAGCTTGTCACCCACAAAAAAAGAAAAGAACAGGAAGGGAGATGGTAGCAGGGACCAGGGAAGAAGAGCCACAAAGGGCCTCGGTGGGGAGCAGAGGGCTTCCACCCGGCCTGAGGTGGTGCATGTGGACTCACCGGCTTGTACTGTTTTCCCAGGCATCATCGACAGCACTGTTGGGGAGCAGCGACAGGTGGTGGCTGTCACTGGTGATGGCACAAATGATGGGCCTGCTCTGAAGAAAGCAGACGTTGGTTTTGCCATGGTAAGCAGCTCGGCGCGCTGTCCCTGCCTGCAAGCTGCCTTCTCCACCCAGAAGCCAGGACGGGCCTCTTGCAGCCTGCCGCTTCCACTACCTTTACCCCCTCCCTGTGCTCTTTTCTCTGACACCATCTCGCCTGCTGACCTGGCTGGTAAAAGTCTGTGTAATGGGAGACCCATCAGGTATGAAGACTAGATGACCCAGGCAGGGAAATCACGACGCCTCATTACCATGAACGTGGTGATGTTCTAGGCAGAGCATAGAACATTCAGGTTCCCTATGAAGCATGTATGCCATGGTCAGCACTGTCCATCCCTCTGCTTTTCACTTGTGAGACCAGGAGCATCAGAATCACTTGGAAAGTTCGTTTAAAATCACGTATTACAAGGTTCCGCAAGTGGATATCTTGATTCAGTAGCATCTGGGTCGGTCCCAGAGATGTTTGGCGTTTCCTAACAGCCACGCTTGTTGATTCTGATGTTGCAGCAAATGTGGAAGCCCCCAGATGGCCAAGGACGTCCTCACACCCAAGTGGCTTGTGATTGTAAGCCTCCCGTGTGTATTGAACTATTGGTGATTTTTAAGCAGTGGAAGGAGATTCAAGAAGTAATCTGTCTTTACGGTGCTCCCTTTAACAACAACAACAACAAAAACATCGTTTCTAGGAAGTTTCAAGAAGATACAGAAGTAGAGGGAATAGTTTAATGAATCCCCATGTACCTGTCACCCAGCATTAATTATCAATACCTGGCCCAACTTGTTTCACTGAATGTCCCCCCCTCCCCCACTTCTCCCATCTCCAGCTGAACTGTTCTGAAGCAAATAAAGGACATCACATCATTTCATTTGAAAGAATGTTAGTATACGCCTCTGATAAGTGTGCATCGAGGACATACATCTAGAAGAATCATACCACCAGTCATCTAGTCCATCCCCCCATTGCCCCAAGTGCTTTATAAATTCTCTTTCTTCGTCCAAATCAGATCTAAATAAGATCCATACACTGCAATTGCTTGCTGTATCTCTTAGAGCTCTTAATCTATAGCAGGAGTTTTTGAAGCGTGCTCCTCCTCCCAGCTGGGCCTGGAAACCTATAGAAATGCAGATTACCAGGCCCACCCCAGCTCTTCCGGATCTGACAGCTCAGCGTGGGGGCCCAGCAATCTGGGCTTTCACAAGCCCTTGACATTTCTGTCACACACTAAAGGTTGCGAACCACTGGTCCTATAGGATCCTTGTGTCAGGGGTCCCCAAGACCAGCCTTTACATTTGTGGATTCACTGGATGGACTCATGAGACTCAGCATAGAGTTGTACTCATGACTAAGATTTATTGCATGGGTACGGTAAGGGAGAAGTCTGGAGGAATCCACATGCAGGCTTTCTGCTCTCTCCCTCAATGAGGGCTCACACACAGCACACTCTTCCCCCGGCAACACACGTGTGATGGTTCTACCCGGGGAAGCCCATCAGAGATCCAGTGCCCAAAGTTTTTATTGGGGTTGGTCATATAGTCACTTTTTGCCTAATACGTGCTAAGATTCCAGACTCCTAGGGGGTGCCTGGGTGGCTCAGTCGGTTGAGCATCCAACTCTTGGCTTTGGGCTTGGGTCATGATCTCAGGATCGTGAGATCGAGCTCTGCATTGAGCTCCACACTCAGCAGGGAGTCTGCTTGAGATTCTCTCTCCCTCTGCGCCTCCCCCCATTCACACATGCTCTCACTCTCTCTCTGTCAAATAAATAATTAAATCTTTTTTTTTTTTTAAAGAGAGATTCCAGATTCCTAGAAGGAAAGCAGGTGTTCAAGAGAAAACATATTATTCAGGCACAGTCTAGGCACAATGAACCACTAATTAATTTTCAGTTAATTGTTGACTGGGAGCATTCTAAGAGCCAAGGTCCCAGATGCCAACTCAGGGCCAACCTCACAAATAGCCCTTTCTAAGGATAACAGCACACTATGTTAGCTCTCCTGCCCAATCCCCTCCATCTTTTTTCCTAGCTATTTAATTTTGAAGGAACCAGGCTGGTTGAATACATAGAACAATGCATAGCATGGATTTTGTTGATTGTATTCTTGTCATATATAATCAGATTCTAGATCCCATCTTTCATTAGGGGCTGCAAAATAACGTCCAGATTTTCTCTCTTTATTAACTTGAAGACTTCTATAGAAAGAAACTTGCGCTCAAGGATTATTTGGTTACTCTGAGGTTCAGGTTCAGGTTCCTATATGAAAGGCAGCTAAATGCCCGATCCTTTTTCTTTATTTACTAGTTTTCAAAATGAGTTGACTTTTTAGGATACTCCAAAGATGACCAATGAATTATACATATATATGTTTTTAAATTTTATTTTTTAAGTAGGCTCCATGTCCAACACGGGGCTTGAACTCATAACCCCAAGATCAAGAGTTGCACATTCTACTGAGTGAGCCAGCCAGGCACCCATGAATTATATTTTTTAAATTAACTCTACTAATGGGGCGCCTGGGTGGCTCAGTTGGTTAAGCGACTGCCTTCGGCTCAGGTCATGATCCTGGAGTCCCTGGATCGAGTCCCGCATCGGGCTCCCTGCTCGGCAGGGAGCCTGCTTCTGCCTCTGACCCTCCCCCCTCTCATGGGCTCTCTCTCTCTCATTCTCTCTGTCTCAAATAAATAAATAAAAATCTTTAAAAAAAAAAATTGTAAAAAAATAAAAATAAAAAAATAAATTAACTCTACTAAGTTACTCCACTAAAAACAGTTCATTGTTTATTTTTTTAATATTATTATGAACTCACAGATTTAAGTACATTTGATGTGTTTCAATCCATTGCCTTTGTTATTATTTTGACGTTCACATTGATTTGTCAGTAGCCTCATGAGTACTGCTGGGTCCTTTAGATACAACCCCAGTCGTCCTTAATACCTTACTTGGCTTCTGGCATGATAAGATATTCCAGAATCATCATACATATTTCTCATCCTAGATCTGGAATCATCCATTTCTCAAAGAGTCCTGCTTTTTAGTAAGAAATGGTACTTAGAGACCACAATCTGAATGTCGGGGTGTTCCTTACTACCAAGTAAATCATTGTTTCTAGATCTTTTCAATGGTTTTGGTCAAAGGTAGGAAATATATCTTTTATGTCTCTTTTTTGTTTTTGCATTTCTTTGTTTTAAAGATAAAATACTTCATGAGTCCATATTGGTATTTTTAATTCAAATTTAGAATTATAGAACTCTAACTTACTACTTTTATTTAACTTCCCTAATTTTATGTTTATATCTCTTAAGCTGAAAATTTTGATTCCTAATGGCATTAACATAATCCTTACTGGTTTTACCCTAAAATATAAGTAACAGTCTCAAAATAGCAATAATAATACAATTACTCTACAGAAAACAGTTCAAGATTTCTCTTGTAGTTCTTTTTATCCTATAGGTATACTCTGCTGGGTTCTACCATCAAGGTACTATGTTTTTTTTAAAAGCCATTTGGAATATCTTTCCTTTGTGTGATTGTGCTACCCACTGGTTATACCAGTTTGTTTATACTATGTTGCTTTCCATTTTAGAGATTGCTTCTTTTTTTTAAGTAGGCTCCACACTAGGCCCCAATGTGGGGCTCGAACTCATGACCATGAGATCAAGACCTGCGCTGAGATCAAGAGTCAGACACTTAACTGACTAAGCCACCCAGGCGCCCCTAGACATCGCTTTTTAAACTTACTTTTGATTTATACTCATATAAAGTAGTTACATAGTTCTAAAGTCAAATATACAAAACAAAGTCTATTCCTAGAAATCCAGCTTCTATCCCTATCACCTCCACCCTATTGCCTCCCCTCTTAACCCTAAGTAACATTTCTTTTGTTTTTGGTGTATCCTTTTGTTTGCCTCTTTAAAATATAATCAAACGTATGATGTATTTGTATCCTATCCTCTTAGATACGTGATACTTATCTATACTGCCATGTATACTTATCTACACACATACCATACACTCTTTTTTTTCACATTCTGTAGTAGAAAGTATATATAGTCCTCCTTTCTTTTTTTTCCCCCTCCTTTCTTTTTCCAGTGCATGTGACACATTGTATGGATGTGTTAGAGAACTTTTTGATGGGGAAACTGAATTGTATAATCTATAACATATTTGTTCATTGCAATCTGGATAGGAAAATATTACTACCGGGTAAAGAGAACAAATCATCTACTACTGCAAGCCAAATCAATGAATAAGCTCCTCTGTGGTTATAGGCTTTGTGAGACATGGAATAGAAGTAGGGGCTGGGGTTCTTAGGGATGGTTTTGCGTCCCATAGACCCATTAAAGATAGACAAGGTTTAAACAGATGAGGAAGGAGGATGTTTCAGGTTTAGGGAAATGGTGTAAGTAGAAGTCTAGACTCTAGAAGTGAAGGAGAGATTCAGGGAATTGTGAATAAACCAGTGGGTTTTGAGCAGAAAGATTATATAGGAGCAGACTGGAAAATGAATCTGAGTTCACCTCTTGAGGGCTCTGACTACCAGTCTAGAAATTTTACTGTTTCTGTAAGCGCAGCTTTCAACCATTGTCTATTGAGAAACCTTTAGTGGTTCCCCAGGAACAGGAATTTGAACAAGCATAGGACATCTGAACTTCACTGCCAGACTACTCCTGCCAGAAAAAAGTGTAAGGTGACTTAGAGGTGTGGGGGAGACAAGGACTTAAGTGAGACACTGGCCATGGCAAAAGAAATATAAGAATTTAGGGGCAAAAAAAGAATTTAGAGGCTCCTGGCTGGCTCAGTCGGTGGAGTGTGTGACTCTTGATCTTGGGGTTGTGAGTTCGAACCCTACATTGGGTGTAGAGATTACTTCAAAATAAAATCTTGAAAGAGAGAGAGATGGAAGGAAGGAAGGAAGGAAGGGAGGAAGGGAGGGAGAGAGGGAGGGAGGGAGGAAGGAAGGAAAAAGAAAGAGGGAAGGAAGGAAGGAGAAAGGAAGGAAGGTTAAGAAAAAGATTAAGAAAGAAAGAAAGTATAGGGATTTGGAGGGAGAATAGGACATAGGTTCCCTATCCTTTCCTTCATTTCCAAGGTGGGGGAGTAGCAAAGAAGGGAGAAAGGAATATCAAAGATAACTGTCATTTCCAGTTTGGGTTCAGGAGTAAAATGGTGGCATCAGGCCCTAGCCCTGCTTCCTGTGGACTGACAGCGACACATTTTCTCTGGAGGAGAGGAGAACTCAAAATACAGTGGCTCTGTCATTGGCATTAGCGTGGGGAGTGCGCCCTCTAGTGTTTATGGCCGGTTCGGAAGCTTCTTGGAGGTCTGGAAATGCAGTCTGGGTTCAGAACGTAGATAAACTCTGCTTTATCCATGTCCTCACTGCTCTCCTTCCCTCTCTTACTCAGGGTATTGCAGGCACAGACGTAGCAAAGGAGGCATCAGATATCATCCTAACGGATGACAACTTCACCAGCATTGTGAAGGCAGTGATGTGGGGGCGAAACGTCTATGACAGCATCTCTAAGTTTCTGCAGTTCCAACTCACTGTCAACGTGGTAGCCGTGATTGTGGCCTTCACTGGAGCCTGTATCACTCAGGTGAAGGGAGTGCAGGGGGGGCCGGGAGGAGAGGGATGAGGCGGGGGCTAGGGAACGTGGGGAGTGGGGTCCTGGCTACTGAGGATTAAGGACAAGAGTTTCCCCGGGGGGGTTGGGGCAGGAGTTAGCTCTCCTAGGTCTCCCATCGGCCCATGCGGGGGAATGAGAAGTTATCTACCGCTAATTTAGCACATGCACGTTAGCCACTATGATGAGTACTTCTGTGGTCTTCAAAAACAACCTTGCAAAGTGGGTATTCTCCCCATTTTACAGGCGAGGACCCCAAGGCTCAAAGAGGTTAAGTAACTTTCTCAAGGGCACTCAGCTAATAAATGGGCAGATCCAAAGTCTAGGTGGATAGCGGGAGCTAGGCCGTTGCAGGGGCAAAGCTGAGGCTGATGAGTGAGGTAGGGGCTGGTTTCCAAGGAAAGCTAACAGGACTGGTGCTTCTTCCCACCAGGATTCCCCACTGAAAGCCGTGCAGATGTTGTGGGTTAACCTAATCATGGACACTTTTGCCTCATTGGCCCTGGCCACGGAGCCTCCTACAGAGTCTCTGTTGAAGCGGCGCCCCTATGGCCGAAATAAGCCTCTGATCTCACGTACTATGATGAAGAACATCTTGGGCCACGCTGTCTATCAGCTCACCGTCATCTTCTTCCTCGTCTTTGCCGGTGAGCCAGGGGTAGGGCTGGGGCTGGGGACAGGGGTCGGAGTGCAAAGCAGAGATGGGGGCAGAGAACGGCCCAAGGGAGCAAGCTGAGCACGGGACTGGGGATGACAGCAGCTTCACCCGCTGGGGGTGTCCCTTGCCCCGCTATGTGGCGCATCATGCTATTTGACATGCTGCTCTTGAGAATTTCCCACGGTGGCTTTCTGTAGTTTTTATTATTTTTTAAAGATTATAAAACTAAAGCTCGGGTCACGTGGTGAGTAAATCGTGGCACTAGGATGGAGCCTGTTGTCTGCCTGACCCTCGTGCAGCTTTCCCCGCACGCCGCACCGTGAGAAGTCAGTCACTGGAGCGGACGCGGAGAGAGAGTCAGATATGCTGAGACCAGAGCTAACACTTACAGTGTTTGATAACTAGTGTAGCTCAGATACTGACCCATTAGAATGGACACCAGCCGTAAGCCACCAGTTTGGCCATACCAACGTGCTGTTCTGACTCAACCTGAGCGCTCGCCGACACCATACGTGACCCGCTAATGCTTCCTTTGTCCCCCTAGGTGAGAAATTCTTTGACATTGATAGCGGGAGGAAGGCGCCTCTACACTCGCCCCCCAGTCAGCACTACACCATTATTTTCAACACCTTTGTGCTGATGCAGCTCTTCAACGAGATCAATTCCCGCAAGATCCACGGGGAGAGGAACGTCTTCGCGGGCATCTTCCGCAACCTCATCTTCTGCGCCGTGGTCCTGGGCACCTTCATCAGCCAGGTGAGCCTCTGGCTGGAGTCGGGGCAGGAGGGCTGGGTGGCAGAGGTCAGAAGCAGGGAACAGCGTTCCCTAGGCACCCAGGAGAAGAGGGGAGGGAAGGATGGGGACTCGGGCTGCGGATCGAATGCTTTTGGATTCCCAGTTGGCCTCCATTGGCACATTGCTCCAGAACTGGAGCTTGCTGGGTCAAGTGCTGCGGTGCAAGGCAACACGTTGGGGGCAAATAAAATAAGATTGGTGGGGTCCTTTCCTTGTCTTCCTAAAGCACAGAAATTTCAGAGTGGCCAAGAAGAGGGTCACTCCCCGCGGTCCTTTCCATGCCTCCTGCCAGCGTACGTGAGACGTGCGGGTACGTGCCGTAGGGCTCTGACCTTGTCCCTGCCCCTTCGTTCACGAGGGGCCCCTGGTAGAAAACGCTGCACAGTTCGCAGACAGAGAGGAGTGTGGCATGGGGCACAGGCGGTGGACACATAAGCCTCTTGCAGAACTGAGGTCAAGGGCATGGCTGCCCTGGGGTGAAAGGATTGGGTCCCTTCCTCCTTGCCCCAGTCCGAGGTACACTGAACACCTGCAGATACAGGAGACTCTGAGCTCGCCCTATACAAGGGCTTCTGCCCTCCCCAGCCGGGGTCCCCCTCTTGGGCCCCGCTCTTCAATTCCTTCTCTCCATCTCTGCGCCTTCTCTTGGCACCTCACCCACTGGCTGTAGTCACGAGAAGCCTCCAGCCCCCCTGGATCTGCCCCTCTTACCTTAATAATATTCATAGTAAGTAGCTCTGTCTCCCCCTCAGGGTCTCTAGAAAGACTGTGTCTGTCTTCTCTTCTCCCCTTTCAGATTTCTTCTTTCTCCTCCTCTGACCAGCAGATCAGGACTGGCACCACAGGGATCATGGGCCAGGGCTCTGACGTTGCTTTGGTAGCCTCGGCTAGAGGGCCAGCTGCCCGTGACTCGCCTCCCTGATGGTGGGCTGCCTCTTTCTCTGTTCTAGATTCTCATTGTGGAATTTGGGGGTAAACCCTTCAGTTGTACGAAGCTCACCCTGTCTCAGTGGTTTTGGTGTCTCTTCATCGGCATCGGAGAGCTGCTGTGGGGCCAGGTGAGTACCAGCAGGCTCGCCCCATGCGGTTGCGTGGCCAGCACACTCTCTCTCCTCTGGAGGAGATGGGACATGCGACAGCGGCACCTCCCAGCTCCTCACCAGCATCTTCTCCTTCCCTCCCCTTCCTCCCCCCACTTTTTGAGGTTTTCCTGTCTTGCAGGATCCTGGAGTAGCATGATCAGTGCCCACCATTTCAGAGGCTTTGGATCTCTTCTCTAACCATGCCTAGAGGCAGGCAGATCCCTTAGCGTCTCTGAGATGGGAGTGGAGATTTTCAATGGAATTTTGCTAAAAAGAGAAAAACAAAATTAAGGGTCTTAGAAGTAGAAGTTTACAGAGCAGAAGTCTTTATTTTAATGAAGCCACAGTCTGGCTGTGAGCTGCTGCTCTGACCTAGTTTAGGGCTCCCCTACCCCTCATGTTCACCACGGCCTTACTGGGTTGACTGGGTTGAATGGCTGACTCTCACCTTAGATAAATCTAGACCCACCAGGTCGCTAGAAAAGCAATGTAGCACCCAGTTCAGAGCATGGACTCTGGGACCGGCTACCCAGGTTTGAATCCCACATCTCCTTTCTACAAGTTGAGCAAGTGCCTTAACCACTCTGTGCCTCCTCAGTCTCCTCAAGTTAGGAGAACAGGATCATTGTTCATCGTTGTTGATCAGCCAATCCGTTACGACACAGAAATGACTTAGAACAATGTCTAGTACCCTCTAAGTACACAGTAAAAGTTAGCTATTAACATGATAATAGGATCAGGTCTGGTAAGTTTTGTTCCTTCCCAGATACCACTTTGCACATCCCCCTCATCCTCAGCTCTGAGCCAGACTAAGCTCTGCTTTACTGATGGGCACCTAGCCACCTGGGTAATGGCTTTGCTCTAAGTGGCCCCAGAGATCCTTCCCTGGGACTGCAGACCTTCCCCATATACCTGCTAATTGTTTCTTTCCTACGTCCCAGATGCCTCCCTGATCAATTGCTGTCCCAGTTCCTTCCATGAGTCCCTCCACCCTGTTCTGTTTGGTGGCGTTTCTTTACCATGGGTCCCTTTTACACCTGGGTGAAGCTTGGTTGTTTCACCAGCTGTCTGAAAGTCCCGTCTGGGTCTAGTCTCACACATGGCCACACAGCCTTGATGCTAGAGACCAGCCTTCCTTCTGCATCACAGCAGCTCCTTCCAATCATCCAAAAGCAGATATCCTTCCCATTTCAAAATCCTTGACTCCATGTTGGACTGCTCATACAGTCCCTCTCTCATCCCAGCCCTGTCTACTCCTCGTCTGTGTGTCAGGGAGAACTGATTGACTGAGCTTCTTGAGTGACTTATTTTGAATTGCAAGCCCAACCTCCTGCCCATGTCTGATAATACTTGTGTATCCCTTCTTCCCCGGCCTGTCTAACCCACTTCCTCGCTCCAAGTCCAAGAAAACCTCTAGTATCCTTTCACCCTTGTTTTGTAACACAGGAATTACTTTGCGCATGGTAACTAGAAGAGGGTCCTTCCCTTCTGACACTTCCCTTCCCTTTGCCCATACACTTGCAATGGGATCATCCTCTCCTATCCCCAGACTTGTTTCCCCCCAGGCTCTGGTCCCTGTCCCTTCTTACCATGTGCCATGCATTATAGTTCTACTTCCCTTAAGAGACACATGGCAAAATGGAAATGAAGAACTGAGACAGAAGGAGAATCAAGTATATAACTAACTAGGCAGATGGGTGGCCGCACATGCAAATGTCAGTTCTCCTTCGTGTGTCCACAACTACAGAAAACCTTCCTGAGGGCCTGCCATTTGGTAGGCCCTGAGGAGTGCTTGCCTGGCTAGGTTGGCACCTCTCCTGCTGCCCCCCTCAATGGGTGTTGGGGCAAAGAGTGACCTATGCAAGGGCCTGACCCCGTGTGAGCTGAGGGACAGCCCTCTCACCCTGATTCTGGTGTCTCCCCTTTTGCTGCATCTGTTCTCAGATCATCTCCACGATACCTACCCAATCCCTGAAGTTCCTAAAGGAGGCTGGGCACGGCACCACCAAAGAGGAGATCACCAAGGACGCGGAGGGGCTGGACGAAATTGACCATGCAGAGATGGAGCTGCGCCGAGGCCAGATCCTCTGGTTCCGGGGCCTGAACCGTATCCAGACTCAGGTACTCTGATAGTGGCCTGTCCCCCTGCCGGGAGAAGACATCTCTCCATGTTGGGAAGTGTGGGAGGGGCAGCCGCTCCTGGTGGCCAACATCTCTTCCCTCCCTAAGGCTCACTGCCGGTGGGCAGCCTGAGCTCCCTAGCTCCAGGGGCGAGCTGCCTGGGCTTCTCTGAGAGGAGAGGAGTCATAGGGCCCAGAGCACCGGACGCAAACTGGTAGCATCGTCCTTTAGCTTCCAGTCGGTTCTAAAGCCCATTTTGCCACCCTCCCTGTGGCCAGCAAGCTTCCTGTGTAAGGTCTCTTGCAAGCACCAGACCTGACGTCAGGGTGGGAGATGTTCGGAGCCTATCCCTACCCATCAGGAGGAAGGAACTAGACAATAGCCCTAAGCCAGCATCGCCAGCGTACACTTTGTATGCGTCCCCCAGCTGCTGCGAGGGTAACACAGCCGTTATGGGGGGGGGGGTCTTTGTAAAGAAACTCACCCTCTCATATCTTCCCCACTCACACTTTAAGGCCATGGTGGGGAATCTGGCAGCTCAGTGTGTATAAATGACAAAAGTCTCTCAATGCCTGAGTATCTTTTGCAGGATTCAGATTTGCTTCCCCAAAAGGAAGAAGCTATAATTTCCTCAAGCCTTTTCCCTTCTCGCAATTTCTGAAATGACGTAGACGGCTGCTCTTAAGCCCCCTGCCTGTGGAGCCCTACAGTAACATTTTTCTTCCCACTTTCCATGCAGCAACTGTAACCACCTGCTCCTGGGTGGGCGGGCTGGTCTAGGCCCTGGTCATTCTATCATGTTCCCTGTTCTTGCCCTTTTTGCCTCTGTTCTGAGTCCTGAGATTTCCCGTCTCCAGAGAGCAGGCCTATTCCTCTCTACTGGTTGGCTGGAGATCCCAGAAACAAGTTCCACTCTCAAAAATTAGCTGCCGATGGCGTAGAAAGTTCCCTAGTCAAGCCCACCTCGTTCGGTCATAGGGAAGAGAGATCAAATGAATCCTCACCACTGCATACCTGCTGGGAACTTGTCCCCCATAGGCAAGACGGTGATGGAAGTGGGAAGGCAGGGCTAGTTAGGGAAGCATTGGGGCTCCTTTCTCCTCTCTCGGGTTCCTCCCCCCAGAGAGGGAAGCTCCCCAGGGCCTGCAAACCACCCCCCCCACCCCACCCCCCCACCACTGGCTCTTGTCTCTAAATCCCCGGTGCTTTCCTTCAGGTCTGCTCCTTTCAAAATAACGTGTCTGCTTTTCTCCCTTCAGGGTCACTGCCTCCTCTTCTCCTATGTGATACTGTTTTTTCCCTAGCCCAGGATTCCCTGGTTCCAGCATCTCCTTGGCCCCTCACCAGTCTTCCGTCGCGGGGGGCTGAGATTCATGGATCTCCCTTCCCCTCTACTCCCAATTCCCACTCCCTTGACTCTATACCCCTGGGTTCGGATGCACGACCTGCACAGTTTTCACTGTGGAAGTGGGGGCCTTGTGACGCGAACAAGCTCAGGAAAGTACCTTCCCCGTCATGGTCGCCCATCCCCGTCGCGGTCCCCCATCCCCATGTGCAGCCCCTTCCCTCCCACAGGATCAGGCCCCTCCGTCCCCCGGAACTAAAAACTATATAACGTGATGAAGGGATGGTAGTTTAGCTCAGACTTTGGTCTGAATCCGGAAACCAACCCTAAACATTCTGTGGCTTCTCAGGAAGCTTTATAAATAAGAACAACTGTCTGTCTCCCAAGGTGCCTGTTTTGTTACCTTCCCACCTGGGGAAGCAAAGCGAAATGAATGGAGTCGGCCCCTGCTATTAAGCCTGTGGGCGTTTTTTAAGATGGTTCTACCAGATCCTGAAGGATAGAGGAATTCCTTTTGATTTGTTCCTTGTCACTTAGGGGTCGGAGATCAGGACAGTAGGTTTGTCCCAGGCCCCAGACCAAGGCCGTGATTGGTAACCAAACGGCACAAATCACCTCTGTGTCTGAGAAGTAGGACACAGAGAGCCAGAGACCACTTGCTAGACTGTAGCAACTGACCACCACCGCCAACCAGCATGTCTTGCTCCCCCGCCCTCAGTCTAGCTACCGAGTTATTGTCAGACGTTGCCAGACGTTTCAGGACCCTCGGTGCTGGCGGTGTTCTCGCTAAGGAGCCTGGCTGCTGGGTTCCTGAGCTCCCTTCTCAGGGGCCCTGTCTGCTTCAGCCCAAGGAGGGGGGTCTCGGAACAGACACCCAGAAGCAGGTGAGCCCAGCAGCCGGGGGCTAGGAGCCTTTCCACCCCAGCCACCTGTGTGTGGCCTACTACCTGCCTCGCTTCTTTTCTTTAAACGCAGGAATTCTTTTCCTGCAAAATCTGCAAAAATCGATAGTCAACTTAATTGGTTCAGAGGTTCCTGAGGCTCAAAATTCAGTTACTATATATACTCCGCCTTCTATCTTAAATGGCATATGCCTTATTTTTTAAGAGTACAGATCAACACAGTGAATAAGCTGTCACTCTCTGTTAGGAGTCACAGGGTGGAGAAGTCCCTTTAAATTGTAGATACTTTCGGACACCGGCACACCTAAAATGCCCTTCGTAGGCTGCAAGGGAAGAGAAGACCGGATTCTGGCTGGGTATTTGGACTCCGTGGCAAATTGTTCTTGAAATGAAGTGTGCTGTGCAATTAATGGTTTTCCCCTTCTCCTCACCGTTGCTTTGTGTATGAGGGAATCCTCTCTTGCTCCTGCTCCTATCCCCTTTTCCCAGCACTTTCCATCCCCCTTCCCTGACCCCCCAGGATCCCCCCCCCTTCCTTCCCCTCTCTCTCTGGACTATGCAGCAAAGCTGTCTCACTCTCTGATTCTTTGCAGATCGACGTAATTAACACATTCCAGACGGGAGCCTCTTTTAAGGGAGTCCTAAAGCGACAGACCATGGGGCAGCACCTTGATGTTAAACATGTTCCTAGCTCATCCTATGTAACAGTTGCGCCAGTCACATCTCCCCCCACCACTTCTGTTCCTGCTGCTGCCTCATCTCCTACTCTGGGCAGTGAGTGAGAGTCTATTATGATGCATGATTTGCTAAAATGACCACAAGAGAGCACGTGGCATCCACTTTAACCAACCGATCATGGTTGTCTTTTCCTTTTGGTTTTTCCCTGTGACCTCTGACTTAAGGGAAGAAAAATGGGACAGAAATCCCAATCCCAAACCAGACTGTGTGCCCTTTTATTTTATTTTATTTTTTAATGTTGAAAAACTATTAAACCTAATCATTTTAAAGACAATAATCCTGTTTTCTGATCGTTCCTCTGCACTGCCTGTTTCTTCCTTGAGTTTTTTGTTTGTTTGGCTTTACTTTGAGTTGTTTGTTGGTTGGTTGGTTGGTTGGTTTTGCTTTGTTTGGATATGGTGTTGTTCCTCTCCTCTCCTGCTCCTTTGAGTCTAAACTTGATCTCCTGAGGTTAGAGGTGAGGTTGGGCCAATGAAAACCCAGCCCTCTCTTCATGGGAGGAAAGGGGGACAAGTTTCAGATCTCCTGAAAGAGAATATGAAGAGAGCTACCCTTCCCATGGGCTTTTCTACCAGGAGATCCCTCATCATTGAGCCGACGTTGAACTTGGCCGATAATAACGGTCCTTCTGGGCTACCGCCCTGTCGTGAGCTGGCCACATTGGTGTAGAAGCTGCAGCTGAGTATGAAGAAAAGAAGGAGCTCAGTTCACCTGCACAGCGCTGAGTGTCCCCGAGGTTTCACTTTTCAGGGACGGCAAGCCAAGCTCTGGTTTAAGAATCAATGTATTCAAATCTGGGCAGGAGAAATGTATATGCAAAGGTCCAAATAACTTAATTTTCTTCACTCCAGCTTTTTTCTTTCTAGGAATTTCTGAAGAGCAACTTTTGGTTTGGTTTGGTTTTTTGCTTCCCCTTTCCTCTAGTTTGACTGTCTCACCCGTAGCCAGCCCTTCATGCCTTATTTTGCACGTGAAGTTTTAGGTGCCTCTTTCTCGGCCAGCCTATCAGCTGGAATGTTGTCAGTGTTTAACCTAAGATCTGGTGCTCCCACCAGTAGATGGTTGGATTCTTGCTAATGCTTATGCCTTACAATTCCGGGTCATTTTACCTTCCCCAAATGGGACACAGAGAGGAGAGAAGGCTCTTTGCTGATAGTGCTATTAAGTTATTTGGTGGGAAAGAAGTCTCCTTGTATTAAGTCTGTTGTGAGCTTCAGATATTTGACTATTTTATTTATCTCTTCTTCCCCCCATCCCCCCAAAACCCTGGAAGGGAGGGCGCAGTAAAGAAAGAACAGTTACCTTGTCTGTGGTTCACGTAATTGTGAGCTGTGCAGGTTAACCAGACTCAGATTATTTGTTGTCTTTGTGGCCAAATGTAAGTATTCTGGTGTGAGATATGAGGGGTGGGGTTTTCTATAGATACATATTTCTTTAGGCCCTAAAGCAGTCAAAGAACTGAGTAAGTCTTACCCTGCGAAAATCTAAGAGCTTCTCCCTCTAGTCTTTCCATATTCCTTTCTTATTTCCTTTTTTCTTCTAGCTTTTCCCTGTCCTTCTAACTAGTATCTGTTCTTTTTTAATCATGCCTTTCTGTGAGGAAGGGCTAGTGTCAGCTGTCCCAGTGATTTGAAGGTGGAAAGAGACTAAGCAGAAGACAGAACCCATCGGGTTCTTATGGAATTGCTCTTATGGAAAAGAGGGTAAGCTGCTGACCCTCAAAGGCAGAAATTGAGTCAGGAGACAGCCATACTCGCTGTCTCTCCAGCTGCTCCTTCTTACCCGGACGTCCTAGAAGAAATAGTCACGCATTTCAGGACCCCCGTCCCCATTCCAGATCTCCAAGTGAATTCAGTTATTTGTCTAACCTTCAGTAGATAAATCTTTCAGATTTCCCTCTACAGGAAAACCCTTAATTCCTTCTCTTCCCCTGGTTTCTGAAAAGAGAACAGAAGACTATAGAATCTAGCTGAAGAAATGGAGTCTTCATCTGCCCATTCACTGAACTCCAGAGAGTGGTCCTTAGCCCTTATACCTAATCGAAAGGTCCAGCCTGGTAAGGACTCCTGAGACACGAGAAAGAGTTGCCCTTCAATCAGCCACTTCTACGTGTAGGACCGAGGCCACAGAAGAGCCATGTCCCAGAGGTTTTGAGGGACAGTAACTGAGGAAGGAAGGGCTGATTGGCTGAGTAGAGAATGCCTACAGCTTTCACAGTGGCCACTTCACTATCTGTGTCTTGTTCCCCGTACTCTGCTCACGCACCAGGCATCAGGGAAGGAGGATGCCACCTTTGCTTGGGGTAGACTGGTGGTGATGTATCTGTGTGATTGTTCATCAGCATGTGTTATATATTCTCTGTTGGAGCTGAGGAGCATTCTGGCAGAGCCCCAAGCCCTCCACCCCTCACCCTTCTCTCCCCCACCAGGCCACTAGAGGTGCCACCTAGTTCCCTGACTCCTCTTCCTTTGAGCTTCCCTTGCAGGATGCTGGTTTCCCTTTAGATTCTAGAAGCCCTGCAGTCTAGCCGGATGACTGTTCCTTGCTCCCCCAAAGAAGACATCTTCCCTGTTGTTTCCATCTACCCATTCCAATTCACTTTTATCTCCCTTATTGTTTGCCTGTAACATTGTTATTGATCACCCCAACAGGTGAGAGGAAAAGCCAGAAAACAGGGCTCCAGACCCTGACTCTAACCCCAGTTTTTAAAAATCTGTTTTCTCTATTGGACTTCACATATAATTATTTTCATTAAGTATTCAGTAGCTTCAAAAAAAAAAATAGAAGCAAGAAGTTTGAAAATCACTGATACTGAAGATAACCAACTGGTGGTATAAAAAGGTACCTCTTCTTCTGCAGCACTTGTTAAAAACTTGGAAATCTCAAGAGCAGGTGAAAAGTGTGGGCTATGTCATCCCTCCTACAGGGGTTGGTATGGCTTTGAACCCAGCTCTTGACCAGGGAGAAGGCACTGGGTTTGGACTCACTTCATCCAAGGTGCCTTGCTCTCAGATTTGACGGAGATCAGTTAAAGCTTGGGGGCCTCTGCAAGACCAAATGGAGCCTCTGTTCCATCTGATCTCACCTAGGTCTGGAGCAAAGGGAACATGACAGGTAAAATTCACCCATCAGATTGTTAACAGCAATCATAGAAGGATGGAAACCTAGGTCCTTACCTTCTGTTCAGCGTGGCAAATGTGTGCCCAGGTTCCTTGCTTCTTGGCTGAAGTGTGGAGCAGATTCTACTGAGCAGCAGAGAGTCCTTTGTCTTCTAAACTCTGGGCACCCTCAGTCCTGGGTGGGTCTGCCAGGCTGTTGTGGAGTGAGGCAAGATGAGGAAAGCCTTAGCCAGCGAAGACACAACTTCAGTGAATCCTCTTCGTGTGTTAGTCTTGAAGGGTCTATCCAGTGATAGCATTGCCTGACTCTTTGTGTCTCCTCTGTCTGCACATTCTTGCCTCTTCTCCAGGGACCTATTCTTTGCTGAAACAACAGAGACATGGAAGAGGGGCCCTAGGCCACCATTCAGCCTCCCTCCCTTGCCCCTCCTACCACAACCAGTCTCTCCGACAGTAGCCTCATTTCTTTCCTGAGGGAAGGATTTTTGGACAAGACTAGGATCAGCCACCTCCTCACCATCAAAACCATCCTCCAGCCACTTTCCTCTCCCTTGGCCTCTGTCTCCACCGTCTCGGGATCCAACCTACTGCCCGACCCCAATTCTGCCAACCCAGGTTCTAAACCATACTTCAGAGAGGCCTACCGTTCAGAAAAGCAGGCTGCCAAAAGAGCTGGGACCCATGGATAAGGCAAAGGCTGACCACAGGAGTCCGTTGTTGTTTAGTTTTTTCCTTTTCTCCCAACTGACTGAATCCCTTCCTTTTTTGTGCGATAGAAAGAGACTTTGACGCTTACGGGGCAGTGCGTTTCCCTCTGCCCACTAAAGCCACATGGTGTTTCCATTCCTCCATCTTCTTCATCCGCCTCATCAGAAAAGCCACTTGTCTGTAGCATGGCCTCCAACCAGGTGGTTCCTCTCCTGGTCCCATCCCTTCCCTTCTCCACATGAGGTCATGCCCCCCGTCACAATGTAGAAACAGCTGGAGAAAGCCACAGGCTGGGGCACAGGTGTTATGCACCAGAGGCATGGACATGCACTTGAACTGAGAGAGCCTGCTCTTCTCTCCATGGTCAGGAGGAAGGCATCTTCTCATACCCGTGCTTCAGCCCCATCTGCCAGGGGAGGGACGGAAGGAGCGGAGTTCCGCTTTCTGGGGCGGGCAGGGGACATGGCAGAGGTTGTGGGATAGAAATATATGCATGTTTCCTGACTGAAAGAGCAATTATTCAACTGGAGAGTATAAGAGTTTTAATTTCTTGCATGCTGCTGACACAAATGAAGAGTGTTTTGTCTGCCTTGCTGCACGGTGTCCGTAGCCACTTACCACCCAAAGTGTATTATGTATGGATTGGGATGAGTTTGACTCTTTAAGGGTTTTAAGCAGATAACTAAACTTCAATGTGTAATTTTTCTGTTCCACGTTCACAAAATGTTTGGCCTCGACACAGAAAGCCACATGTCTGAATCATCTTTTTAAGTTCGGCTATTAATTTGCACCTGGTTCCTATGTTCTTGCCCTCATCCAAAAGAACTAATGAATCCTTGTTTTCTGTTTCATTTTAAGAATGGATTGTTTGGGAATGCTAACTTTGCTTTGGGTTTTCTACCTTTTTTTTTTTTTTTAATGCAGCTTTGAAATATTCAGTTGTTTGCCATTACTCACCCCACCCCACCCCCATGCTTGAAATTTGATGTTTCTGGTGTTCCATAATCTCTTCTTATGTGTTTGGTTTTGGTTGTTGCGCGGTAGTGTTTTGTAGTTGGAGTTTTGTTTCTCACCTCAAACCACCAGTTCTTTGTTCTACTGGTCCATTCTCACCTTCGTGTTTTCTCCTCCTCCTTTTCCTTCCCCCCCCGGTATAGATCAAAGTGGTCAAAGCGTTCCATAGTTCCCTCCACGAAAGCATTCAGAAACCCAAGAACCAAAACTCCATCCACAACTTCATGACCCACCCTGAGTTCGCCATAGATGAGGAGGTGCCACGAACACCACTCCTGGATGAGCACGAGGAGGAAAATCTTGACAGTCCTAAGGCTGGGACTAGGGTGCTCCTGTTGGACGGTGAGGTCACGCCATACGCCAACAAAAACAACAATGCGGTGGACTGCAGCCAAGTGCAAATTGTTGCCTCCCACTCAGAGAGCCCTCTGCACAGCCTGGAGACATCTGTTTGAACTTCATTCTCTGACTCCCATCCCCGCTTTCTCCATGTCCTTTTTCATCTATCCCATCAGTAAGGTGACGATGGGACTTTTCACTGTCATGTCAGCTGCTCCCAAGTATGTGTGAACTCCCACCTGACCATGAAGAGGCAAGAGCAGAGACCTACGAGGATGTCGACTTAAACTTGAGCTGGGGTTTGTAGCAGGACTCAGTCAAACCCCAGGCAGGTAATGAATGGTAGGATCTACTCCTCGGGTGTATCAGTTGTCATTTTTAAAGAAATGATGACAATCCTCTTGGCATCTACCCCAACCCAGACTCTCCTCAGTATACATACGTATGTCACCATCTCCTGACCTCTGGATTTTACCCTATGAGTCTGTGCCATTTATAAGCTAAGTCGAGGGTTCCGAGAGACAAATGTCCCCAAATGCAATGTGTTGAGGTAGGAATGGACTGTATAGAATCAGCCTATAGAGTGATTGTTTTTAAAATGACTTCCCCATTTTCAAAACTTACACCTAAAGCCCTCTAGCTCTTTCTGCCCTTCTAGTCAAACCTCCCTAAGGTTCTTCTGGTCTTTTGTGACCACTGTCTCCCCTATCTTCACTCTTTCTTGTTCTTTTTTCTTTTTTTTTTTTTTTTTTAAGTTGTGATGATTAAGAAAGTGGAATGGACACGGCTGAATTGAGTCAACTTTGGCCATTCCCCCTTCTGGCCCCAATGGAATCCTTGGCTTAGTCCTAGAGGCAGATAGGTTCTTTGCTAATGGGATCCTCTTGAAGCAATTGAGAGCTGGTAAGAATGTATTTCTGTTGTTGCCAGGTTACCTTCCCCTTCTGAACTGCTATCTTGTCAGGTGTGTGTCCTTTCTAAGTGCCAGGGAGATCAGCTTTGACCGTGAAGCTCGCATATGTTCGTTACATAGTTTTTCCCATAAGCCTGAGCTTTCTTCTATTGCTAAAGTGGTGGCAAAAGAATGGATTGAGAATGGCCCTGCCTCCTAACTGGACTGGGATATTAAGGACCAGCAGCTGGCAGGTCCACGACAAGACAGACCATCAAAGTCAACTCTTGTGCCATCCTCCCTGGGTTGACCACTCCTGCTTTCAAAGCCTTCCGCCACAGCTCTTCTGAGACAGGACCTGCTTGTTGCGGGAGTGCGTACTGAGAAGACTTGGGAGAGGCCGAGGGGCCATTCTAGCAGGTTCTGAGAAACCAGACACCTTGAGCTTAGGCGCCCAAGTGCCAGCTTTGACATACCCCTCAGCTCTCTCATTCTGTTCTGTCGTGGCCCCTAACTCGTCTGCTCTCTCAACAGGCCCCAACCTTTCTCACATATTGCACATTTGAAAATACCCATCCCAAGTGGGGTCCAGTGACATTTTGCTGACTTAAAGGAGCAAAAGACCCACCCTGGAAAGTTCTCCTTCCTCTCTTCCTTTGCTCCCACACGCCCCCCTCGAGGCCCTCTCCAGAACGTGCTCAACTGCTGCACACGAAAGCCCTGTGCCTTCCTTCCCTGAACGCTGCCCAGAGCATCCCCCGCGCGCCTGCCTCTCAGGAGGTAGGGACCTCACTAGGAGATTTTTTTAAGTGTTCCTTAATGGGACAAGGTGGAGCCACGTTTGCAGGAGCTCCATTTTTATCCCTGCTGGTGTTGACGTAAGCTCTTCTGTGCAGGGGCTCGTTAACTCACGTCTACCAATTCCCATGAAAGAAATGAAGCCTGTTCCCCCTGTTTCAAGAGTGATGGCAGTGTGGGGTGGGGCTTGAGGCTCTTATGAACTGCCAGACTTCCACTTGTGAGCGTAAGGTGGCCGGAACCTATGCTCTCCGCTTTCTCTTCTCTTCGGGATTCCTCCTCCCTCCCCCCTTCCTCCTGAGCTGTCCGAGGTAGGAAGAGCAAAGACACAATACCCGCTCCACATCCCCACTGCTGCGCAACCCGCCAGATTTGACTTGGGTTTTGTAAAGGTCACATGCTTCAGCAATCTTTTCTCTGTCTTAAATCCTCATGTGGGAATAAAACAGCTCACCCAAGGTGTTAGGTGTGCACATATATATTTATTAAGTACATTGGAAGATTTCGTTCTGTCAAGTCTTTTATTACCTCAGATCAGTTTAAAAAACAAGCCAATAACAAACTTTGGAGGCTATTGCACCCTTCCTGTTCCCAAAAGACTCGTGGTGCCGGACAGGTTACTCTTGAGGGCTTGTGTCTACTTGTTTAAAGTCAATGGCTTTTGTGTGTCTTTTAGTTTCCATGGTAGGAGAGAAAATAGAGAATATTATGCAAAAATATATAGTTTTCTTTAGCTCAGAAACGGATATTTTTGAGTCAGCCATATGTATTTTGTTTAAAGGATTTGAAATAAAGTGCTGTCATGTTACCCTGTGGAAGGAGCATATTATAACCAGCTGTTGGATGTGACAGGCGACTTAGCGTATTTGTGACTGGTTATAAAACCAATGCACCGTACTTCCTTTCTCCAAACAGCCATCTTTATACTTAGGGGAAAAAAATGTATTGGGTTCTAGACTTTTTTAATATAAATTTTGTTGATATGGAATTGAGTAAGTTTAAGTGTTTATGTGCATATGTTTTTTATATAAGTTTTTTTCTATTCAGTTTTAGTGATCCAACTGGCAGTGAGTAAATATGGCGTAAGGTAATAAAGCTTTCCCCCCATATGGTGCTTTCGATCTGAAAAGGGTCTGATGGGGAGAAGGGGAAATAATTCTCCTAGAGAAACCTAGGAAAGTGGGCAGTGGCCTGTGGATGGGAAGGAAAGCAGCCAGCGAGAAAGGAGTGTGCGTCCCCCATGGAGATGGGCGCCAGGCCTTTTAGTAACTAGTGGTCAGGGTCAGGGGCCTTGGCTGGATGTTGTTTTTTGATGAGTAGCTGGCAGAGTGGTACCCAAGGCGTGAATATCTCTCGGGCTGCAAGGATGCTCTGATTGGGGCTTTGCATATTTTATGGTTCTTTCACGCATGTTTTATGGGTTCTTCACCCTGGGAGTTTTCCATTAGTGAGTTTTTGTGCAAAGCTCTGATTTGGGACTTGCCCTCTCCTAGAAAGGTTGTGTGCAATATATGAGATGGGGGAGAGAGTTCTAAGTGGAAGTCACAAAGGCCGGTTCTAACCCGGGGTGACCACCTTAGGGCTAGGTCCTTCCCAGAGGTGCCCTCTGCCCTCTGAAATGATGACTCCCCCATCCCTAAAGGTGTCAGAGAGACCACCTCGCAGTCCTTCTGACACTTGTGGGTTCTGTAGGGTCTGGGTTTCTTCTTCCACTTGAGCTTCAGAGGGGAGAGTTCGCACAGTTCTATCTGAGCGATTACCTCACTGCCGAAAACCGAAAACCTGGCGGGGGTGGGGGCAAGTCCGCATGCAACCTCGAAATGCCTCACCTCCTTTCTCTCCTGCTTTCTTTGCCTCACGATCGATCGAAGCAGCCCGTGATACCATCACCAAGTGCACACTTCCTCACTCTCCATATCTAGGGACCACCTACTGCAGTGGTGGGGACGAGGCACTTGTAAATGCCTGCTATTCTGAAGCCATTCTAGCCTTTTCCTCAGAATAGACCAGATGCCCTTCCATGTAGCTCAGTGCCATGCTTTGCCTCCCAAGCCCTGCTGTCAGGCCTGCTGTCCCCTTTCCTCTTGATGAGGAGAGACGGAGGCAAGTGAGCTCCCCGTGACCGAACTGGCCTTTGGTTCGTGTTTGCTCCCCATCTGTATATAGGCCATCTGTGAACATGCCATATATTATATGTGCCAACAAATCTATCTACGCTGTCCTTTTCAAATCAGCACGCAGATAGGAATTTTGAGTTTCTTTTTTTTTTTTTTTTTCAGTAACTAGAATAACAAGCACTGGTATTTTTGTATAAAAAAGAAAAACAAAACAAAAGATTGACTATTGTGGTCTGCATGACATAAACAAACATGGTGATATCCAAGAAATGTGTATCCCAGTGTGTGTGGCCATAATTTGCAGTCGGCTTAACGGTGCACCCAATCTGTATTTGCATTCTGATATTATTTAAGCTCTTTGTACAATGGTTTGCATGTATTTATATGGTTTGTAGGGGAAAAAAATGCTGTAAACTGGCAAATCTGAAATTCAAATACGTTGTCCACTGAGACGGGAAGAAGAGGAGTTTGAAAAGATGGGGAAAAAAGGGATAATTTTTTTTTTTTTTGGAACCAATAAAGCTTGTTGCTGATGAGCAGAAACCAGACTGCCGTGCACTGAGAATAAAAACCCATGCCCACTATTACCTGTGCTGTCCTCAATGTGTCTCCACTCGTGGGTAATGTCACTGAGGGTCTGCTGGAATTTGAGGAGGGACCCGCCACGCCGCATCGAGACCCCCGTCCGTGCCAGCCCGGAACTCAGCTTATCACTGGCCCCTGCCACGCTCCTCTGCCAACACAGCCCTCTGGCCACTCGCGGCCCCACTTGCCAGGTCCACGCGCTGGTGGGACAAGCTTTCCTCGGCTCGCTTCGGGCGGAACCCACGGTCGGGGCACAGGGAAGCCGGAGCTTTTGAGAAAGGATGAACTGGGAAGGATGAGAGCCAGAGTGGCAGTCCTTTCTTATTCTCTTTGCCTTTTTTTTTTTTCTTTTTTTTTAATGAAATACATTCTGGAAAAATTCATTCCCCTGATATTAGCACCTTTTTTTCCTACCTTGCCTCTGGGGCTCTCCCCTTCTCCTTTCCCCAGGTTTTTGTTCTGTTCCATTCTGTTAATTGTCCCATTCACCGAGTCTCTGGCAGGACCGATGAGGCCCCAGGTTTGGGCCAAAACCGCTTCCTGGCAGGTCATTTGGGTGCTGAGCTTTCGTATCTCAGAACTCAGAACTCCCTGCCCCTTTCATCCCGGTGCTCGATCAAGTTCCCTGCTCTCTCTGAACACATCAAAGGGAGGAAAGGACTTTGTGGGCTCCCCCTGGTCTGTTAGGAAAAGTATGATGGTGAAGGACAGCCCAAACTCTGCCGGCTATTTGAACAGGCTGCTTCTGAAGGTGGAGCCGGCCCTGGAGGAAAAAGCTTCTGGAGTATGAAGTCTCATCCCCACGTCTCCTGCCTGCCCCAGCTCACACTCCATGGGCACAGGCACACTGCCTACTTCATTTCTTTAAAACTTGGGCTAGGGCAGAAAAAATGAATAATTCATAATGGGGCTAGGTCTTGCTTGATAACAGAAGTCATTTGCAAAACAGAACTAGTCTTTTTCCCATTATAGGTTCCCTCCCAATTACCCTTGCTAGAATGGGATGCAAAGCACACAGGCACACGCACGCAGACACACACACACACACACACACACAGCTAGAGTCCTTTCTAAAGTTTGGCCCTGAATTGCCCCTTACTCTCGCCTTGTCTTGGTTGGACCTAGGATCTGTACCTCTCTATAAGGCCAGACTGGATCTTAAGCATCTACACCGCCTGACTCCAGTGTGCAGTAAGGTGTGGAGGATGAGCTTCAAAGTAGCTCTCTGACTGCAGCCAATGGATCCTCAGGTATTGCTTTAATGGCGTCTAAAACCAGCTCAGCTCCTTGGCCCGAGTGACGATACAGAAAAGTGCATGCTCTTTGTTCCATCTTTTTCCCCACCCCCAGTTCTAGAAAAGCATAATTGCTCTGCCCTCCTTCTTTAATAATGGTTTGCAAACCTTTTTCAGCCACCATATCCTCTCCCTGTGGTCACTGGGTTTGTTTGAAGCTCTTCACCAAGACTCGCTGGTTCCCTGCCAAGTACACACAGCCAGGCAACTCCCTGCTAACTTAATCTGTGGCACATCCAAAGATTAGCCATTGGGTACCCATGAACTAGTTACCAGCCCCTGACCTGGGTCTCTTAGGACATGGCCTTCATGTCACTGCAAGCATGAAGGAAGGTAGAAGTGGCATGTCCTTTACTGGCAAATACTTTGGAAACCCTGTTGTAAATAAAACATGTAAACATGTTACCATGTTGGTGGTGTCATGAACATTCAATTGTCCCCAACATGAACCTAAGCCATGAGCGATAACAAGCTGCTGGATCCATAGACTGTCCTACTTTCAGCCTTGAAAGGGAGTGGCTTCGGGTTCTGGGCTTGGCCATATCCTGACGTGGAACTAATCATATGTCTTCACTTCTCTGGAACTTATGTCAAAGAATACTTCCCTGTCCTCAGAAAACACACACATGGAAGGGAGCAGTCTCTTTGGAATGGCCTCCCTCTGCCATCTCCTCAGAAGCCAGTGTCAAAACAAGAATGCCACTTCACCCTGACAATGAGACCCACCTATGAGAAAAGCCACGTTACCATCAGAAGCTTGGCTTCTGCTCATGAGGTCTGAGCAAGGGAGGGTGACCTGAACCATCTGAGTAGCCAGAGCCTTCACACTCTGAGCCGGGTACCTCCGTCTCTGCTCTTGGATAGACCTGGTCCCTGCATTCAGGCTCAGCCAACACTCGGTTTCTCCCATGTCCCCTGTAATAGAGGCCACCTGGACCATCCTCCACATGCAGCACCACTGGTTAGCTTACAGGGTTTTTTACATCATACTGGACCCAGGAACACTATGTTGAAGGACTGTGATGTGTGTTTTAGAATTCCAGATCCCCCTGGCTTGGCCTTACTGAAGGTAAGTACATGTGAAAACTTACTTGAGGGACGCCTGGGTGGCTCAGTCGGTTAAGCATCTGCCTTCGGCTCAGGTCATGACCCCAGGGTCCTGGGATCGAGCCCCGCATCGGGCTCCCTGCTCAGCGGGGACTCTGCTTCTCCCTCTTCCTCTGCCTGCCGCTCCCCCTGCTTGTGCTATCTCTCTCACAAATAAATAAATAAAATCTTGAAAAAAAAAAACAACTTACTTGAAAGAGGAAATGAAGCTGAGGACATCAGGGCCAGGGACTAGCAATGGCCTTCAGCACCTGTAAGAGGGAGAATAAATACACCCGTGGTAATTCAGAACCCTTCATGTGAGTCAAGAATCCCCACATCTTCCCCACCTAACCTTAGGAACTGAAACTGCTGCCGATCAAGTAGGAGAGAGAAGGGGTTCAAATCTTTGCTGCTCACCCCGTGGTGGAGGATCTAAAACAGAGATGTCAGGGAGGTGGAATAAGATCATGAAGTGTGGCCGCCCAGGAGGCAGGAAACCCTCATCCCTAACCGTGCCTCTTGAGTGGCTTGATTTTCCATCTAGACAAGGAGACAGTTGAAGTACAATGATTTTCAGATTACACTTTGAAGATCTGAAAGGGATTCCTTAGAGATGATTCAGAGCCCACAGGTGTTCAACAAAAGTAGCTTTAGAAAAAAAAATGTATTTGGTTTGTAGGTCAGCGGTAGCATTGAAAAAAATGCCTTAAAGGTGAACTCGTCCTCTCTGAGGTGACACCATAACAGCAAGAGTTGTGTGATTAAATACACAAGCAAGCCTAACTTAGATCCTGTCTTGGTGGTTTCCCGTTATAATTACCAATGTAAGCACAAACACAACAGAGTAAAACTTAGTAATTGTAGTCCATCCATCCTGCTAAGATTGTTATCTAGCTGATTCACCTTCGGAATTTGTTGTGAAAAGAGCAGAGGTCTGAAGATCCAGAGATC
Organism: Neomonachus schauinslandi; assembly: GCF_002201575.2. NCBI lineage: Eukaryota > Metazoa > Chordata > Mammalia > Carnivora > Phocidae > Neomonachus > Neomonachus schauinslandi. The sequence goes on along the minus strand of NC_058408.1, from coordinate 26,382,160 downwards.
TCGCCCAGTGGGATGGCATAAAATTACAGAGCAGAAGCAAGCTGGCTCCCTTAAACTATGGTGGAGAGCGCTGGCCTGGGAATTGGACGGCCTAGGTTATAACCCTGACCCTGCTACCAAGGGTCTCCCCAACTCTGACACTCTTTCCATTCTCAGTCTAGTGTCTAAAATTGCTGTTAATAACCACTGGAGAATGCCCAAGTGGCAGTTCTCTTTCATCGCTTTATCTCCCCTGGAATGTGGCATTATCGTGTGTGCTTTGGACAAGAGCACATACCGGGACGTGCGCGGGCAGGCTCAGCCACTTATACCTGCAACAAAGACAAATTGCTCCACAGCCCTTAGAGAACAAGAAATCTGTTTCTTCTCTAAATCTAACAAAATCTAACCCCAAACTAGCTAGCACTCACCAAGATCTGCAAGAGGCCTCTCTCAGTTGTTGGTTATGTTCCCATCGCCACCCCCTTGGGTATTGGTCCACTCATCACTCAACAAGCATGTGCTGGGCCAAGCACTGTCGTAGGCATCGGGGATGCGGCAGGGAATGAAACAAAGTCCCTGCCCTCTTTGAACTGAGTCTCATGGAAGAGAGACAAAGAAGTAAATACGTAGCATGTCAAATGGTCACAAGGACCAGGGAGAAAGGTAAAGTGTAAGGGAAATAGGGAGCATGGGGCATGAGGGTTGCTCTTTTGTTGATTTTATTTATTCTGGAGAGGGGGGGAGAATCCCAAGCAGACTCACCTCCTGACGCAGGAGACCTCAATGTGTTTGAGGACATACAGGGAAGACAGGAGTCGGAACTGAGTGACTAAGTGGGGAAGTGCAGGCACGGAGCTGGGAGCCGGGCAGAGCCTACAAGCCATTGTAAGGCTGGCTTTCATGAAGTGGGAAACCACTGGAAGGTGTTAACTGAGGACTGCAGTGATCTCTCTTAACAGTGGAGGGCCTATCGCGTGGCTGCCATCTCAGGGAAAACGGAAGGACGACGTAAATTGGACGAGCACGTGTGCCATGCACATGTGGGCCCACCTTAAACCTGAAGGACACAGGTAAATCCGAGCCCTCTGTCATGCTGGTGTCCTATGACACACAGAAGAGTGAAAAGAAAACGCATGTTCCAAAAAAAGTTCAGATCTATTGCTTGCCACCCGAGCTCAGTAACGCCCTGGTTAATGAAGTGATCGAAATGACATTCTACTCACTCACGCAAGAAGGGCACAAAGAAAACCCTCTTGACCTGTGCCCTTCCTGTTCCCGCCTCCCACTCCGATTGCCACACTGGCTGTCAGGTCCCCAGGCGGGCCCTCTGCCCTCAGGCCTCCTCTGAGATAAGCTGTACCTCATCTGATCCCTAATGTGACTGCCCGCCCATCCCCCGGGCTGCTGAGGAGTTGCCTCCTTCCTGCCCAGAGCCCCAGGCTCAGAACCTCTCTGCGTGTGGGGGCTGGCTGAGGGGAACCAGCGTGCTCACAGCCCTGGGGCTCAGGGGAGACTTGGGGCTGTCAGCAGACATTTGCTCCTCCAGACGCGCCTCACACCTCGCTTAGCTCCACAGCTCTGCCGCCGCTGGGACTCAAGGGGGGTGCTGCCAAACCCAGAACTCCAGAAGGACCAAGGGAGCAGAGGTCTGCCCTGCTCTCGAGACACCAGACTTAAGGAGAGGGTTCTCTTGCCTGTCAGCAATGCCAACCCACCTCCTCCACCAAGGCCTAGCCTAAGTGGGGGACAAAGGATCCCGTAGGCCGCTCACACCCCTTGCTTTCAGATTCTCCTCTCACTCCTCAAGGGCCTCGGGCAGAATGGGGGCGGGGAGCAGAGAAATCTTCCCATACTTTCTAAATCTTTTTGTCCTAACCCTGCTTTCTCTCAACTTTAACTTAAAAGGAAAGTATTTGCTGCCTTTGTTCTCAGTTTCAGACTTGCCTGGACTGGAGAAGGCCTCTAGCCCAGAAGCAAGCCAACAAGGAGGGTGGAGGATTGTCACCTGGCTAGGGTTGACTCAGCCCCCAAACCTCCAGGAACCAAGCCTGGCCAGAGCTGGCTTTCACACAGGGCAACTTTGGCATGTTTGGGCCCAGAGATAGCAAAAGCCACTGTTCACCCCTTCCTGGGGCAAAGGAGACCCAACAGAGGAGCCAGGTTGCCCTTCGTACAAGGGGCAGCGAGGGCCGTGCAAGGCTTGTCTCTTCCCTTCACGGCTGAGCACACAGCAGGAAACAATACTAGACACCCATTTTTTTCTCAGTAGCTCATCCTGTCACACACTCAGGTCATAAATTCACAGCAGCAATAAGCTCCTAAGAGAACTTCTCAGAAGGTCCACTTAATTCTGGTGGTCAGGCACTGGCCAGATGCCAGAGAGGCAATAAATAGATTTTTTTTTTTTTATTTGAGAGAGAGAGCACAGAGGGAGAGGGAGAGGGAGAAACAGACTCCCCACTGAGTGGAGAGCCCAACGCGGGACCCAATCGCAGGACCCCGAGATCATGACCCAAGTGGAAGGCAGATGCCTAACTGACTGAGCCACCCAGGCGCCCATAGAGATGCAATAAATAAAACAAAGTCCCTGCCCCGAAGGGGGTTCAAAGGCTACTGAGGAGACACGTGTTTAAACAACTAATCCCAGCAATTGAGAGGTATCATGCCTGGTGCCATGGGGACCCAGAAGAGCAAAAAACCCAGTTCCAGAAGGGGAGGAACCTCTTCACAGAGGTGGTGACACAATGTATTTTTTAATCACAATTTTATTTTTTTATAAAAATGACACCTAATCTGGGCGTCTGGGTGGCTCAGTTGGTTAAGCGACTGCCTTCGGCTCAGGTCATGATTCTGGAGTCCCTGGATCGAGTCCCGCATTGGGCTCCCTGCTTGGCGGGGAGTCCGCTTCTCCCTCTGACCCTCCTCCCTCTCATGCTCTCTGTCTCTCATTCTCTCTCTCTCAAATAAATAAATAAAATCTTTAAAAAAAAAATGACACCTAATCTTTATAATAACTTAAGCAATAGAAGTCCAAAGAAGAAAGTAACAAAATACCTCAAGCCCCACAACCCGGAAATAACCAGTATAAGCTCTTCAAATGGGTTTTTTTTGGAATTTTACGAGAGAGAGAGAGAGAGAGAAACTGCTATCACAGTGAAGGAACCAGTGCAAAGGCCCAGAACATGGAAGTGATGAGCCGGGTTTAAACATGGGGTGCAGAGTGCTGGTAAGGGGGTGCCGGCTGAGGCTCAGCACGGTATGCAGGCCAGGCCCACTGTGCGTGCAAAAAGCCAGGATGCCTAGTGCCGAGCAGTGGGAGACTTCCCGTAAATCCGCACTTACGGAATAAGGTGATACATGGCAGGAAGGCAGGCTGAGCATCAAGAGAAGAAGAGGGAAAGGCAGGGGGCAGTCCATTAAGTATAAAGAATTGAGCCCAATGCATAATGAGATAATCACATAATAACAGCCCCCACTTAATGAGCTTGCATATGCCAAGTCCTCCGCTGAGCATTTTTCATTGTTAGCCCAATTAATTTTCACAACAGCATTACCTAAGTTGTAGTATTGCTATTTTACACCCAAGGAAACACCCAAAAAGATTAGAGGACCTGGGCAAGATAACCCAAGCAGTCATTTAGGATCTGAACTTGTGTGGATGCTCTTAACACAGTGCTTCTGTCTTTCCAGAGGATTCTGAAAGGTTTTTAGTATTAACAGCACTGAGTTAGGGCAGAGCCCCTCCTCTTCAAGGGGCTTGCTGACTTGGATGCATAAGTTCCGTCAGTTTAAAACCAATCTTGATACTTTTTTTTTTTTAAGTAGGCTCAATGTCAGACTCGAACTCATGACCCTGAGATCAAGACCTGAGCCGATATCAAGAGTCAGATGCGCAACCAACTGAGCCACCCAGGCGCCCCCAATCTTACTACTTTAGGATCACATGTTACATTCAACCCTGAAATCATTAAAAGTGGTTAAAGGGAAACACCAGAGCAGTCAGATATAAAGCATATGCCCTATTTCCCAGGAATGAGTAGTTTTCTTCCATTATCATGATGAATAATTTCACACACCAATTTTGGGTTTGTTGGTTTGATGGGCCGTCACAAGCCCGCGAGGGAAAGGAGAGCAGGTGGCAGGGCTCAGCCCCATCTGGAAACCTGGAGCTCACCCTGCAGAGCCTCCTCTCAGAAGGCAGTTTCCCTCAAGTGTGGGGGGAGGAGGGAGTCAGGAGACCGGAGGGAAGATTGATTAGTCTGACTCAAGCACTCTGGGTAGATAAGAGAAGCAAGATCTTAAGATGATCACACAGAAGAATTTCTTCTAAAAAAAAAAATTTTTTTTTAAAGTAGCAGTCAGGGTTCTAAGGTTTGGTTCTATTGGCCCTTCTCTTTGTACCACCTTCCAAGTTCCCAGTTCACACACAGCCTTCTGCTGGAACCAGTGGCTCAGGACAGGCGTAAGGAGCCTTGCTCTCTCGCCCACTAGTCCCGGCCGCTGGGGCCATGGAGCGAGGGATCTTCTTCTCCTGAGGAGTCCTAGTTCTACTCAGACCCATTCCGAAGGACAAGCGGGCAGAGACCCAGGTTCCAGCTCTCGAACCAGCTGCCTCTGAACCACCTCTGCTTCCTGCCAGGTAAGGCCACGTGGAGGGAGGGCAGCAAGGGCTTGGAAGGCAGAGCTCTGGGGAGAGCCAGCCAGGAGTCACCTGCAGCAGCAGCCCCTCTCCCCTGGGGGCCCTGTGAGAGCCTGGACGTGCAGGGCAGGGGTGGACAGCCCCCGGAAGCCAGGGGTCTTGGTGTCCACTAGGAAGAGATGGGAGAAAGGCATGGTGCTGAGGCCCTGGCTGTCTTCCGTGCCGGCCCCCTGGGAGTCCGTTTCCTTGTGGAGAGCCAGGTCAGAGGCCCTTCACAGCCTCATGAAAGTCTTAGTGACCCCTTCTCTTTGGACTCTGCCAAGATGCAAAGAGCTTCGGGAGATGGGTAAGGGAAAGAGAAGGGAGCTAGAAACAAATTTTGAACAACTGTCTAAGTTTGGGACACTTTGGGTATACACGGGAAATGAGGTATCCAGCCTCTGAGACAGGTGCACAATAAGCAGGACTGGGATGGATCTCCAGAAGAGTCCTGCAGAGACAGCCAGCAGCCAGGGGCCAACAAGGGCAGGGCTTCAGGAAGGAATGGCCTCCAGGGCCCCCGCTGACCCAGCATCGGCTCCATTCTGAGCGTCATACCCAGAGATTCTCAAAATGTGAAACATAGACCAGCTTTGTCAAAATCACCCGGGAAGTGTCAGTGAAAACAGCCTGCCCCCTGTCTCAGAAACCCAGAGAAACAATCACGAACCCCCCACCACCTTGCCCCATCTTTAGTCCCACTCCCTACAGACCACGGCGCTCCGGCCAACCCCGGGAACAGGGGGTGCAGATATGTTTTCTTCTCCCTTATTATAGCTGAGCAGCATTTCCTGTGCCCCATGCTTCATTAGCACGTTGGTGGTGTCGTTTCCTGTGACGACTCTCTGTTTCCATTCTGGCAAATGTTTGCTCTCTTCTGTCTGCTTTGGGGGTTGGGGGAGGATGAGCTTCTCACAGAGTCTCTCTCGAGCCTCTTGGCAGTTACCCCCTCTCTACCCCTCACACTTCCACCAGAAGGCTGAGAGCATAGCGTCTCCCTGAACCACCTCTCTTGGGGAGCACCGCACCCGGCTGAGGTCTCGCCTCCCGCCGTGGGCACTGTAGCCACATCCAGGTAGAACGAAACCTGTTGTCATTTTTGTATCTGGGGCCACGCCGCCTGACATTTCAGGGGGAGAGGCCAGGTAGATGCAAGGTTGGGGGGAAAGAAAGTTCTAGAAAGATTGAAAACATGAAGACAAGGAGGATTTCTATCAGTCTTATCTACTTAAAGTGGTTGCAATGGTTTGTAAAACACCAACCAATTTTGCCTTTTCTCCTGGGGGATGGCAACTTAGGAAGAGCCAGGAGAAGTGGCAACATGTGTTAGCTGTTGATAATTAAGAGAAGGCTTAGGAGGAGCAGCTGAAGCCAGAGAGGTTGCCGTGACAATGGATTCGATCACCCCAGCCCTTTCAGAAATCAGAGGGAGGACCTCAGATGCCAGGACTCTGTGGGTAACTTCCAGCAGCCTGGACAGGTGAGTGACTCGGGGTGGTGAGCTCCACCCTCCCCTGATTTAGACAGACAGCCCTGGCCGACCCCAGGGGCTTCTACCCCAACAGCACTCCCAGCCCTCATAACCATGCTCAGGTCCACTAAGACCACCAAATTCTAGGCTTAGAGAAGCTTGCTCAGGACTGCTGGGAGGAAAGGAATAGGTATTGAAGAGAAATAGGAGTTGCAGGGGGAGAGGGAAAGCCGTGTTAACACAGGATTTCCTTAGACCTCGCTGCCTGGCCTGGTTGGATTTCTCACCTCCCAGAGGCCCTGATCGCTGTCCTCAATCTTTCCTGTCTCAGGTCCCCACAACCACTCTCCCCCCACACACACAAAAAAAACCTAGGTCCTACTATGATGGAAACAAAAGGCCTGTTTTTTTCAACGATGTGTTTCTAGGTTCTAAAAACTTTCCATGAGTGGAAAATGTAATCATAGATGTGATAAAGATATGTCTTTAGGATACAGAATCTCACAGAACTAATCGCGGCTATAAATTTTACTGCTAAAACCTTCAGGGTCATACTAACAAAAAGAAAAAGTCCAACAGCAGTGGAAGCTTCAGCAACAGTTGTAAGTTTGAATCTCAGCGCTAAGAGTGGAACTCAGCGATAATAAATTTAAAATCACTGTCATTTAGGGAAATAAATGTGATTACCATAACAAACAAATATATGTCCCTGCAGGTGGACAGGGGCATTGATGGGGAATGAATTCATAAAGCTATCAAAACCCTGAAGTCCCCCCAAAATATCTACTTCTGTGCTCATTCATGTTTATTAATTCACTCATTCATTCAGATAATTCATCCTGCCCTTGCTAAGTGCCAGGCACTGTTCCAGGCACCAGATAAACAGGATAGACAAGCCCATGGCTTCCTGGAGCTTACAGTCAAGTGGGAAAGTCAGTTATGAACAGATAAACAAATGAAGTATAATATAATGTCAATCAGTCTTAAGTGTATGAAGAAAAACCAGAACAGAGTTAAGGGGCCTGAGAGTAATAGACCTGTCTGAGCAGGTGACATTTCCGAAGACTCCTGAGGGAAATGAGGGACTGAGCTACACAGACACCTGGGAGAGGGAGCTGCAGGTCAGAGGCAGGACTGCTGTGCATGGACAGGGACCGGCCAGGAGTCCTGGCTGTTGAAGTCAGAAGGAAAGTGGTGGGAAATGAGGTCAGATGGTAGGCAGAGGGGTACCTGGGTGGCTCAGGCAGTTAAGCATCTGGCTTTTGATTTCAGCTCAGGTCATGATCAGGGTTGTGGGATCAAGCCCCGCATCGGTTCTGCGCTCAGCATGGGCTCTGCTCGGGATTCTCTCTCTCTCTCTCCTTCTCCCCTGTGCTCTCTCTCCTGCCCTGTGCTCTCTCTCTCTCAAATAAATAAATTAAATTAATCTTTAAAAAAAAGAGAGAAAGAGAAGAAGAAAGTAGACAGAGGCCAGAACATAAGGTGCCATGACATCCTCACTGGGTAGGAACTGTCGCTGTTATCCCGAGTGTGATCAAAGTCATGTGGGTCACAAGAAGAGAGGAGACTTGATCTGGTTTACTGTTAAGAGGATCATGCTGGCTCCTATGTGAAGATAGGATGTTGGGGTCAAGAGTGAAAGCAAGGCAACCATTAAGGATGTTAGTGCAAATGTCTGTGTGGAGCACACGGTGGCTTGGGGCGGGGGGAGGGTGGCAGTGGAGGAGTGAGGGGTGATTGGGTTTGGGAAAGATGCCCGGGGTTGAGCAGACAGGATCTGCTGGTTGACTGGAAGTGAGGTGTGAAAGAAAAGGAGCAGTCAAGGATGGCTCCAAGATTTCTGACTGAACCACTAGGTGATGGGAGACACCAGAGGAGAAGCAGGCTTCTGGGAGAAGAAGAGCCATTCTATTTCAGACCTACTCGGTTTGAGATGTCCATTGGGCAGCCTAGCGGAAATGTCCAGTATAAATTGGGTAAACAAGCCTAGGACTCAGGAGGACAAAAATCTTCCCTGGTAGTTGATCTGGTTTCTAATATTTAGGTCCACTAATGATTCCTGCTGTAGCCTCCATTGGCTACTTCTTATTACAGTAGGCAAAGCAGAGCAGTGACACCAGCCCTGTCAGGGAGTCACAAGCAGCAGGAACTCAGCCTTGCATTTGCATCGGTTACATTCCACAAAACTGCAAGTGTTGCTTGGAGACCAGCTTCACAAGTCCGTACAAGGGAGTTGCTCAAACGCCCGCAAGCCAGACTCTGTCACAGAGGAGCTCCCTCACTGTATGGCGAGTAACCCCTCCTTCCACACAAGACAGGATGCCCAGGAGCAGTACATGATTGATGCTCGAGTAGCGAGTATGGGATGAGGGCAGATGAACCCGATTTTGCAAGTTTGGAGGACAGGGTGGTGCGGCAGGAAGAGCATGGTCTTTGGGCCCCAACAGACCTAGACTCAAATTCCATCTTTGCTCCTTCCTACCTGTGTGATCTTTGGTATATTACTCTGCCTTTCTTGGTCTAAATCTTGGGTTTCTGGCCACAAGGAGAGATGCGACTGTTGTAAAGATGAAATGAGTTTCACACACACACAAACCCTTGGCATCCAGTAGGTATTCAAAAGGGACAGCGCCCTTCTCCTGTGTCCAGTTCCCCTCTGTCCACAAAGAAGACCCTCTCTCTAGCCAAGAGCCCACCCACCTCAGCTTTCCTTCACCTGGCTCCCATTCCAAGTCCTCGGGCTCCAATTCCTGCAGGAAGCCTCTCCTCTAACCTCCTCAGCCTCCTACAGCCTGGGGCATGGCACTTGTTTTTCCTCACAGAGAGAAAGACCAGAACAGCGCCATCTTTTCTGGGTTTGCGGGATTCCTTGCCATCCTCCTGACCACTGTGATTTTCTACAGCCTGTGGAACTGGAATAAATGGAAGAAGCACCGTGAGTCCCTTGATTGTCCCAGGTTGAGACACTCGAGCATCAGTCATGTAGCCTGGCATTCAAAGCCTAGTTTATTCTCCAGAGATAAATTGTTGCACTGGGGAATCCTCTGTTCTTCCCTGACACACTGGTCATTGTCTCACTCGAGGGTCTAAGCTGTGGCTCCAAAAGGCTCAGTGCTGATTGGAGTTCCATTTTGAAAATCATTGCCCTGGGACATATTCATGCCCACACCGCCCCCCCACCCCCCCCCCCCCCCATTTCTTCCTCCTGCTTCTGTGTACCAAGTCTTCTAGTTCAAAGGGAATTGGGTAAGTGTGAAAATGTATTTTTTATGATACATAGTGAGGGTGGGAAATATTTTCAGGGACTATCTCATCCCGAAGGGCCCCCACATTCTGTAACAGTGGCCCCTGCCGTGATTCCCCATTTCTCTCATTACCTTGCAGGACAAGTTCCTCACTTCCGAGTTACCGTCATGCCCTTACTCTCTCTGTCTCGACCCAGACAAGGAACCAAAAATATTTATGACTCCTTGCCCCAGAGGCAAGAAGACCTGGGTAGGTTTTTCTTTCTAATCCATGGAGCACAGATATCACCAAACTTCTGCACCCAGAATGTACCTCTCACCACCCAGAGGCAGCTTTCTTTAAACACTCAGACCTTTCTGCCCTTCAGGGAGCATGGAGGAGGATGAGCTAGACAGAAGCAGGATGTAACTCCACTGGGGGCCTAGAGAGCTCTAAAAAGGGAGCTCGGGGTTGTCTACAAAGGGGGGGGGTGGTTTTATTTTGATATGAAGTTAGCAAAAGACAGATGGGTGTGCCTAGGGACGGGGGAGACGTACAGAAGGAGAACATGGCCTCCAGCATTACAGGTGGTGAAGGTTTGCCCCAGGAGCAACCAACCCCGTGTGCTAGTTAGTGTCCTCCAGTCCTTGCTAGAAACCGAGGACAGTTCCAGGCCTCAGAGCACATCATTCCCCCTAGCTCTGACTCTCTCGCCACAGAACATCAGCCCCAAACACCAGACACCGCACAAACCCACTTCACCCACACCGCGGGGACTGTTTAGGCTGAAGCGTTCACAGGACTGGCCTACTAGCTCCAGGACTTGTTCTCTGTTCTTTTAGGGAGACGTCAGTTGAGGAGTAACCGTATTTTCAGCACCGAGAGCCTCCTCTCCAGAAATTCTGATAGACCTCCTTCTGAGCCTGTGGTAAGAGTCAAGTGAAGGGACAAGCCCTTTGGGAGAAATGACATGTCTCTGGCAGAACTGAAGTAAACAAGTTCAGGTCGCAGATCTCGTTTCCTGGCAAACAGCATGTCCCCTGGCAGTTGCCCTGTGGCCCTATTAATAAGTTGGGAAGACTAGCCTCAGGACCTCCCTACTGCCCAGGGAGAAAAATTGAGAAAGGTAGGAACAATTGTTCAGGATTTGGGGCAAGGCACCAGGGCACATGTATTCAAGGACATGATGTTAGAACTGAAATGGATTGTTTTAACAAAGACAGGTAACAGCTTATCCGAATATTGTCCCCTTCCAAGTAATCACCTCAGGAGGGTATACAAATATTCCAACAATGCTGTTGGTGCTCAAAACATCCTTAAAACCCTGCTTGGGGAATTCCTTCTGGGGCCTGTGGCAAACTGTTTCAGTTACCTTCAACAGGTATATTTGTAAGTCATTGAGGACTGTCGCTGGTGTAGAAAGTGTTTGATCAAACGGGGGATATTTTTCGGAGGTTACCAGGGGAGTGCTACGGTGAATAACAATGACCCTATGTGTCTTATGATCTGGCTCTGAAGGCAGCCCCAGGGAGGGGTCCCACAATGCGCTGTGCGGCAGAGACAGTAAAGGGAGGACTTTGAAGCTCAGGGGGCTCATCTCCATAGATAAGTTCTCATTTGCTCCTCAAAGAATCAGTCCCTTCAGTTTGTGGTCATTTCAAGAAAACACAGTCCTAGCACTGCTGCTGAGCCTGTTGCTTCCCAGCCTCTCATCACCCAGAGCTTTGAGTTCAGGAACCCTGCGGCCACCTCCTGGTCCTGCTCCCACCTGTCCCACGCTTGGGCTCTGCTCTCACCTCCGGGACTTCGTGGCGGAGCAAGTCCGCACAGCTGGTAACATGCAGGGAAGAGGGAACTTCACTGCCAAAGTGAGTTCCAGCGCTTGGTCCCAACCCCATATGAGGCCACAACATGTTTGGCTTGGACTCTGTAATGCATGAAGAACATTTCGAACCAGTTGCCAACATCTAAAAATCAACAAGATTTCACATTAAAGTCCAGATGTCCAGCTTTTCGTGAAAAGTCAGAAGTTCTAGAAACAGCAGACTGGCAGCCCCAAATGGCCATATTGGGCTGAGTCTGTATGTCAGCTGCCCCTTTAATAATAAGGGCAAGCATGTGTCAGTGTTTTCGATGCGCCAGCAACTAGTCCAAACACTTTACACATAGTCATACACTTGCTCCTCACAGAAACCACATTATGTAGATATTTTGATCGTCCCCATCTTAGATGCTAGGGAAGTAAGGCACGAAGAGATTCGGTAACTTGCCCAAACTCCGCACAGAGTGGCGAGGCTGGGATTTGCACCCTGAGTCTAAGGCTGAGTTGCTACTTTTGGCCACTCTGCTATATCGCCCCTCAATGGGCTCTGAGGCAGCAGGCTCGCTCCAGTTTATAATATCCACCCCCCCCACCAGAGACTCCCCATTGAACAGCCACCCACTGTGGCCAAAAACCAGTAGCAATTGATCACCACATTTACACTGTTGCCTTCCTTAAGCTTAGCCACTTTGCTCATACCTGCCTAGGATCTAGGGCTTTGCATTTGGGGACCCCCGACTTAGAGATTTTCTCCAAGGTGAAGAACCGAGTGAAGGAGCGATCAGATAGTGGTACCGGGTGGCGAAGTAGAAAGGCTTCACCCGTATTTCTGCTTCCGTCCTGTCACCAGCTTTCTCTTCTTGCTTATAGCCCTCCCAAGCAGCCAATGCCCTCTGGCTGCACAGAGACCATAATCCTGCCAACAGCTATGCAGTGGGCATCTATGACAATGCCACAGGGCTCCAGATGTGTGGGGACCTCACTCCCTCAGCAAACTATGTCAATGTCAAAGCAGCCCGAGACTGCCTGAGCATTTCTTTAGAGGATTCGAGAGATTACATCAATGTCCCCACAGCAGAGGAGATTGCTGAGTCTCTAGCTTCTACCAACAGCACCCCCGCAAACCTCTTTGCCCTCCCACATGCCCAGGAGCTGGAGTTTACTGAGGAAAAAGACAAGGGCTGTGGGAATGCCAGTGACCGCACCTGTTTTTGGTCTCCAAGATCTGAGAGCGATGATCCACTCAGAGATGAGGATGGTTCTTCTGAGACCTCAAATGACTACGTCAATATGGCAGGGTTGAATCTGGAGACCCTCCAGGGGAAGCAGCCCCAGATGGCTTTCCAGTGCTACAGAGATTATGAAAATGTCCCATCAGCATCTACCATTGGAAACCAACAGCAGGTGGAGGAAGAAGTGACCTCCTCAAACACGGACCATGTGGAAGGCTGGACGGATGGTCCAGGTACCCACATCCAATTTGTCATGCAGTCAGGGACGTTCCTGGCTCTAGGGGAACATGTGACCTGTCAGCCATCTGCACAGAGTGAGACTAGTCAGATAAAACATGGAGAAGAAATGTCAAATGACATTTCTAGCGACTATGAGAATGTGCCAGCTGCCAAGTCAGGAGACAGGGACTCCAAGCAGGGGCCAGACACATAGCTCCTTCCTGATGAATTGGGACCCAGGCATCCAGTTGGAGAGCTCTGTGGAGTAGTCTATTCTGCCGGATCCATGGCCACTATAGGGTCTGATGAAGACCACTGACCATCCCTGTATTTCAGTGGGTTCGTTCAAGTAGACTACAAAGAGGCTGAGATACACAGAAGTTAAGGAACTCACAAAAGCCAACTTCTGAGAAAGCCAGAAAGGAATTCTTCTCAAGCATGGTGCTGTTATCTCTCATACCAACCTAAGAATGTTTGCTGAAACTGCCTTATAGGACTGTTGGTAGATTAAAAATTCGATAGTTCTTTCGTGCACAGTGGAAACATGGGGAGTCTAAAATCATTACCTTTGCGAATACCAGCAGGATGCAAAGCGAGAATACGGATTAGTTTGTAATCCAGGCAGAGGCCAAAAAGAAGAAAGAAGTCGGAGTTGGGGTGGTGCAGCAGTTTCCAGTTGAAAAAGAGTGTGGACAACCAAATGCTGGAGAAGATGTGGGACAGCAGAACGGTCATTCATTGCAAAGCACAATATCCACTTTGGAAAAGTGTTTGGCAGTCTCTTATGAACATACATTTACTATACAGCCCAGCCATTCCACTCCCGGGTGTTTATCCAAGAGAATTGAAAACTTGTGTTCATACAAAAGCCCATATATGCTATTTTATAGCAGCTTTATTCACAATTGCCAAAACTAGAAATAACCCAGATGTCCTTCAACAGATAAATGGACAAACTGTGGTATGTCCATGTAATAAGGTTATCTACACTCAGCAGTAAAAAGGAATGAACTATTGGTTCGTGCAACAACCTAGACAAATCTTAAAAGCACTGCTAAGTGATAGAAGCTAGACCTAAAAATCTACATATATTGTATGATTCCATTTATATGACCTTCTGGAAAAGACAAAACTATAGGGATGGAAAACAGATCAGTGGTTGCCAGGTTTAGGGAAAGGAAGTTTATACAAAGGAATTTTTAGGTTAATGGGGCTCCTCTGTATTGGTATTGTGGTGGTGGATACAGGACTCTGAATTTGTCAAAACACAAAAAACTATATAGCACAACCAGTGACTTTTATTGTATGTAAATTTTTTAAATTAACCATGCTGTCAGGGGAAGCCAGGATGGAATGCAGATTAAGACAAACCTAACTATATTATAGATATATGATATAGCCTCACTGAAGGGGTGAGGGGAAAAGGAGCTGGCCTAATTAACTTTAGAAAACAATGTTTTCACTGAAGACTATAAGAAAGACAAAAAAAAACTACATAAACACTGTACTCTAGTTGGTAAATTCGTATCTCAGAGGAATATAGGTTAGCAATTCTGAAAGTACTTTAAATGTAGCTTGAACAAATAAGTCAATGTAGATAAGGAGGAACAGGTTTCTCATTATCAGAAAGGCTACAATGAATTCTGTGGTGCTGGATTAGATTTGGAGGTATAGTTTGAACTCTTGTTTATTTAAATATATATATGAATAGATACACAAATAAATATAGATATGTGTATACATAGGCTAGCAGACATATATTTCTTAGCTCTGTCCGCTAGAGGGTCTAGAAGAATTGACACCCTAGAAGCAATGAACACACTTAGCACCCAGGTCTTGGTTTCTAAATATCATTCTCACTAGAAGGAACCAGAGCTCCTCGGAGAAATGTGCAGTTCTAGGGCTGGGGTAGGGAAAACACAGGAGGGGGGGCTTGGCCATCTTGTAGATTTAAAAAAAAAAAGAAAGAAAAAGGAGGGTGGCAGGGGAAGAAAACACAAGAAAATATGAAGGTATGTTGAAAGGAGCCATCTAAGAGTTCCTGGGGCAAAGCTAGAACAATTTCAGCAATAAAAATAAATAATTATGATATAAATTTGTAACTCAACAAAATAAATATTCTTGAGTCCATACCAGTAAGTGAATAAAACGGAGGAGAGGGAGAAATCTTCCTTCCTGATGAATTCTGAATAATAAATATAGAAGAAATGAGGGGAAAACAAAATCACTACTAAGATACCACAGAACTGTATGTTAACTATACCGGAATTAAAATACAAGCTTAATTAAGAAAAAGACACCACAGAATAATTGCTGTAGGCAAGTCCTAATGAGTGCTAAAATTAGTGGATGACACTTTAAAGAGAACTAAGATAGTTGCATAGCTTCAAAGATCTCCCCCCAAATATTTATACATTGCTATCATGACTCTGACACATGTCCGTCCACAAATTAGTCAATACTTTCCCCAGAACTTAATTCCCCTCTCCTTCAGTCTGGAGTGTGGGCTGGATTTAGCGACTCTTTTCTAACAAATAGAATATGGAAAGGCTAGTGCAGGCGTGGGGGGTGAGGGGGGTGGGCGTGCAAATTTAGAGCAGACACCATCTTAACCATGTGATCAAGGCTAACTCACCAGTAATAAGTCAAGTTGTTATATGATCAAGGAGAAGGGTACTTCACCTCCGTAGTATTCTTCCCCCAAATCCACAAAACCCCATTCTTATCATGAGAAAAAAAATCGGAAAATCCAGATTGCGTAACATTCTACAAATACCTGACTTGAACTCTTAAAAGTGTTAAAAGTCACAAAATATAAGGAAACACTAAGAAATTGTCACAGATTAGAGGACACCAAGGAGGCCTGATGACTGAATATAGAATAATGGTACCTTGGATTGGATCCTGGTACAGAAAAAGGACATTAGTGGGGGGAAAAAAACGATAGCATTCAAAAAGTCCATATTTTAGTAAATAGTATTACATTGATGTTAGGTTCTTAGTTTTGATCATTGTATCATGGTCATGGAAGATGTTAGCATTAGGGGAAGCTGGGTGAGGGATATATAGAGATTCTCTCCTATTTTTGCAGCTCTTCTGTAAATTATTTCCAAATAAAATAATTTTAAAACATGGATAAAGTGAAGACATCTAGCTTCATACCATTTAAAGAAATATGCCTTGTTCCTTCTTCTGCAAAATGGGTATAACATTAAAGCATAAGCTAGTATAATTGTTCTGGGTATTTGTTTGTTTTTCTGCATTGTTTTGTTAACATATTTGATCAGTCTCCCTATTAATCTGTATCATTTTGCCTGCAGGAAAATATATTTAAATCCTTTGTATCCACAGTGGATCTTAGCAGAAGGCCCAAGATAAAGGCAGGTTATTGATAATTGATCATTGATGATTGATGATATTGTTTCAGTGCATGTACTTATGCCATAAAAAGTTGTGCCCCCCAAATTCGTATGTTTGAACCCCCAATGTGATGGTATTAGGAGGTGGGGGCCTTTGCGAGGTGATTAGATACGAGGGTGGAGCGCTCATGAATGGGACTAGTGCTCTTACAAGAGAGACCCCAGAAAGAGCCCCTGTCCCTTCTGCCACATGAGGACACATGGCAGAAGATAGCCGTCTGTGACTGGGGAAGCAGGCCTCACCAGGCACCAAACCTGCTGGCACCTTGATCTCAGACTTCCCAGCCTCCAGAACTGTGAGAAATAAATATTGTTGGTGCCACCCAGTCTACGGTATTTTTTTGTTAGAGCTGCCTGAAGGGACTCAGACTGTGGGATAAAGGCAGATGGTCCCAGGATCTAATTCTCCCACACCAGGTGACAGGATTGCGGGCAGATTCCTTCAGGGCTGTCGGACTCACCCCACCAGTAACCGGTGTTGAAATTCCTGCCTCACAGGAGGCACCCAGTCGGGGCTCTCCAGGGACGCAAGGACAAGCCCCAGGAGGGTGGCAACCCCACCTGGTCGAGTAAGGAGACAGGAGGGTCACATACGAGGATGAAGACTTGAGCAGAACTGCATCTTACATACTGGCATGAGAGACTTCTTGCAGCCAGGAGGACAATGAAAAATGAAGAAATCAAAATGAGACTTTGTTAAGAGAGCTACCACCAAGTAAGGAAGGGAAGTTCAACCAACCACAGTCAGGGGGCAGGCCCTGGAAAAAATAAAGCCAGCTCATGTTTATACCCCAATAAGCCAGTTATACTTACATACGTTCTCCCAAATTGAGAATGAGTAATAAGCTGTCGATCGTCCTGAACGAGATAGTAACCTTTCTGTTTATTTCTTGTTCTGAGCTTTTTTACAAACGAGTGAATGGAAGACTGTTTATGACATAATTATTTCTTTCCCTTTATAGTTTTATTTTTCTCACATTAGCTGCCAGGAAATTTTGAGTTAAATTGAATGCCCGAGTGCAGTAACTGGCTCATCTCCTGAGCCTGACAATGCCTAGTAGGAGGTAATTTTTTCAAGGTAAGGATGAGGAAGTAGATATGAAGATAACGAATCCATTATGATCCCTTAATTAGTTAAATATAGTAAATTAATTATTCAAATTCATATTATATTGATTGGACACAATTCAGAACACCGTTTAGTATGAAATACAGAGTTTGCTAAGTCTCCTTCCCTCTTTGTAATTCACCCTTTAATGGTGAGCAGAAGACAAGATTTTGCCATCCCCCTACCATGCCTCCTCCCTGAGCACCCCTTAGCATCGTGGTGCTTTATTATCATTTCTGGTTTCCCTGTGGGCTGAGGTCCTGTACTGAAGTGCAAATACTTCCAGAAACTCTGACTCTTAAACCAGTTGATAAGCAGGGATTACAGAAAGAAGGCAATAGTGTTCTAACACAAATGACCTACCACGTCCTTTCTTACTTCCCTTACTTCTTTATATTAGTTTTAACCACTTATGCTGAAAATGGCACAGCAAGAAAGGGGAAAATAAGATACCCATAGTTTTTTTTTTCCTTTCAGTCTTCCCTTCCTCATCAATAAGTTGAAGGTGGAGACTGTTGGTAGAATGTGGGCGTATCAAGAAGTGGAGTTAACGATTCTGTCATCTCCTGTCTCCCTTTTATAAGGATCCTTGCGATTACATGGTACCCACCCAGATAACACGGGATAATCTCATCTCAAAGTCCTTAACTTAATCACATTGTAAAGTCCTTTTTACCATGTAAGGTCACATATTCACAGGTTCCAGGCATTAAGACATGAACACATTTTGTCCACCACAACTGCATAGCAGATCAGTGTCTCTGATGACACACGAACCTGATAATATCTGAAACGGGTTATAAGACTCAAAGATATATGCACACACAGGTGCGTGTGCACTCACACACACCCCCTAGGTTTTAGAAGATGAGAGAGTAAGAAGAATGCTGTTAGGCCTGGTACATTGCTGATTTCCTGATTAACTGATTTAGATTGGGTACCCGATATAGCATTAATTTAGGGGCGGTGCTTCCTTTCCTGGAAGTCACAGCAACCATCAAAGCAGCACGCAGCCACAGAGAGCCACCAATGCTCTGGGAAATACCACGCAGACACTCAGAGGACGTCTCCAGTTGGCTAAATGTAGACAAGATTCCTAGGTAACTGGCACTCAGATGCTGAGAATCTCTGACAGAAGCTCAGGTTTGTCCCAGGTGTCCTGGAGAACTCGGACTCTTTCTAAGAGGGGAAATCCATTCCTGATGATCCGAGATCAAGACATAATTCTTCAAGGGTATTCTAATTTTGCAGAATCTCACATGAAAAGAATGTGTTCAGCTGCTGTTGAGTGGAATGCTCTGAAAATGCCAGTTAGGTCAAGTTGGTTGATAGTGCTCTTCAGGTCATCTACATCCTTACGTGCTTTCCATGGGTTCTAGCAATTAGAGAGAAGTGTTGAAGTCTTCAAATATGATTGTTGATTTGTCTCTTTATCCTTTCAGTTATACTCATTTTGTCTCCACGTGTTTTGAAGTTCTGTTGTTAGTTGTATGCACATTTAGGATTGTTAAGTCTTCTTGCTGAATTGACTTCCATCATTATATGACATCCCTCTTTATCGCTGGTCATATTCTTTGTTCTGAAGTGTACTTTATCTGACATTAATGTAAACACTACCCCTCCCTTCCTTCTTTCCTTTCACTTAAAATTGTTAAAACCTTTTTATTGTGAAATAATTTTAGTCTTATAGAAAAGCTCCAAAAAATAATGCAGAGATTTCCCAAATACCTCACCAACCATTCCCTAATGTTAACACCTTGCATAACTTTGATATGATGATGAAAACAGAGCAACTAACATTGGTACAATGTTACTAACCAACTTACACACTTGACTGGGATTTTATCAGCTTTTCACCAATGCCCTTTTTCTGCTCCAGGATCCATTCCAGGATCCCACAGAACATGTAGTTTTACAACTTCTTCGTCTCCTCCAATCCATGGCAATTCCTCCCTCTTGCCTTGTCTTTTGTGACCTATTATTTCTTCTAACATTTTTCTGCATCAATCTGTCTCTTCTCTTCTTTGGAAATCCAATGGCATAAATATTAGAACTTTTGTGTTTTTAAAGATTTTTATTTTTTAAGTAATCTCTACACCAAATGTGGGGCTTGAACTTACAACCCCGAGATCAAGGGTCGCACACTCTACCAACAGAGCCCTCCAGGCACCCCAATATTTAGAACTTTTGATATTGTTTCACAGATCCCTAAGATTCTGTTCTTTTTTCTTCCCGATTGTTTTTGTTCTTTAGATTGAATACATTCTATCGATTTTCAGGTTCATTGACTCTCTCTTTTATCATTTCCACTCTGCTGTTAGCGCATCAAATGAATTTTTTAATTTCACATATTGCATTTTTCAGTTCTGAAATTTTTCTGTTTGGTTATTTACAGTTTCTATTTCTCTACCAAGAATGTCTACCTTTCCTTCGTTTCAGGCATGTTTACCTTTAGTTCATGAAGCACAGTTGCTTCCCTGCTTTAAAGTCTCTGTGGTAATTCCGAGATGCCTGGGTGGCTCAATCAGTTAAGCGTCTGCCTTTGGCTCAGGTCATGATCCCAGGGTCCTGGGATCAAGTCCCACATCAGGCTCCTTGCTCAGTGGGGAGCCTGCTTCTCCCTCTGCCTGCCGCTTATGTGCTCTCTCCCTGCTTGTGCGTGCTCTCGCTCTCTCACACAAATAAATAAATAAAATCTAAAAAAGAAAATGGTTTAAAAAAATAAAAATTTAAAAAAAAATAAAGTCTCTGTGGTAATTCCAAATTTAGGGTCATCTTGGGTTGGCATTTGTTAATTGTTTCTCGAGAACTGGTCACACTTTATTCTTTTTATGTTAAGTAATTTTATATTGTACCCTAGATATCTCTTTTGAAGATTTCATTTATTTTTTAAGTAAACTCTACACCCAATGTAGGGCTCGAATTCATGACCCTGAGATCAAGAGTCCCATGCTCCAGGGACTGAGCCAGCCAGGCACCCCAATCCTAGATATTTTTAATATTATGTTGTATAAACTCTGGGTACAATTAAAATCCTCTGAATAATTTTTTTTTCATTACAGCAGACAATCAACCCAGTTAAGTTCAAACTGCTAGTAATGCTTCACTTTCTGTGGGCAGGTCCAGTGTAAGCCCATGGTGTGGACGGATTCCTATACAGAATTAGGTGGCCCTCTGCTCGTTCTCTCCTCCTCATGAGTTCTCCCGGCTCCCAGGCCCTCAGAGCCACCTTTTTGGTGCCTCTGGTCAGATGAGATATCAACTGGAATTTTAATTGCCTGACCTGCCAACAAAGCACAGCTCCACAGGGAGGGCCCACCTTCAGGGCAAAGCTGAGAGAGGGAAAAAGAAATGACGATTATATACATACATTCTCTTCAGTCCCCTCTTCCTGGTTCTTCTTTCCAGAAAGATGGGGTTTCCACCATAATTTAGCCTCTTCTCTCCCGCTCCCGCAACACACGTTCATTTTTGCAACTGGTACCTGCCATCAGGCCAAAGCTATGAGAGAAAAGGAAAAATTTGAAAATACAAGAAACTTGCCTCTAGGTAGCTCACTTCTCTCCACAATTCATCTCCTTTTGTTGACTTTCAAGATCCTCATATACTTGTTTTTTTTTTTTTAAAGATTTATTTATCTATTTGAGAGAGAACAGGGGGAGGGGCAGAGGGAGAAGGAAAGCATCTCAAGCAGACTCCCCACTGAGTGCGGAGCCCAACACAGGGCTCAATCCCGCGATCCGAAATCAAGACCTGAGCCGAAATCAAGAGCCAGATGCTTAACCGACTGAACCACCCAGGTGTCCTCTCATATACTTGCTTTTTATGTTGTGTCCAGAGTTTTTAGTTGTAATCCATATGAGACAGTGGCTATGGTGGGCTTATTCGGTCTCAGACAGAACCAGAAACCTCACTTCTATTATTTTTATGTGGAGTTATTTGATTAAAAAGAAAATATTCTGGCTCATTCAGCCTGATGCAGGGTCCGTGTTGGAAACTCTTGTATCTTCCATCAGATATCATTTCTCCCAGGATAAAAGCAGTTCAGATAATATTCTTTAAAATGTGATAGTTGGGATGTTACACAGAAAGGTTGAGAACCACTGGACTGACAAACTATAGTTTATCTTTAGTTCTGGCCACTCCGTAACCAGGGGTAAGCAGAAACACATTCAGCTGGCCACCTCATTGGGCCAGGGTTGGTTTTGGGTTTTTTTTTTTAATGCTATTCTCAACAGGCTTAGCCTCTTAATTAATTAGAAAATTATTATTATTATTTATTTATTTATTTGAGAGAGAGAGAGAACAAGCATGAGTGGGGGAATGGCATAGAGAGAGGGAGAAGCAGACTCCCCACTGAGCAGAGAGCCTGACCCAGGGCTCAATCCCAGGACCTGGGATCATGACCTGAGCTGACTGAGCCACCCAGGCACCCCTATTTTCTGTGTCTCAAGACGTATTAGGTTGCATTGTCTGTGTGCCTGGGGCCACCAAGCAATTCATCGAGCACTTGGTTCCTTTTCCTGATTCTTCTTCTCTCCAACTTTCACATGTTGGCACCCTAGGGCTGGGACCTGCATCTCTTTCCTCTGGCCTGATTCTCTCCCTAGGTGACCATTTCTTCCGTGGAAGGAATGGTCTGTCTATGGGTTCATGACCCCCCTAAATTCCACATGTCCCATCTAATTACCGACTGGACATCTCTACCTGGCTCTCTGGTAGTATCTCAAGAGTTGTATATCTAAAACAGAGTTCTTAATTCCTCACTTCTAGATCTGGTTCTCCTCAGTCTTCCCCATCCCAGTAAATGGCACACCATCTCCTCAGCATCTATGTGCTTGGGCCCCAAACCCAGGAGTCATCCCTGATATCCTCTAAGGCTTGTTTCTGCCTCCAAGCTGCCCACTCTCTGCTTCTGCCCACAGCCATTGCCTCCACCATCATGTCTCTCCTAGATGGCAGCAAAAGCCCCCTGACTGCTCTCCCTGCTTCCTTCAGTCTTTGCCCATTCTCGGTATATTCTCTCTGTACAGCAGCTTCTACAGCAGAAATCACATCATTCTCTTGCTTAAAGCCCTTAAGTGGCTTCCTTTGGCAACCTGAATAAACCCAGATGTCTTTTTGTGGTCTCAAAGGTGCCGCATGACCTGGTCCTGCCTCCATGCTCCTTTCTCACCATCCTCCCATATGCCCCAGGAGGAAGACCAGGAGAGTCTCTGGTCACAGAAGCCATGCGGAGAGAGTGTTTCCAAGAAGGATTGGTCCCTGTGGCCAGTGAGGCTGAGAGGCTGAGTGAGAAGGGGCACAGACGGGGTCTCTGGATTTGCCCACATGGAGGAGTTAGTGACTTCACTTCCTCCATTAGTAAAGTGGGTTCTTCTGAGGAGTATAGATTATGGAGAGTCTGTATCCAAGACATCATTAGTCTGAGTTCAAATGATTTTCCTTCTGCAGTGATAGTCCATCAGTCATTCTCAAACCTCAATGTTTATTAGAATCACCCAGAGGGCTTATTAAACTACAGCTTTTCTAATTCATTAGGATTGACACTTTGCATTCCTAACAACATTCCAGGTGTTGCTGAACCTCACCCTGTTTGACAAATAGGAAGCTACAGTCTTTTCCAGGGGTTACCTTCTGCTCTTTTTTGAGAATCCCCATGGTGCCTGTGTGTCCATGAATAGCCCGGGTCACTGCTTGCTACTTCAGCGCCCTGGTGAAAAGGAGACCAGAACACCCTTTGAGCTAGGCTCTGCCATCCCCGGTCCCTAACAGCCCCTTGGAGATGCCACTCTGACCAAGTCACCCATGCCTGCTGGCCTCTGCCCAGCTCGAGGCAGCCAAGCACCTGCTGCCACTTCTAATAATGGAACCACAGATCCACCACTCAGTAGAACTAGAAACCTGTTAATGTCACTGGTGTCAGTTTCTTGGCTTAAATCCCAGAAGTCCTGAAGGAATCAAACTCTAGTTTCCTGACTCCCAAAGGCCTTAATGTAGGCATCTGTAGGTTTCCCCAGACAGTAAAACTTTAGTGCAATGGGAAGGAACATGCTCTACAATTTCAAACTTGTATATTAAGATTAAAATTTACTTCCCTACTGAAAATCCTTCAGCTATTGCCCATTAACCTTAGGATCAATTCTAAGCTTCTGTGGCTATCTACTAATATGCAAAATCTTATTCCTGCCTGCTTCTTCATGCTCTACCAAACCCAGTCAGAACCATCCCACTGCAAGGCTGCCCCACTTTCTGAATGGTGAGCTCACTCAGTTCATACACATACCCTACTCTAGAGTCACCTCCCTCCACCTCCACCTGAACTCACCCTCCATGCACACACTACACACCGTTAAAGGGTTAGCCCCATAGGGCATTAAGTTTGAGTCCGGGTCACTGGCTCCAGATCCATTTTCCCTCATAGGGATTTTCCTCTTGAGAATCTGCCCCTCCTTTCCTGAAGTCGAACTTTGGCTGGGCCTTCCCCACCCATCAGTCATGTCTTTGTAGCCTTAAATCTCAGGGGGGTCAGAGTTCCTGGTCCCTCCGTTTTGTGGGATGGGTTCATTTCTGAATAAATTTGTGGCTGCAGAAAGATACAAGGGATTCCACCACAATTCACTGATGACAGCAAACAAGCCCCCAAAGCAAAGAGATACACTGGCGGAAAGGCATTCTCAAACTGCCCAGGCCAGTAAAGCATTAACATGGTATGGATGCTCAAGAAAGGATATGGCCATTACTATTATTGCCTGTTTCTGCCCTATCAGCCCATCTTTTTCCCCAGCCCAATTCCCCCTCGGGCTTTTCCTGCCCATCCCAGGGCCACAGCCCTAATCCCCACTCTCATTTCCTCCCACCCGGATTGTGCCCAACGCTTGACTACCTAATCTCTGTCCCTCCAGCATTTCTCTTCCCAAGTACATTTTGTCCTGCCCCTCCCTTAAACAAGAAACAATGAGTCCCTGTTTGTAATCATCTAAACTCCTCTCCCTGGCCTTCAAACCCGGCTCCCTTATCTCTCCAGTCTTAGCGTGTATTCCCCCAAATCCATCCAAACACACATCAAATGCCTTCAGGCACTGGGACTATAAAGATGAACAAGACGTTGATGCTCTCAGTGAGTTCACGGTGTATAGAAAGAAGCAAATGAGCAATAAGCCAACTCCTAAACCTCGTAAGAAGGCGTAGGCTGCTGGATCCCAGTCAATTGGTTGATTGAGGGTGAGGAAAAGGCATATGAGGCAGAAGAAAGCAGATGTGCAAAAGCATGGGGGCTTGAGGAGTAGAACACATTCAGGTCACTCCAGGTCATTCCACATGAGGGAGCAAAGAACTGGAGGAGAATGGACTGACAATATTATTCAAATGCCTTCCCAACATCCAAGGTCTTCCACCTTGAATTCTTGATTCTTGCTCCCACCTACGTTTACAATGTTCTCTCTTTCTCTAACCTGGGGACTCCTCCAGTTGAATTTCTCTCCTCACCCCTTCAGGAGGTTTCCTTACATAGCTTCTTTCCTTGTCTTCACTTACCTCTCACCTCTGGCCCACGTTCGGGCAACTCAAGTCTCACTCCCTCCAGAAAGCATGTCCTGAAACACTGCACTTTTCAGTGGCCACCTCCTTTCTAACCCTTCTAGAACTAAAGTAGAGGTTGTAGACCAGCCCACAAAGTGATTTCTGTTGTAGTTGTTTTATCTGGATTAGCTTCCAAGTTGACAAATCAGAAATTTTCAGATAAAACTCTGAATTTTCAGCTTCTCTTTAAAAATCAGAAGATAGGGGTGCCTGAGTGTCTCAGTCAGTTGAGCGGCTGCCTTCGGCTCGGGTCATGATCCCAAGGTCCTGGGATCGAGCTCCGCATCGGGATCCCTACTCAGCGGAGAGCCTGCTTCTCCCTCTCCCTCTGCCTGCCACTCTGCCTACTTGTGCTCTCTCTCTATCCTTCTGTCAAATAAATAAATAAAATATTTTAAAAATAGGGGCGCCTGGGTGGCTCAGTTGGTTAAGCGACTGCCTTCGGCTCAGGTCATGATCCTGGAGTCCCGGGATCGAGTCCCGCATCGGGCTCCCTGCTCAGCGGGGAGTCTGCTTCTCCCTCTGACCCTCCTCCCTCTCATGCTCTCTGTCTCTCATTCTCTCTCAAATAAATAAATAAAATCTTTTAAAAAAATTTTTTTAAATAAAATAAAAATCTGAAGATGTGGTGACAGTGAGTCTGCATCCCCTCTTGGCAGGAATGGGCTGGAGTTCATTGTAACAGCTGGCCCTTTGGCTAGGGCACGGACTCCGAGTTTTATCCTTGCAGTTGCTCACTGTACTCATATGTGCCTGGCTCATGTAAGTATTTGAGTTTGTAACCCCAAGTCTAAACCATGGCTGGACACTTGGTGTGCACTACCTGGTAGTTATTTAGCTTTATATTTATCAGGTCTTCCAGAAAACTTCCACATGGGCATTTCCACACCTTAGGCCCATTTGGGATCCCCCACAAAGCCTAGCACAGCAAGCTAAACGTAGGAGTATAGTTAGTGTAAGGTAACTGAGGATGATGAGGATGAAAATTAATCTGTCTTTTCTTAAATGACCCATCACCCAATAAAACCAGTTACCTCATTCCAAAATTAAATACCAAGAAAAAAAATTCCATACGAGGAAATAAAACAACCTAAGAATGCATTGGGAGTGAAGAGGTGAAGGCAGTCCTAGGAAGGTTGATTTCAGTGAAACCAGTTCTGGTCTTGCAGCTAGAGCAAGATGCTGAAATTTATCTGTTGTAGTTAGTTAGCAGATGTTTGTGATTTCTATTTAAGGCTTCTTGCTAGAAGGCTCTGCTGGTCCCTATTTCTTCACTCGTACCAGACAGCTGAACCCCAAAGGCA
The DNA here is from genome assembly GCF_002201575.2 of Neomonachus schauinslandi. NCBI lineage: Eukaryota > Metazoa > Chordata > Mammalia > Carnivora > Phocidae > Neomonachus > Neomonachus schauinslandi. The sequence goes on along the minus strand of NC_058408.1, from coordinate 26,356,119 downwards.
GGAAGAAAAAGAGGAGGGATGATGGATGCTGGTGATGGACACTGGGTTAGAGACATGTTGGTGTAGAAATGGCTTTCAAGAATACCCCTATTACCCACTGTGCAGACTCATCTGGCATTATGACCCAAAGTCATAGGGCAAGAGGTCAGATCTTGATGTAAGTGGCATGTAGATTATGGAGAAGAGACAAGGTTTGAAATGTATGGAGCCAGAAGCTAGACTGTGGAAAATTCTTTCAATCATCACACTTGTAAAATTGTCAGTGGAAGATTCAGTTATCACTAATACCTGGTATGGTAGCAAGCATCCAAGATAGGCCCCAGTGATCTCTGCCTCCCATTGTTCATATCCTGCTGAAACTTACTGCAAAACAGCCTTACAGTGGAATGGGAACTGTTAAAAAGAATAAGGTAGGCCTCTAAGCACTGATGACCATTAAAAGATATTCAAGATACATTGTACAGTGGGGAAAAAAGCAAACTGCAAAACAATATGGATAGTATGGATAGTTTTAGCTTGTTCATATCTTTAAAACACTGTATTTCTTTCTATCTAAAACATATATCCTTTCAACTTTTAACATCTCTGATTAATGGCTGGGTTTTCTGGTTTTTGGTTTGTTTGTTTGTTTGTTTTGTCTTAGAGTTCTATAAAATAAGATGCGTCTTATTGCTTTAGATTTGATGAAATATGATATAACTATATATAGTATACCAATCAGAACAGGACTGCAGCTTGTAAAGCCCTGGGCTGAAAACCCCTTCAGCTGTTTGGCTAGCCTTCTGCTAAACTTTTCAGTTAAACACCCTAGGTGTTGTGGCACAGACAGAAATTGGTTATCAGGAACCTGCTTGTTGGGCCTGGTTGACATGGCAATCACAGAGTATTGTCATGTAAGGCAGGGATTGGGGCTAGGATTCTAATGTTGTGCCTTCTCACTTTAAAAGGGGATAAAAGCCCAAGTGTGAGGAGACCTGGGACTGGCTGAGGCTCCCACACCAAGCTGGTATCTGGCGGAACAAGCCTGGGAGGAAATAAAAGGTGCCTGGAGTCCCATCTGCTTTACCATCAAATGTATGCTTTCTTAGTAATAGAACTGTATCCTTTATCCAAGCTGGGTAAAATGTTGCCACCTAAGTAAGTTCTGTTGAGCCACTAACCCAGAGGGGATCTTGGGCTCCTACTCGATCAGAGTAATAATTTGCATACAAAAACGTTAGAAAGAATATGTGCTAAATTAGTGAGAGATTATTTTGCAGGAATGAAATTAATGGAGAGGTCAATGTTCCACAATTGTATATTACTTAAAAAATTTAAAAACCACTTATATGTATTACTTTTATAATCAGAGGAAAAAAAGGTAAACACATCCAAATTGGAAAGTACAGTATAATGTTAATAATGAAGTGGCCAGGCGACCACTGGTTTTTCCTTTCCCTACTCCAACCCTCACGAAACTTGTAATGAGCATGAATTATTTTTTCAACACAAAAATTTGTTTTAAGAAATAAAAGAAATTCCCGCAAACCCAATTTCACCTCTTCAAATAAAAATAAAGGCACAGATCCTTCAACACTGCATGGGGAAAGTAGTTTATTTCTAAATGAAAACTATACATGGTTCAGGCGATTTACTTATGAACCAAATTCTATGAGGGCCTACTGTCTGGTAGACACAGTTCTCGCGGCTTTCTCGCTTATTACCTCATTTGATTAGAAAATTAAAAAAAATTTTTTTTAAATCAAAGACGGTTTCAAGAAACCCGTAAGTTTCCAAAACCGCGTTCCCCCCACAACTAAGACACCCCACGTCCTAGCACCTCCCCTCTCACGTGACCCTGTGACCCGGGGAAACCATCTTAAGCATCGCCTCATAGAGGAAACTACATCTCCCAGAATCCTCTCGCATTGCGTCGTGCTGGCACTTTTACTGGCCGGGTCTTAGAGCTGAGCCTGTAGCCAGGCGCCATCTTTGACGCTGGCAGGCTTGGATTTCTGCTGGTGCTGCTGCTGTGAGGACGGCGGGCGGCAGCGGCTAAGAAAGAAGAAAGACGTGGCAGCAAGCGGGAGTCGGGGACAGTGTCGGCGGTTCGGTAAAGTTTCTGTTCTCTGGTAACTAGACCCGTTTTTTGATTCCCGGTGGCTCGGGGCAGGGGAGGTGGGGGAGAGGGCGAGGGGAGTGGCCGCGGCCTCCCCTCGCCCCTGGGTTGCGGCCTAGCCCGGGAAGTCAGAGCGGGTCCTTCGGCCCCGCAGTAACGACCCCCCCCCCCTACCCCCCGCCCGCCGCCCTCGCCGGGGCGAGCTGGGAGCCCCGGGCTCCCGCTCTCAGTTCCAGTCACCCCACCCCCATCCCTTGCACCCCACCCCCACGGCGCCTGCTCCTTCCCAACAACCTTCCTCCCCTCCCCCACATCCGGTGTTGGCGAAACCCTAGGAGCCCGGAGCAGCCCCGGAAAGCCGGCTTGTTCCCCGTCTCCCGGAGAGAGAACTGACACTAGCTTGCTTTCTTCGCGACAACAATTTCCCTAGTTTAGCGGACCCCCACTGCCTAAATCAAACTGGGTGCCAGGAGCTGAATTTACCTACTCTCGTTCCTCTCCAGGGTCCCACTACTTGGGAGATACTCTCAAACTCCACATACTGAAAGCCACCGACCTTAATCCGGTATCCTACACCCCTTCCCTACTTTAATTAACTCCCACCCCAGCCCTCCGCATCGGAGTCAAGAACAACAGGGACACTTCCGTTCTCCTTGTAGGATTGATGAAACCGTAATGAAGAACACCCCCTAAAGTCCCATAATCGGTGCGGATTCCTATGGGGAAGGCCCATGTTGTTGACATCTTGCAGGCCTTGGTTCTGGACCTTGAGAAGGAGGCTGTGGAACTAGTGATAGCGATGCTTTTTAGGGTAAATGTATGTAGGTATTGGGGGAAGGGGAGGGATCAACCGAAAAGGAATGAAAGTGGTTTAAAGCTTAAATTTCAGTGTTTGCTGTTCATATAGAGTTCCACTCACGAGTTACTAGTACATTTACAGGCAGTAAAGCTTCTCCAGTCTAAAAATGTCTGAAAACTAAATTTGGATTAACTCTTGATACAAACAGTAAATTGAAAATGCAGCTTGTGACCTTTTAAATTTTTATTCTCAAAACACTTTTTTTAGCCATCCACATTTTTAAAAATTGTATTATTTATATTTAAAGCTGAAAGGGCTCAACTAGCATTTGCTGTTAATGACCAGTATGTGGAGTCTGCTTTATATTCCCAGAATTGACTTTTTGGGTTGTATTGTCAAATCACAGTCCTAAGGGATGAATGTTGAATGATGCACTATGTTTTTGTTTAAGTGAAATTTCCTGAAAATAATTAATTTCAGAATTAAGGGAAATTGATGTTACTACCATGACACATCATTAAAATATATATTTTTAAAGCTGAAGGCATTTCAAGGAGATGTAGTTCTTGATGAAGCAGAAAGGACATGGGCCTGGGATTTGGAAGACCTGGCTTCTAGCTGCTACTAACTCTATGACTCTGGGAAAGTGGGCCTCAAGTTCTTTTTTTCTATAACATGAAGAGATTGGACTATTTGAAATCAGATTCAGAACTCAGAAATTGGAAGGGATCATAAAACCCTCTAAGAAAAGAGTTTGGGAATGTTCTCCATTGCTGTCACTTTTCCTCCAAAAATAACCTGGCTTGAAAGTCATTGTTCCAAAGGGAATTTGATTCCCCATAGAAATTGGAGACAAGGTAATGCAATTAGAGAGGAACAGCTGTATTTCTGCTTGAGTAACAAACCCACTAACAGATTCTGGTACGAATTTTGGAGACATAAAGAGAATGAGTGTATGTACCTTAAGTGTACCAGTTTCCTCACTCTCTCCTGGCAGACGATGCAGCACTTTTAGTGGTGCTGGGATTCTGGGATGTGTTCCTATTAATTCGAATACAGATGAAGAAGATGTGGTAGAGGGAAAGATGGTGGCAGAAGGAATGGATAAAGAGGCAAAATTGCCTGCTAAAAAGAAAAGAAAGAAGGGTTTACGGATTAAGGGGAAAAGGCGAAGAAAAAAACTGATCCTTGCGAAAAAGTTTAAGGATTTGGGATCTGGGAGGCCTGTTGCAGATGCCCCTGCTTTATTAGCTTCCAGTGCCCATGAGCAGGATGAAGAAAGTCTTTTTGAGAGCAATATAGAAAAACAGATCTATCTACCTAGTACCAGAGCCAAGACCTCCATTGTATGGCACTTCTTTCATGTTGACCCCCAGTATACCTGGCGAGCTATTTGTAACCTCTGTGAAAAAAGTGTTAGCAGGGGCAAACCAGGCAGCCATCTGGGGACATCTACTCTACAACGACATCTGCAGGCAAGGCATTCACCTCACTGGACCAGGGCCAACAAATATGGAGTCACTAGTGGGGAGGAGGATTTTACTTTGGATGTGCCTTTATCTCCCTCTTCTGCTGGAAGCAATGGAAGCTTTGAATATATGTCTACTGATCCATTAGATGAAAACAGAATGGGTAAGAAACGTGATAAATCAGTATCTGATGCCCTGAGGGCAGAAAGAGGGAGATTTCTCATCAAAAGTAATATTGTCAAGCATGCCTTAATTCCTGGAACAAGAGCCAAGACGTCTGCAGTTTGGAATTTTTTTTATACCGATCCTCAGCACATCTCAAGAGCTGTGTGTAATATATGTAAAAGAAGTGTGAGCCGTGGTAGGCCAGGTTCTCACTTAGGAACTTCAACTCTTCAACGACACCTGCAGGCCACACATCCCATCCATTGGGCTGTTGCCAACAAAGACAGTGGTGCGGTTGGAAATGGATTAGATGAGGCTGACACTGAGAGAAATGATCTCTTAAGCGATCCTCTGCATGGAGAGAAGTCTACAGGCAGCCATGATTTAACAGCTGAGGACCTTAGTGACTCTGATTCAGATGAACCTCCTGTGTTAGAGGTTGAAAATAGTAGAAGATCTGAGAGTCCTATTCCTGTAGCAGAGCAAGATGCTCTGACACACGCACAGGAGAGAGAAACAACGTATTCTGAAAATTCAGTCTCAAGTCAAATAAGTCAGGCAATTATTCAAATGATTGTGGAGGATATGCATCCTTACAACTACTTCTCAACTCCAGCCTTTCAGAGGTTCATGCAGATTGTGGCCCCTGACTATAGGTTACCATCTGAAACTTACTTTTTCACAAAGGCCGTACCTCAATTATATGATTGGGTCAGAGAAAAAATTTTCTTAACTTTGGAGAATGTTCAAAGCCAAAAGATCCACCTGACTGTGGACATATGGACCCATGACCCATCCACTGACTATTTCATTGTGACTGTACACTGGGTCTCTTTGGAAACTGCACCTTCTTCCAGTAATGGCAGGATCCCCAATTTCAGAAAGTGGGCAGTACTTTGTGTAACAGGGTTGGCCAAAGACTGCTTGATAACCAACATTTTACAAGAATTAAATGACCAGATTGGTCTGTGGCTTTCTCCTAATTTCCTTATTCCTAGCTTCATTGTTTCTGATAATTCCTCTAATGTGGTACATGCAATCAAAGATGGCGGTTTTACCCATGTGCCGTGCTTCCTGCATTGTTTAAATATAGTCATTCAGGACTTTTTTTGTGAGCACAAAAGCATTGAGAATATGTTAGTAGCTGCTAGGAAAACCTGTCATCATTTTAGTCATTCAGTCAAGGCCCGTCAGATTCTGCAGGAGTTCCAAAATGATCACCAACTTCCATGGAAGAATTTGAAGCAGGATGAAACTGGCCATTGGATTTCTACCTTTTATATGTTAAAATGGCTCTTGGAGCATTGCTACTCAGTTCACCATAGTCTTGGTAGAGCTAGTGGAGTTGTGCTCACCTCCCTTCAGTGGACTCTAATGACTTACGTTTGTGATATTCTGAAACCATTTGAGGAGGCCACCCAGAAAGTGAGTGTCAAGACCACAGGATTGAATCAGGTTCTCCCCCTAATCCATCATCTGCTCCTTTCTCTGCAGAAACTCAGAGAAGATTTTCAAATAAGAGGTATTACTCAGGCACTCAATCTGGTGGACAGTTTATCTCTGAAACTTGAAACTGATACCCTACTGAGTGCCATGCTTAAATCTAAGCCCTGTATCTTGGCTGCTTTGTTAGATCCTTGCTTTAAAAACAGTTTGGAAGACTTTTTCCCTCAAGGTGCTGATTTAGAAACTTATAAGCAGATCCTTGCAGAAGAAGTTTGCAATTATATGGAATCTTCAGAGGTCTGCCATATTGCAACTTCAGATGCTTCTGGTCCCTCAGCCATCGTAGGAGCTGATTCGTTTACCTCATCTATAAGAGAAGGCACCTCCAGTTCAGGGTCTTTTGATAGCTCAGCTGTAGATAATGTTGCCATTGGAAGCAAAAGCTTCATGTTTCCTTCTGCCATAGCAGTAGTTGATGAGTACTTCAAAGAGAAGTATTCAGAGATCTCAGGAGGTGACCCTTTGATTTACTGGCAGAGGAAGGTGAGCATATGGCCAGCTTTGACCCAAGTTGCCATTCAATATCTAAGCTGCCCCATGTGTAGTTGGCAGTCTGAATGTATCTTTACTGCAAATAGCCAGTTTCACCCAAAACAGATCATGAGCCTGGACTTTGACAATATAGAACAGCTGATGTTTTTGAAAATGAACTTGAAAAATGTTAACTATGATTATTCTACATTGGTTCTGAGCTGGGATCCTGGGAATGAAGTTATTCAAAGCAATGAAAAAGAAATACTACCTTAATTTCTTTTTCCTTTTTCCATTTGAAATGGGCAACTTGTTGCTATGTTACTGTATCCTAATTGCTATAGTTGTTATATATAGTTATACTAATTATTCTTTATACACAAATCTGGGGAAACCTGAAAACACAAAATGTGCTGAAAATTCCTCAGAGGATTAATAATAATGCTGACAAAGTGAAGATTAAAAATTTCACAGTTGTAACTCAGTGTAGCTGTCTCTTGAAATTTTGTTTATACCAATTAAGAGAGAAAAGATATTTTTTAACTTAAAAAATATAGTGCAGCATTGAAAGGCTTTAGGCTATTTCTGGCTGGTAGATTGAACTTGTAATTTGGTTTTAAGTAAAAATTTCTACCATCATGGGAAGTTTGATTGCTCTGAAACCAGTGAAATTGAGGGAAAAACGCATACTAAGCTGGTATTCCTCCCCCTCTCTCCCATTTTTCTAGTTTTTTAAAAACCCTCATCCATACTTACAGCTTGGCAAAAACAAAACTCATGAAATTTAGAAATTTCTAATTGCCTCCTCATACTGGTCAGCTTTATCATTTCAACTTACTGAGTGTGATAGAGTTACCTTTATATTTAGGATTGGATCTATGTAAAAGGGAAACATTAGAAAACTATCAGGAAAAATTTACTTTTAGTCTTTGAATAGCCTTTTTTAACTTTCAGAAAATAGTGTAAAAACAATAAAACAAAGATTGTATGGGTACTTTTTACAAATTTACGGGCAAATGACATAATAAAAAGTTTACAAAAATTGAAAAAGACTGAATGGGAATTGGAGTAAAAGCCCCAGGAGCACACTTTTGACAAACACAGTGTCCATTTCCCAAAGAATGTTTCTCTGCTTTTAAATGATCTTAAATGTCTTTAAATATATATGCTGAATGATCCATAATACTGTATTCTTAACTGTGAGATTGTTTTTTGGCTTCTAATCTTAGCTAAACATAAGCACTCAATATTTTCAGGTGTTAGGAATCATTACCTCACTGGTAAAATGAGAGAAATGATTTCAGTGAACTTTAAAGTCCCTTTCCACTCTTAAAGTATGTTTCTGTGGTTGAGTGGGAGGCCAGAAAATGATGACTTTTAGTAAAAGTCTATTACAAGTTTCAGACTGAATAACTAATGTAAGATCCCAATTTTTCCTTTTTTTCATTTTAGATTTGGGGATATTCCCTGCCCAAAAATTTCCTGGAAAATTGACTAGTATTAAGTGTGAGTAAAAGGTGTCCACTTTTTTTTAAGTTTTGATTTTAGTTTTGTCTTGGATAGTATTTGGCAAGATTTAGCCTAGAAATTATGTAGTATTTATTACATGAGAATCAAAACTGCTTTGTTACGGGGCTGGTTTCAAAATTTAGAACTCATTTCTATGTATCAAAATCGTTTTTTGTTTTTGTTTTTTGGGTTTTTTGTTTTTTGTTTTTTTTAATTCTTAAATGGTAAATGTACCATTGTGAAATGAAATTTAAACTCCAAAAGTTTACCCTTTTACTAACTGGAGTAAATGAATAATTATAAAGTCTTTAGTTGTAGCCATCACTTGTAAAAGAAAAAAAAAACAAACATGAAACCAGGCTGCCTAAGCAAGCCTTTGCAGGGCCAATATTGAATGTCATGCCAGTGACACTGGTGTTGCTATAAAGGAAGAAAAAGTCTTCCATTAGATAGAAGCTTTCTGGATTGTGACAGTGCCAGTTCAGGACGGCTGTAATGCTGCTCTGCCTTCCACAGCGTGCTGCACCACTCTGTAGTTACTCGGTAACTATACGTTTCTATCTTTTTTGGTGAAACACTCCCTGAAGATGAGAAATATGATGTACATACATCCGTATTATACACATTGATTCACGTGTAAGGATTTCCCTTCATGTTTATTCTGTGGGCTGGGCACAATTTAGTGTAACATAGCGATACACATCATGATACTTTGGTGTAAGAGTAAGTTCACTATTTTCATAATGAACCCAAATCTGAAGGCTTTTGTAGTGTATTTTAAAAGGGAAAACTTACCCAAATGTTTTATTTCTACACATTTGTGTATATGTGTGTGTGTGTGTATAAGCCAGTTAGTATATGTGTATATGTATATTATATACATAAAACACTTTATATTTTTTCATACAAGTATGCTTTTATTATACAGATAATAAAGATGGGGGAAGGTTTCTGTTTTTTTCTTAATAGGTGAAGAAATCTTGAAGACCAGAAATTGGATCTTATTGAATTTTGGTGTTCTTTTTCTTTTTTCTTTTTCTTCTTTCTTTTTAAATTATATTGTTCGGCTATGGAAGATGGATTTTTTTTTTCCAATAATCCTTTGACTCTGAAGTTCATCTTTAAATGAACTCTCTTTTTTGTTGGTTTTTGTTTTTGTTTTTGAGGAGATAACTAAGCCTAGCTGTCTCCAGTCTGACAAAGGTTATTCGAATGGACTTAATCTTCCAGTAGTTGGGAGATGTTTTAAAAACACGTCCTGTGTTTGAATTGTGGCTGAGAGGTTTCCTTGGCAATGTGAGGAGGAAAATTCTTTCTGCCCCATTATTATTAATTCATGGATTGAGTGTTGGTTCGACCTACAGGCGTAATAGATTGGAACTCAGTGAAGACACAGAGGTTCCTGTTGAGAGCAACCAGCTAATGTAAGTGTGGGAATGGGTTTTTTCTCATTAAAGGAGTGAATATTTTTGTAATTTAAGGCATAATTTTCCTGGATCAGTAAGAAATTAAAAAACCATTGTCAAGATATTTTTTTCTTGTAATTACTTACAAGCTTTTGGTTTGGGGATGGAAACATTTCCTTCCCCTCCCCCCTTTTTTGATAGTACATGGACTTTATAAAAAAGGTAAAAACAATATACCGAGGTGGAATCTCCCTGTGATTCCATTTCCTCTTAGGAAAGCACTATCAGGAGTTTATCCATGACATAGTTCCATGCACATAGCTGTGCCTCATCTGTTTGTTTTTTTTTTTAAATGACAAGATAGTATTCCTTTATATGGAAGTTCTGTAGTTTAACAGATCTCTCATTGATAGACATTTGGAGTTTTGCCATTAAAAATAAAAATAGCCCACATCCAATAACAGCCCTTTGTGAGCTATTTCCCGAGAACCAGCTCTCAGATGTAAATTTGTAGAATTATTACAATTCTCTAAAGAGGTTGTACCAAAATACTGAGTAATTAATGATGTCTTTTTTGATTTGTAAAAGTTCTGGACATACCCTTTTTAGTAAAAATACTAATCTTTGGTCATGTTGCTGATCTTTTGCTATATAAGTGTTTTCCATTTTATGTGGTCAAATCTGTCAATTTTATTATGATTTTTAACTATGGCATCATGCTAGGAAAAGTTTTTTTTTTTTCCAATCTGAGCTTATATATCATGCATTTTTTTTTTTTTTGCAGTACTTGGATGGTTATATTTTTTATATTAAAAATGTAATCTAGGACTACCCTATGATCCAGCAATCACACTACTAGGTATTTATCCAAAGAACACAAGAATACTAATTCAAAGGGTTACATGCACCCCATGTTCATTGCAGCGGAAACAGCCCAAGTGTCCTTCAGTTGATGAATGGATAAAGAAGATGTGTGTGTATATATGGAGCTAGAGAGTATAATGATAAGCGAAATGAGTCCATCAGAGAAAGACAGATACCTTATAATTTCACTCATATGTGGAATTTAAGAAACAAAAGAGCAGAGAGAAAAGAGAAGCAAACCAAGAAACAGACTCTCAACTGTAGAGAACAAGCTGATGGTTACCAGAGGGAAGGTGGGTGGGATGATGGGTGAAATAGGTGATGGGGATTAAGGAGTGCACTTGTGGTGAGCACCGGGTGTTGTATGGAAGTGTAGAATTACTGTTGTACACCTGAAACTTGTATTACACTGTTAACTAACTGGGATTTAAATAAAAACCTAAAAAAAATTAATCTAGGGATTGTAGTTATATGGCATTGCCTCTCCTTCCCATAAGCATGGTCAATAAAGGTGTCAAATATTGCTTTCCTTTTTGCTGAGCACAGTTATGAATTCAGAATCTTTTTTTTTTTTTTTTTTTTTGAGACAGAGTGAGGGAGAGAGAGAGCATGAGCAGGGTGGAGGAGCAGGAGATGGAGAAGCATACTCCCCGATGAGCAGGGAGCCTGATGCGGGCGGGGCTCCATCCCCAGGACCCTGCGATCATGACCTGAGCCGAAGGGAGACGCTTAACCAACTGAGTCACCTGGGCACTCCCAGAATCTTTCTTAGTATAGTGCTTTAGTTAGTGAGCTAAAGCCTCTTTGCCATCTTTGCTTTTATTCCTTTAGAACCTTTTTATATGCAGTAGAAATGTTTTTTTTCCAAGTGGGAGACCAAATTTTTTTGTTAATTTCAAATGCTACTTTTTTCACAAATCACATTTGTGGACTTGTTTAAATTCTGTTGATCTTAAAGTCATTTGAGAATATTATTAAATGGTATATTTCACATCCATTATAGTATCAAGGAGAGTGAGGTCCTCTCTTCTAAAATTTTTCTTTATCTTAGTTATTCTAGATGATTTTATAGTCCATCAGGTTCCAATAATAAACTATTCATTTGATGTATACATTATTTGGAGAAGTAAACTGCTTTAAGCCTCTACTCCATTCTCTCTCCATTATCCAGGTCTTCAGTGCCTTGGTAGCTTCATAGTTTTCAGTTTTTAACTTAATGTAGGTTTTGTATACTTATTTGTTTTCTTCCTGTATGTTTTACAGCTTTATTGTGAATGGGATTTTGTTACCAAGCTAGCACATGGGAAATTTACTGATTTTTAAAAATACCTTATTAGGGGCGCCTGGGTGGCTCAGTCGTTAAGCGTCTGCCTTCGGCTCAGGTCATGATCCCAGGGTCCTGGGATCGAGCCCCGCATCGGGCTCCCTGCTCGGCGGGAAGCCTGCTTCTCCCTCTCCCACTCCCCCTGCTTGTGTTCCCTCACTTGCTGTCTCTCTCTGTCAAATAAATAAAATCTTTAAAAAAAAAAAATACCTTATTAAATATGTTTTAGTTGATTGCTAGATTTGCTAGTTTGCAAGCATATAATCTGTAGGTACTAAATTTTTTTTGCCTCCTCCTTTCTAGTTTTTATACCTTTCCTTACTTCATGTGCTAGACTCGGAAACAGTATTGACAGATAGTGGAGACAACAAGTGCTCCTTTTTTGTCTGGAATGAGGTCACTTCCAGTGTTTTACCATATTGCTTGTGCTGATGGTTTCTGATGATTGAGTGCATGTATGCTAAGGAGGTTCCTTGTAATTATAGTAAGTTTTTATCAGGGGTAAATGCTGCATTTTACCTTTTTTTAAAGCCATTTTATCTAAAAAAATACCATTTTAAAATCCTTTTTTTAAACCATGTTTTCCTTTTTGAAATTTTAAGATACCTGGGGCGCCTGGGTGGCTCAGTCAGTTCAGTGTCTGCTTTCGGCTCAGGTCATGATCTTGGGGTCCTGGGATGGAGCCCCATGTCAGGCTCAACTTTGAGTCTGCTTCTCCCTCTCCCTGTGCCCCTCCCCCTGCTCATACTTGCTTTCTCTGTCTCTGTCTCTCTATCAAATAACTAAATGAAATCTTAAAAAAAAAAAAGGTTTTAAGATACCAGAGTTTTTATTTTTACCCACCCTTTACTCATTACATTTGTTAATGTAATGAATTTTTTAAAAAGATGTTATTTATTTGTGAGAGAGAGCGCATAAGCAGGTGGAACGGCAGGCAGAGGAAGAAGCAGGCTCCCCACTGAGCAGGGAGCCTGATGTGGGGCTTGATCCCAAGATGCTGGGATCACGACCTGAGCCAAAGGCAGATGCTCAACCAACTGAGCCACCCAGGTGTCCCTAATGTAATGAATTTTTTTAATGTTAAACCATTCTTAGTCCTGGAATAAATGTTTTTTGATTATGTGATCTTATTTTTTTAATATACTGTGGTTCAATTTGCTTTATTTTGGATTTATCAGCTGTATCATAAATAAGATATCCAAAGCAGTTGTTTTAAAACTTTTTTAAAAAGCAGTGAAATAGTGGAAGTGAAGTTCTTTTTCTCAACTTAGAATACTTCCTTAAGTAATTTTTTTCAAGAACACGTGGAGTATATAGATGGTATACTTTTTGAGACCTTGTCTAAAACTTCTTCCAAATCCTGAGATCTTGAAATGTAGTTTGAAAGGCCAAATCTAAGGTCATAATCTCCCCTTGATTTATTTTTAAAGATTTTATTTATTTATTTGGCAGAGAGAGACATAGCGAGAGAGGGAACACAGCAGGGGGAGTGGGAAAGGGAGAAGCAGGCTTCCCACTGAGCAAGGAGCCTGATGCGGCACTCAGTCCCAGGACCCTTGGATTCATGACCTGAGCCAAAGGCAGACACTTAACCCACTGAGCCACCCAAGTGTCCCTGATGAACCCCTTTTAATTTAAAGACTCAGGTTTACTCAGTTCAGGGAAATTTTGTTGTATTATTTTATTCTTATCTCTACCAATTTCATTCCTTTCTTTTAGAATTTCCATTGTATAGAAACTAAATCTCCTGGAATTATTTCCATCTTAAATACCTTTTCTCTTGTGTTGACATCTTTCTGCATTCTAAGAGATAGATATCCTGACAATATTTTAAAATTGAATTTTTGTGTTTTTCATCAGCTTATTCTTTTACTTGTATTGAAATCTCTTTTGGGTGGCTCAGTCAATTAAGCGACCAGCTCGATTTCAGCTCAGGTCATGATTTTGGGGTCCTGGGATCCATCCCCGCATTGGGTTCACTCAGCAGGGCTTCTGCTTTTCTCTCTCTCCCTCTTCCTCTGCCCCTCCCTCTGCACATACATGCACGCTCTCTCTAAATAATTTTTTTAAAAATCTCTGGGGGAAGAGGCTAGAAATTTGAGTTTTCTTATTTTTTGAACTTTCTTTTGTTTCCTCTCTTTCTCATAGCAGATACTCATTTGTATCAAGCTGTATCCTTTTGGGGTGGAGAGGGGCACAGCAAGAGGGAGAGAGAATCTTTTTTTTTTTTTTTTAAGATTTTATTTATTTATTTGACAGAGACACAGCGAGAGAGGGAACACAAGCAGGGGGAGTGGGAGAGGGAGAAGCAGGCCTCCTGCGGAGCAGGAAGCCCGATGTGGGGCTTGATCCCAGGACCCTGAGATCATGACCCGAGCTGAAGGCAGACGCTTAACAACTGAGCCACCCAGGCGCCCCAGAGGGAGAGAATCTTAAGCAGGCTCCACACCCAGTGTGGTATCCAACATCGTGCTTGATCTCACAACTCGGAGATCCTGACCTGAGCTGAAATTAAGAGTTGGACGCTTAACTGATTGAACTACCCAGGAGCCCCTCAGGTTGTATCCTTTAAAGCTTACTGAGAACATGCCAATTTTAAAGGAATTTATCCTTTTTCCTACATTAATTCAGGGGTGGGAGGGGAGAGGACCAATTACTCATCTTGGCTTCCTACTTTTGCTATTGAAAAGTATTCATATTTTCTTGGCATCATGAATACTTTTGTTTTTCCTTTTTAAAACTTAAATTTATCAGTATGGGGGCACCTGGGTGGTTCAGTCAGTTAAGCAGCTAGCTGTCTTGAGCTCAGATTGTGATCTCGGGGTCCCGCGATCAAGCTCCGTGTCCGGCTCCCTGCTCAGCCATGAGCCTGCTTCTCCCTCTGCCCCTCCCTCACGTGCTCTGTCTCAAAATCTTTTTTTAAAAAATTTATCAGTATGCATCTTGGTTTTGAGTCTGCAAACTTGGGGTAGTAGTGATTACTGTCAATTTTTTTTTCCTTAAATCTCTGGGGAAGGGTTTTTTGGCCATTTTCTTGAATAACAGTTACATTCTTCCCCCCCACCACCCCATAGAAGGATAAAGAAGTTAAATGTTTAAAACAGATACATGAAGTTACTGTTCTGTTGAAACATTAGCAAGGCTGTGTCCATCTGCTCAGCATTCAGTCTTCATGCTCTGCCTACCTCTGAGGGAGTTTTGCAGAGCCTAATTTTTTTAAAATGCAAAACAACAACAAAAAACCCTAACATGCAATTCATGCTGTTTTGTTACTATTTCATAAGTACCATTTTGTTTGATTAGTAAGTTGGGGGTTCCTGAAACAAGCACCAGTTTCATATTTGTTCTTTGGGATATTGTTTCAAAAATGAAATTGATCCCTAAGGCTTTTTTCCCCCTCCTTTCTAAAATATTTTTCTATTATAAAACTTTTTCATTCTCCTCTGATTAATACTTTTCCTTTTTGCATATGTGTCATTGTAATTATTTGAATATTCCTTAGAAACTTGATCCTGTTTCAGGCAGGTTTTCTGTTTTTTTGAGGCAGTTTTTTTAATTACCTTTTGGTGTACCCTCCATTACAGAATGCATTCCTTGTGTTTGGGGTCAGGGGAATCCTACTAGTGGATCAGTGAGGTGCTATTAAAGGACTAGCCCTTGTCCCATTCTGTAGTGGATCAGTGATGGACAAGCCATTAAGGCAGACTTAAATTTTTTATTATATATTGTTGCCTTGTATTAGAAAATTGAATGTTATTATCAGCATAAAACAATAAATAGACCTATAATCCTACCAACCACTCTAGTAGTAACCGTTGCTAACATTTTGGTCTTGTTCTTCCAAACCCTGTTGCTTCATCTTCACCAGCATTTAATGGTGTCAGTGTTCTGGATTTTGGCCATTCTAAAAGGAATTTGCAATTCCCTAATGATATACGATGTTGAGTATCTTTTCATATGTTTATTTACCATCTGTGTGTCTTATTTGATGAAGTGTGTGTTTAGATCTTTTGCCCATTCCTTAATTAGTTTTCTTGTTGAGTTTTAAGTGTTCTTTGTATATTTTGGATACCAGTCCTTTATGAGTTATGTATTTTGCAAAGATTTTCTCCCAGTCTGGGACTTGTCTTTTCATTCTCTTAATAATGCTTCCACAGAAACCTCACCAGAAACTCCTCTAATGTTCGGATTTTCTAGTAGCAGTTTCTTCCAGGCTTTTTCTGTCAAGTGCCTCAAAACTCTTCTAGCCTCTACTGGTGACCTGATTCCAAAGCTTCTTCCACATTTTTAGATATTTTTTCAGCCATACCCATTTCCTGGTACCAGAATCTATAATATCCTGCATATTATCACATTGCTTGGATGTACCGTAATTTTTTAAAACAGACCCCAGTTTCTGAACATTTAGGTGTCTGGATGTGTTTTCATTATTAGAAGCCAAGTGGTAGTGAACTTTCTTGTGTATTATTACCTTGCATATTGGTTGAATATTTACCTCAGGATAAATTCTAGAAATTAAATTGTGAGTCAGAGGGTATTGCACATTTTAAAGGTTTTAGTATATGTTCAGTGGCAGACTCTTAATTCCTAACCTAGGTTGCTGACTTCAAGGCTGGTTCTTATTGTGGCCTGCTTTGCTTGGATTAGGGTTATTAGTGGGAGATCTGATTGAATTGAATTTAATTGATTTCACGTTGTCAATCAGTGTTTCTGAAACCTGGTCTTCTGATGTACGAGTTTGCAGAAACCCTTTCCAAATTCTGGCATGTGCTCTTGTCATGTGTTGTTACTTCTGTAGAAGCTTTCTAGAACACTTCAGTGTGGGGGCCTGAGTGTGGCAAGGGCTGACGGTGGGGGCTGTTGGTGGTTTTTTGTAAGCACTGTTTTATGGGAAGAATCCCAAGGACGACTTCTGCTCCTTGGCTGTCTTCATTACATAAGCTATTACATAAGCTAGTTCTACAGGTGTATCCAGGGGTAATTGTTTCAATTATTCTAGTGAGACAGTTTTTCCCACCTACTTATAATTACATACTTTTGAAATAAAAATGCTTGTGAAAATATTGGAACTTTTGTCAGATGAAAAAAATCTAGTTTGTTGGCAATGTAGATTTAGCAAATACCCTGTGTAAAATAACGTAAGTCCCATTCATGACCTAAAATGTAGATCATTTATGGAGTTAGTGCTTATTTAATCTTATGTTGAAGCCATGTAACAAGCTCCATAGAGAATATGAAAGAAGGGCATGGCTGCCCTTAACAAAAGTTTTACATTATAAATGAGAATGTATAATGTTCACATAAGAATAAAATATTAATCAGGGTTCACAAAGCTCTGAATAGGAAGTACATAATATAATTAAAATTTGGTTTTAACAATGTGCTCTCTGAGGTGATTTGGAAGAGGAAGTTGAAAGAATTTATCTGAAATACTTTAATTCATGTCTCCTCATTTTAGGATTGCATTTTAAAGACGATTTCTCTGATTGAGTTGTCTTTTGGAAGATTAAACCCATTTCAAGAGGACTTGGAGCTGGTCCTCGCCTTGAGGAAGCAGTGGCTTGTTTTCAAGAAGCCACTTCCAATCTAAGGATCTACCCAGCATGCCTAATCAAGGAGAAGACTGCTATTTTTTTTTCTATTCTACATGTACCAAAGTAAGAATTGGCATCTTTAAAATCAGTTCTTTCTGTAATTTCTCTAATGAGATTTGATAAGATTTTCCCAGTATACTAAGTTTTTATGTTTTGTTTTGCTCAACCATTTATTATCTGCTACCATTTTCTTAGTAGAGAATAGTACTCCTAGGAGAATTCATTGTTCATCCTTTTTTCCTTTTCATGTATGTTCTTCACATTCTACAAAAGTGAAAAAGTCCACAGCATATAGTCATCATTCACTTCTCTTATTGATAATAATTATCTGTTAATGATTAATAATTACCTATCAATAATTACCCCTGTTCAGGGTGCCTTTGATTCAAATTAGGAGCACTTTGGCCTGGCTTGTAAAGTTTGTTTTTATTTACTTTGTATTAAATGAATGGGTGGGTTGTATCGTACTTCTAGAAACTGTTGTGGGTTGAATTTGATTGTTTCTTCACATTTCCTGCTGAGTAATAAAGCCATTCTTCTAAATATGCTTTTGTAGCATTTTTGCTTTTTCTGTGTCAGAACTTCCTGTTTTTCTGCTTGATTCTTCTGCAGCTCCATTGGGAGATCTATCCACTTTTCCGTTCCTTTGTGACTAATTCTATAAATGTATATGTTGTTAGAAAAACTTCTGAAATCATCTCAGTGCCATGTTTAAAATGATCGGTTTTGAGCAAAGCTCTGAGCATATATAGCATTTTGTTTCAGATATTGCCATTGTAGAGGTATATAATGAAGCATGGAATTATACCTAAATCCTAATCTATTTGTGATTTTCCATCAAAAGCTAGTTACAAAAGTCAAGATGTATGAAATGGTTTTGAAGAACTATAAAATACACTTTTAAAGAGTACCACTTTAAATACTCCCACTTACTTTTTTCAGCCCCATTTCCGCTTATGTCATTTATCTTGTGAAATCAAATGAAGGATACGGTCAAGAAATAGGTCATAGGAAATTATAAATTTGTTGACCTCAGGTTGTTCTTGTCTTCCACCTCAGTTTTCTACCTTGCCTGTCCTTATTCCTTTGTGTTTGTCTGGATGCCAGGAAGCTGTTAACAGTGCACACTTTACCTAGGATCTGTTTTGGTACCACAGTTCTTTTCTGTATTCTTTTCATTTACAGGGTGACAGCTGTCCCTTCCGTCACTGTGAAGCTGCACTAGGAAATGAAACTGTTTGCACATTATGGCAAGAGGGGCGCTGTTTTCGACAGGTGTGCAGGTTTCGGCACATGGAGATTGATGTAAGTTTTTAGTTTGTGTTATAATAAGCAGTCTGGTGTTGTGATGGGCCAATAAAAAATATAGGGAGAAAGGGGCGCCTGGGTGGCTCAGTCGGTTAAGTATCCGACTCTTGATTTAGGCTCAGGTCATGTTCTCAGGGTCATGAGCTCAATCCCCATGTCGGGCTCTGCGCTGGGCATGGAGCCTGCTTAAGAAATGATACCTTATATATAATGTGCAGGTTACATTTTTTAATGATGTAGTGAAATTTTTGTTGTAATGCTCAATATCTTGATATTTTGGAGTATGAGTTGGTTTCATTTTCTGGGAGCCAGTTTGGTAATATATCTAAAGTGTAAAAATGATATGTGTATCATTGGGGAGTATTTATATTTCTATATTTATTTTAAACAGTCTCAGACTTAGAGAAAACATGCAGGTACATTATAAAACATTTTTCTAAGCCACTTGGGAGTAAACTACGTTCCTTGTCACTCCCAAATACATTCATGAATATTTCCTACAAAAAAGGACGTTCTCGGGGTGCCTGGGTGACTCAGTCGTTAAGTGTCTGCCTTCGGCTCAGGTCATGATCCCAGGGTCCTGGGATCGAGCCCCACATCAGGCTCCCTGCTTGGTGGCGGGAAGCCTGCTTCTCCCTCTCCCACTCCCCCTGCTGTGTTTCCTCTCTCGCTGTGCCTGTCTCTGTCAAATAAATAAAATCTTAAAAAAAAAAAAGGTATTCTCCTAGATAACTGTAATACAACCATCAAAATTAGGAAGTTAACGCTGATAGATTACCTTCGTGTAATCCTCAGATCCCATTCATTACTAGTTATGTCCTTTATTGCAAAAGGAACGAGTCCAGAATGGACTGTCGAATATAGTTGTCATTGCTCTCTCATTCTCCTTCAATCTAAAACAGTTACTCAGTCTTTCTTTACTTTTCATTTGCCTTGACACTTTTGGTAGTTATTGGACAGTTGTAGGATGTCCTTCAATTTGGGTTTGTCTGGTGTTTCCTCATTACTAAGTTCAAGTTATGTACCTCTGGCAGGAATATCATAATTCTTCTCAGTGCACACCATTAGGTGGCACAGTTATACAATTTTAATTATCCCATTACTGGTGGTGTTAACTTTGATCACTTCGTTGAGGTGGTTTGTACCAAATTACTTCACTATACAGGTTTTCTTTTGTAACTAATACGCATTTTGTGGAGAGGTACTTTGATACCGTGTCATTTCCCCATTTCTCACCAAATTTTCAGTTTTTTTCCACTTATTTATGTTTGCGAACTCATGGTTTCCTTTTTTATTCAGAGTGTGGTACTCCATTACTATCATTTTTAATCCTCAGATTGACCCACATTTGCCCAGTAAGAGCTGTTCAGGCTGATTTTTGTGTCCTTTTGATGTTTTCATCATTCTTTGAACACCTTTTTGCGTTCTGGCCTGACAAGATTTTTCAGGTTCATCCTATATTTTTCCTCCTCCAGTCCTGGAATCAGTCATTTCTCTAAGGAGCCCTGGATCCTTTTAGTGAAGAATGATATGTATAGAAATAAGATTTCAGCAGCTCCTGGAGTCTCACTGCTTCCAGGCCTACAGTGGACAGAACAAGAGTGTATAAATGGATTTACATACAAACAGTTACATCATCATTTATTCTCTATGTCTGTGTATTGAAAATCATGAGTTCACATAGATGCTTTCAGTTCACTGGCACTGTAGGGTTTAGGCTTCTCCTTTTATCTACTTGTAACTCTCTTCTCCAAAAGTGAGAAACTTGTCCTTAGTATCACTGATTCTATCAGTCCTCTTGTTGTGTAAGCCAATGTTGTATTCCCAGCCTCTTCCTTTCCCTCAGGCTCCGACATCACACATGAGGCTGCTCTTCTACAGGGACGTCTTTCTTATCTTGTTTTGGTTCCAGCAACCCTGTACCAGGCTTTTGTCCTTGCTCCACCATGAGGACTTCGTCCTCACCATGCTTGGACCCCAGCATCCTACTCTGGACCCCTCTCCCCATGAATGCCCTTTTTTCACCTTTGGACTCTGCTCCTGTGTGCGACAGCCCTTCCATGTGAGATGCTTACTTTTCTCACCCTGCTCTCACCCTGGAATGTGTTCCAGCTCTTTCTCACCCGGGAATATATTCCACCTCTGTACCAGGCCCCCACTTGGGAAGACCCTGCCTTCCTTACCCCACTTAGTCATTGTTGCCCATTCTAGGCTGACCCTCCATAAATATACGCTCCTCATCCTACATTGGGATCTCTTCCCAAAAGCTTTCCTCACCCTGCTCAGGCTCCAACACTGTGCCAGGCCAAGCTCCTACACAGATGTCCTCCCAACCCCTCATGATTTCTGACACCTAAGCCAGTTCCACCTTGTCACATGGTGCCTTCCTCATTCAGTCAGGCTCCAACACCCTGGTCTGGGCCATGTGCCCTTCCCTCTCCCAGCAGGAATGCCTACCTCTCATTTCTCAGCCTCACCTAATACCCTTGGACCAATTGCTTGAGGGAGGTGGGGAAGGAAGGAAGGGACTGACTGCAGTTTGTATGCCTGGGCTCATAGAGCTACTCCAGGTGGGCTGCAGATTAATGGCCTTTTAACTGCATTCTGTGCTGCCTATCTTCCAAAGAGCAGGGAATTCACTGAATAAATTCAGAGGAATTCTCTGCAGCTTTTGAAAATTCAAATTGTTATATTGTTGGCAGAGTATAATTTGGCACAACTCCCTAGAAGGTATGTCAGGGTCTCTAAGAACATCTACATTGAGAGATTCCCTAGAATCTCCTGAGACTCAGCATATAGCTATATTCATGGCTAAGATTTATTACAGTGAGGGGCCCCTGAGTGGCACAGTCAGTTGAGCATCTGACTCTTGGTTTTGGCTCAGATTGTGATCTCAGGGTCGTAAGATCGAGCCCCATGTCTGGCTTCGAGCTCAGCAGGGAGTCTGCTTGAGATTCTCTGTCTCTCTCCCGCTGGTGCTCACTCTCCCTCTCTCTAAAATAAATAAATAAATATTTAAAAAATTTTATTACAGTGATGGGGAGATAACACTGTCTGATCATAAGAGGAAAAAAGACCTAGAGTCTGGAGGAATCCATGTGTGGATTGCTTTTATGATCTCCCTCCCACGAGGGTTCACAAAGAATACACACTTCCCCAGCAATGAAAATGCAGCACTGTATGTGGGATGTCTCGGCCTAAGGAAGCCCAGTAGAGACTCAAACATCCACGGGTTTTAATAGGGCTGGTCACATAAGCACCCTCTACCTATCATATACCAAACTCTAGACTCCCAGAAGGATGGCCGGTGTTCAGCACAAGACATATTATTTGCACAGTCTAGGCACTGTAATCAGTTAACAGACTAGGAACATTCCAAGGGCCAACTTTGCAAGCTGGGTATCTAAGGTAGCAGTCTTAGGGCTGCTCAGTTAACTCTTTTTTTTGCACAGTCTTACTTGGCTACATTTTTCAAAAATACTATATGCTTTTCCTACCTTTGTCTCATCTTTGCTTTTACGTGCAAAAGCAGATATATACAGAATTACTCATTGTAGCATAATTTATAATAATAAAATATGTGAAATAACCTTCATTTAAAACAGATTTGCTACATTCATACAGCGAAGTGCTGGGTAGCTGTTAAAAATTTTTTAAAGGGCAACTTTATTGGTATGGAAAGATGAGGCTATATTGTCAGTGAAGAAGGGAGGGGCAGAAGAAGGTGCGTAATATGCTCTCATTTGTGTAAAAAAAGGAGAAGAATTTGTTTTTCATTTGCATGTGTATTTTTTTTACTCTGGGAGCATAAAGGAGAAACTTGACAACAGTGGCTGAGGGAGTGGGGACAGGAATGGAAAGGAGCCTTTTTACTGTAACTCCTTCTGTTTACAGTTGATTTTCATTATTCATGAGTTCCATGTTTGCAAATTTGCCTACTCGCTAAAATTTATTCGT
Organism: Neomonachus schauinslandi; assembly: GCF_002201575.2. Lineage (NCBI taxonomy): Eukaryota > Metazoa > Chordata > Mammalia > Carnivora > Phocidae > Neomonachus > Neomonachus schauinslandi. Next base: position 26,333,649 of record NC_058408.1, on the reverse strand, counting down.
AACCCCCAAATCAGTACTTGCAGTGCTTTCATGGGCCATCTGCAGACATGTGCAGAGCACTGAGAAATTTGAGTCGCCTGACTTACACACCCCCGGCTGAGATCAGACAAGGTGACACCCTGCTGCCTTGTTTCAGTTCTCATACTATAAGCAGGTGTCCTTTTTGTGGTCTGTTTAATGCCATCTTTTTTGCATTTTGTCCTTTTCTGTCTTTTTTGTGGCTGATTAAAATGGCCCCCGAGTGAGATGCTGAAGTGCCATGTAATGTCCCTAAATGCAAGAAAGCTCTTACGTGCCTTATGTAGAAAATACATGTATTAGATAAGCTTCATTCAGTTGTGAATTACAGTGCTCTTGGCCTTAGAGTTCAGTATTAAGGAATATATATTAAATGAGGTGTCTTTAAACACAAACATATATATAACCAGTTTATGTACTGATTGATGAAAATGTGACAGAAACTTGCAGGAACCTGACTCTAACTCTGTATTTCCCTTAGGAGCAGAGTGGTTCAGTATTGGATAATTTAGTATTCATGGTGACCTCATAAACATAACTACTTCAGATAGAATCAGCTATATATCTTTGGACCATGTGCTGTATTCAACCTTTTGAACATTTAAAGAAATGATTCTATAGGAGAGTGTTATTATGGAGGCTGTGTTGCCAAGTGAAAAATATGCAATTATTTGGAATACCTTTCTTTTAAGTGTAGATGTAGGCATTTAAAATTTTTTTTGTTTCTTTATTTTTTTTTTTTTTAAATAGTAAGCTCTATGCCCAGCGTGGGGCTTGAACTCATGACCCCGAGATCGAGTCGCATGCTCTGCCAATTGAGCCAGCCAGGCACACCTATAATTTTTTTTTTTTACGTCCAAGAATTCTATACTAAAGTGATTCTCTTTGGGTAATAGCATGGCAGGCATTTATTACCATTTTCCAAGTGGTTTTCATTATTTGTGCATTACTTTTCATTTAGAAACAAAATCCAGTAAGTGGATTTTTAAAAGGGAAATTTTATTGATATGGAAAGATTAGGAGATTTTGTCAGTGAAATATGACACTGACAATAAATGTCATGTGACTCCTGTATGTAGAGGATACTATTACAGAAGTCATTCGTAATTTGAAAACTGCTTCCAGGAAAGAAATAAAAACTTAAGCAAAGACAGACCCAGAAGCAAGAAAGATTGGCATTAGGTTCTGCCTTGAGGAAGGAGTAATTGAATAATTGTTGTAATTTTTATCTAAAAAAACAGTGGTAGCTATTATTAACATTTAACCTTTTGGGTGTGCCAGGAGACCAGTTCTTTGAAAGATAAAGGAATTTGCTGTACTTTTTAAAAATAGGTGATCATTACATGTGGCAATAAACTCAGGACATAAATTTTGTGAATACCTTTTTTTTTTTACCAAACCTCCTTTCAGAGATGTTGAGCTAATTTACATTTCCATTATCAGTACATGATACTGTTTGGTTCTTCCACATCCCTACTGACACGGTGTACTATCAAGTGTTCAGTCTCTCAATATAATAGATTTTCATCTTTGCCCTTTTGGATACATTTGAGGATTTTTTTGTGATTTTTTTTGTAATGCTGCTATGCTTTCCTAGAATTTTAAACCTCAGCTTGCTTATGGTGAGAGATCCAGCATAATCCAACAGATCCAAATCTGTCTTCGCCCTTTGTCCCTTGATTGTCACTATCCACTGCCTCCAAGCTAGTCACTATCCTGACTATTCTACCATAGAGAAATTTTGCCTGCTTTGATCTCCCCATCAGTGGAATCACACAGTGTGCACTCTTTTGGCTTCTTCCTTCTGCACTGTCCTGTTAAGCACAGGGATGGTTTATTCCTTCTCAGTACTGAATAACATGCTATTGTATGAATAAACTACAATGTATTTATCCATTCTAGTATTGATGTACATTTGGGTTTACATTTTGGAGGTATTATAAATAGTATTGTTTTCAACCATTCTTTATAAACATCTAATGTATAGAACTAATGTATGTATTTCTGCTGGACATATGCCCTGTGATCCAGCAGTTTATTCTAAGTGTGAGGGTATCTTTTTCCTCATTTCCCTTCATAAGAGTGAGGTAGCTTGGGAAGGAAAAGTACCATCCTTAGTGTGTTATTTGTGCCTTACTTTGAGAAGTCACAAAAGGGAAAATTTTCCTCAAAGCTGTGAGCTCTCAGTTTTAAATAAACTACAGTTTATTAATAGAGTCCTTTCTATGTGCTAAGTGTTTCATATACATTATTTCATTTAATCCTCACAAGAAACCAAGTAGATAGCTCCTGTTACTGCCATTTTATGGCTGAAGAAACTAAGGTTGAGAGGCATTAAATTATTTGTCCAACCTCACATGGCCATAACGTAATGTTATCTTTGGTTCTAAAATCTTAACTAATACATTGTCCTGCTTTTCTAAATTAAATATAGGCATTTAGGGGTTCCAACACAGTACATGAGCTACTCCATACTCCCTTCATCTCTCCCTCAAGCATGGAGTGTCACTTTCAGCAACCCCTCTTCCTCCTGCTCACAATCAGTTCACATGCCTCCGAGTTTTGAAGCCTGAATGAACTTCATTCAGAAAACAAATTATCGGGGGCGCCTGGGTGGCTCAGTCGCTTAAGCGTCTGCCTTCAACTCAGGTCATGATCCCAAGGTCCTGGGATCCAGCCCCACATCGGGCTCCCTGCTCGGCGGGAAGCCTGCTTCTTGCTCTCCCACTCCCCCTGCTTGTGTTCCCTCTCTCGCTGTCTCTCTCTCTCTGTCAAATAAATAAATTAATTAAAAAAAAAGAAAAGAAACAAATGACCAAATTAATACAGGTCACACCTCATTTTTTATTTGAAAACAATGTGTTTTTTCTTCCTATAGAAAAAACGTAGTGAGATTCCTTGTTACTGGGAAAATCAGCCAATGGGATGTCAGAAACTAAACTGCGCTTTCCATCACAATAGAGGACGTTATGTTGATGGCCTTTTCCTACCTCCAAGCAAAAGTGAGTTGTGTTTTTAATTTTAAAAGAGTAGTTAAAATTTAAGAACACCTATGTACACTGTACAGAGTACTTTACATACATTGCCATTTAGTCTTGGGAGAGAGTAGTTTTATTTCCACTTCACAGATGAGGGAACTGAACTTCTAATTTTAAAGGTTAAATGACTTGTACATAGTCATAGTCATAAACAAGTTAAATATCATAGTCAGGATTAAAACTTTGTTACCAAAAGCCATATTGCCTCCCAAATGTTTCTTGGCATGACAGTTTTGATTACTATAGCTTCATTTCCCATTTTATCAGACCCAGTGAGTTTTCCAAAAGAAACTGGATTCTCCAGGCCAGGGTTTGGCAAATCTGGTCCTCCACCTATTTTATAAAATAAAGTTTTATTGGAAAGAAGCCCTGCCCATTCATTTGCATATTTTTTATGGCCAGATTTTGTGCTCCTTCTGCAGAGTTGAGACACAGAGGTCTACAAAGCCTAAAGTACTTAATGTCTAGTGCTTCACAGAAAAAGTTTACCAACCCGACTCTAGGCTATAATCTAAAATAAAATTTACACTCCCCCAAAAGCTAGTTTTTATTTCCAAAATCTCCTTCAACATTTCCTACTGGAATGATCGGCCATTTAAAAGCCACATCTTATGTGATTAAAATTTGATGCTACATATTCTCTCCTCTATTTAAGAGGAAAAATTGGGCTTGCTCCTCTCTGGTTTAGTTCAGAAGTGTTATCTACTATGTCTTTTAACAGCTACTTTTTTGCTGAGCAAAAAGCCTCAAATTTCAATATTAAAATTAAATGTCTAGAATTTGCAAACAATTTTATGCATCTAGCCTCCAGATTATTCTGTCTTTTGAACACCTACTTTGAACATGTTTGTGTACAGTGAAGAGTTATTAGCTAAAAGCCATTTTTACCCTCTCTGGGAGTTTAGAACCTAATTGTGAAAATGGAGAAATCAGGTAAAAAGAAATAAATTGTCATAAGGAAAAGCACCAAACTTAGCATATGTGATTGAAGATTTTTGATGAATTGGAACTTTATCTTCTATTTTTAATTTATGACTGATGTTGTATGTCTAGCTGTGTTGCCCACTGTGCCTGAGTCACCAGAAGAGGAAGTGAAGGCTAACCAGCTCACAGTTCAACAGAACAAATTGTCTGTCCAGTCTAATCCCTCCCCTCAGCTGCGAAGTGTTATGAAAGTAGAAAGTTCAGAAAATGTTCCTAGCCCCACCCATCCACCAGTTGTAATCAATGCTGCAGATGATGATGAAGATGATGATGGTAAGTTTTAGCTCTTGCTTTAAGGCAAATAAATGGTCAGGGTCACTCAGTGAATTTGAATCAGGATTAAAACTTGAGGCCTGCTGTTAATTGTAAATTTGCCTCATATGTCGATACATAGATCAGTTTTCTGAGGAAGGTGATGAAACCAAAACACCCATCCTGCAACCGCCTCCCGAAGTTCATAATGGATTACGGACAGCCTCTGCCCGGAAACCTGGGGTCAATTTGAAGCAAGGTAAGAAGAGGCTACATTGATGCTGCTTCCTGCTCATAAATCTGAAAGCACTGTTGAATGTGCCCAAACTATTTTAAATACATTTGAAATTTAGATCACGATCACCCTGTCTGTCCCCTGTCCCCTGACGCCACTGTACACACACCCATATTGACACATGTTCTCTTACTCATTCAGAAAACATTCGAGTGCTTACGCACAAATAAAATGCAAAGGGCATGAGGTGTTAGTTCCTCATGTGATTTCTATTTGGATTTCTCAGGTGAATGTTTGAATTTTGGAATAAAAACTCTTGAGGAAATTAAGTCAAAGAAAATGAAGGAAAAATCCAAGAAGCAAGGTGGTAAGTCATCCGTTTTGACATGGATGGTTGAATTTTGCTGGAGAAGAGTAACAAGGACACTTATTAAGGACACTGGCAGCAGCCAAAATGAGCACATAGAAAATGAGCACATAGATTTTGACTTCTGTGGCTTGTTTGAAGTAAAACACAGACTTATTTAAATCAGGGCTGCTTTTTTAGTACTTGAAAGAACTGCTTTATCTTCAGAAATACAGCTCCAAAGAACAACATATAAAAATCATACTGAGGGGCGCCTGGGTAGCTCAGTTGTTAAGCGTCTGCCTTCGGCTCAGGTCCTGGGATTGAGCCCCACATTGGGCTCCCTGCTCCACGGGAAGCCTGCTTCTCCCTCTCCCCCTCCCCCGGCTTGTGTTCCTTCTCTCGCTGTCTCTCTGTCAAATAAATAAAAATCTTAGAAAAAAATCATAGGAAAAACTTTATTTTGTAGTAGATGAATTCTTCTTAGGAGCTGCTAGAATTTTCTTCTAGAGCTTGCCTCTGCCTGGTCAGTCTATATCTCCAACCCTAAAAATTACAGATACAGTGTGAAATGTATTATTTAGAAAGGATCACATGGTTGGTTCTAAGTATTCGCTTGCTAAAGCTTGTTCTGTAGGAACCTTGGGGTTGTGTTTTGCAGATGATTAAATTAGATTTTAAAAGGCTGAATTGAGGGCGCCTGGGTGGCTCAGTCGTTAAGCGTCTGCCTTCGGCTCAGGTCATGATCCCAGGGTCCTGGGATCGAGTCCCGCATGGGGCTCCCTGCTCGGCGGGAGGCCTGCTTCTCCCTCTCCCACTCCCCCTGCTTGTGTTCCCTCTCTCACTGTGTCTCTCTCTGTCAAATAAATAAATAAAATCTTAAAAAAAAATAAAAGGCTGAATTGACACACTTGGTAGCTGGTGTGCTTCAGGTTAACTTTAGAATGTTAGCCGCCTTGGTAAATAAAAGTAGATTGAATGCCTAAGTCACTGAAAATTTTATATTTTATTTTTACCTTGTATCCAAAGCAGATAAGAAACAGGGATTATCTCCTCTCTCCCACCCCACCCCAATCAATTCACTATAGGCAAATAGGAACAGAAAGACTGGCTTGTTATCCAGTGGTCTGTATTGAACTTAACTGATCACAGAAACAAAATTTCTTGGCTTATAATAGCTTAATTTGCCATAAATTATTTGCTCTTCTTTGACTTGCTTTATTCAGAAGGTTCTTCCGGAGTTTCCAGTCTTTTACTCCAACCTCAGCCCATTCCAGGTCCTGAAAAAGAGAATGTTCGGACTGTAGTGAGGACAGTAACTCTTTCCAGCAAACAAGGTGAGGTATAGGTAGGTCTAGGTTGAGAGTTGTCAGGCTACCACTTTTTAATAACTGGGAGAGCAAAGTCCTTGGGTGTAGTGTACCTTTGATGGATTTGCAGGAAGACTTTGGTATGTTGGTCAGATAGAAGGATGAAAAGAAAACTCAGTGCATTTGACGCTTACTTGAAAGGTTGAAATTCTTGCTCAAGCAATTCTCACATTTAGGTATATTTAATTTTTACATTTCCTCTTTATCTGTATCCATTCAGTAAATTTATTGACTGCCCACTGTGGGCAAAGAACTATAATAAACTCTAAATTATAGAAAATATAAGCCTTTTCCCTTAATAGTTTTAAACCCAGTAAGAAATACGACACAAGTAATTGTAGTATACAGATACATTTAAATGTGCTGTTCAAACAACAAAGAATTAGGGGAAAGAGAGCTCACTTTATGCTGGTTTTCAAAGTTCTACATGAGAGTTAGCAATAGAGTGTGATTTCATTTAGCATATCGAAGTGCACAAACAAAAGTATAGCTTGGGTTTCTTAAGCAACTGATTAGAACACACCTGTCTTCATATACTTGGCTACTGTTAATAATTAGTGTATTAGTGATCCCTTTGGGCTGTGCATTTGGCTGTTTAAATTATTATTTAATAGACTGAATCTTTTTTTCCCCCCCATGTGACAGTCTTGAGATGTGATTTTCAAGAGACTTTCTGGGTGGGCTCATGATATCAGAGCATATTTTGTACCCACTATTATTTACTGAATACAGAAAAATTGGATAATAGAGAAATTCTGTTTTTGCCATTTCAGGAGAAGAACCCTTGGTAAGATTGAGTCTCACTGAGAGACTGGGAAAACGAAAATTTTCAGTAGGTGAGGTGAATTTTGTGCAGGTCTTTTGTTTTCTTCTATTTGTGCATTAACATGGTAATGTCCTCCAAAACTGATTTTATACAATGTCCTGTTGATATTGATCTATTTGCTGGTCCCTCTGAATTGGCTGAAAGAACTTATAAAATTTCCTTGTTTTTCACATGCATTATACCTTTTATTGATTTACAGAAATTTATAGTGTTACAATTCAAGTAGATTGTAACCAGCTTTTTAGAAGGTACTACATTGAAAAAACAGTAAAGAAGATACCTCTTTGTCTCTTTGGACAAATCGAAATTTGAGTTTTTTCAAGGGAAAAAAGTGTCCAGTTAATATAAATTTGGTCCCTCAGTTTATTAATGCTATTTTATGTTTAGGGAAGCGTTTTATCATATTTTTGAATTGTCATGTACATACCCTAATGTGTCTGTCTCAAAAGAATTTTGAAAATCTTCTCTGAGGGGCACCTGGGTGGGTCAGTCGTTAAGCATCTGCCTTCGGCTCAGGTCATGATCCCAGGGTCCTGGGATCAAGCCCCGCATCGGGCTCCCTGCTCAGTGGGAAGCCTGCTTCTTCCTCTCCGATTCCCCTTGCTTGTGTTCCCTCTCTCGCTATGTCTCTGTCAAATAAATAAATAAAATCTTTAAAAAAAAAAAAAAAATCTTCTCTAATTTCAGCTATTCCTTCATACTCTTCTTAAAATGCGCTTGCAAATATGAAATCTTACCTGTTTTGTGTTTTCTTTGATACCATTTTCACTGCCTGAGAAGTTTTAGGTAAAAAATACAGCTTTTTTAATGTCTACATACATGTAAACTTTGTGATTTTTGGTCTCACATTTAAATTTAAATTATAAATGAGAGTAGAGAGAAAATCATACCCTGTGTAGGGTCTTTCAGATTTTTAATGGGACGCTGCAAAGATTATCGCTAGTCAAGCAATCTGAAAAACAGTTTTTAACTTGTGACATTTAAACAGCTCATATTGAATAGTATAATATAATAAACGACCAGTCAGGAAACTTGGTAAGGTTCTATCACTAATTGGTGACTTGAGTAAGATAGAATTTTTCATAACCTTAGATCTCTTACCTACAATTGAAGAGAGGGGGCTATTTGGTCTTCCAAGTTTTCATGTCACAGGAAAATATAATGATTCCTTTCCTGTCCACCAGGAACATTCCGGGTGCATTTAACCACAGATACCCCTAGAATTTAATTTAGCAAGTGGCCATTTAAGATGTTTTTTGTATATGAAGTTTTTTTCACATATTCCTAATTCTGAATTTTGGCTTTACTCGGGGCTTATCATTCTCCATTTGTAGTTTTAGTCAATTATTTGATGTTGATTTGTGCATTCTACTTTTTGTCCCTTATTTCTTCTTTCTGGGACATTTTTATTCTCTAACATTGAGTTCTGTAAGGACACTAGTGAATGAACACTATATAAATGCAGAAAACTGACATTCTGTGTTGTCTGTTTTGCTTGTATTTCTTAACCTTGTTGAAGACTGATTTGAACTCTTGAACTAAGTTGTCTCCATTTGTAGGTGGTGACAGTGATCCTCCATTAAAGCGTAGCCTTGCACAGAGGTTGGGGAAGAAAGTGGAAGCTACAGAAACTAACACTGACAAAGCACCAAAGAAAGGTACCTTTGTTCTAATATACTCTGTGTGTGTGTGTGTGTGTGTGTGTAATCATGATACTTGTCTCTTGTAATGTTAACAGGTATGGTTCATCATTCTTTTTTGTTCAGGTAAATTAGATTATCTTGTGTTTGCATTATTCAACAACCATTTGAGTATTTACTCTAGTGCTAGATTTTAGGGAGATGCCACTGGATAAAATAAATAACATCACAGTGCTCAGGAGCTTACAGTATAATGGCAGATAGGAGTACTTATATATATTGTGATAAATTCTGTGATAGAAAAAGTACACAGTGTTATCGGAGCACACAGGAAGGGCACTTCTCTTACCATCTGTCAGGGAAGGGTTCCCAAGGCAAATTATGTTGAAGCAGACCTGAAACATGAGTTAAGAATTAGGGAGGTGAAGCTGAAGGACCAGAGGCTATGCTGAGGCAGAGAAAGCACAGAGCTAAGAAAGCAGGATATACTCAAGGTTAACTGAGTATGGTTGAAACATAGAATTGGGGTAAAGGGCATATTGACTGGAGAGGAGGAAGGAAGTGGATCATATGGAGCCTTTCAAGCCATGGTAGAGAGTTTGGACTTTGTAGCAAACCATGTGAAGGTTATGAACAAGGATCAAAAGCTCAGATTTGCATTTCAGAACCATCACCCTGCCTAAAATATGGAGAAAGATTAGAAGGGGACGAGTGTGCTGTCCAGGATATGAGTTAGCAGGCTGTTAATAAAATCTAAACGAGAGGAGTTAGTGGCATAGATTTAGTGTTCTAAAAGTTGGTATGGAGAGATTTGGACTAAATGAGAGATATTTGGGAGTTAGAATGATTTCGTGGTTGAAGTTCTATTTATAGAAGTCAAGGTTGGACTTTGTTTTCCTTTTATGACTTGGCAGTGAAACATTGGTGTTAATTACTGAAAGAATAGGTGGGTTTTTTTCCTTTTTATTGTGTTTAGTTTTAACTTCTTTTGAAGATGAGAAACTTCCACTTTCCCCCTAGCTGAAGAGATTTTAATGAGTAGATGTTTTTGTTTAGGGTCTTTCTTGGTCTCTCAGAGCAAACAAGTTACTCTTTTTTTTTTTTTTTTTTTAAAGATTTTATTTATTTGACAGCGAGAGAGGGAACACAAGCAGGGGGAGAGGGAGAAGCAGGCTTCCCACCGAGCAGGGAGCCCGACATGGGGCTCGATCCCAGGACCCTGAGATCATGACCTGAGCCGAAGGCAGCCGCTTAACCAACTGAGCCACTCAGGCGCCCCAAGTTACTCTTTTTCTTTGCAGTCATAACCTTTTTCTCCTTGCCTATTGATCATATTAAAAATTTTCATAAATAAAAAGTGCATTTTAAATACATTGGGGGGGCCTTTTGATGCCATTAAGATTATAGAAGTTTGTACAATAACAGAATTATTTCCCTGAATTCAAGTTTTTGCTTTTCAGATCTAAAAAAAGATTATTTTTTTTTTAAAGCCTTCCAAAGTGCTCTAGGGAATCCATGATTCACATAGGTCTTGTTCTGTGGAAAAGAAAAATTTTAAGACCTTAAGAGATTTCTTTTTTAAGTATTTTCATTAGAAGACAAACATAAACCTAATTTGTGAACTTTAAAAAAAAAAAAAGGTCTCTGTTCAACTTTTGGTGTTTAAAATACATATTTTTTACAGTTCATGTTTCCAAGTCTCTGAAGGAGCGATTAGGCATGTCAGCTGGTCCCAACAGTGAGGAGGCAGGAGGTAGGTAAACCCTGAGACCAGCTTCTAATATTTTTTTCCTTGCCATAACAATCTTTACCTTTTTTTTTTTTTTTTTTCCTGTTGCAGTTAGGTTAGGGCTTTTGTCTTTTGTGGTTTTTTTTTTTTTTTTTTTTTTTTTTAAGTAATATGACTCACTGGTATGAATTTTTTTTTTTTTTTTTTTTAAGATTTGAGAGCGAGAACTAGTAGTGGAGAGGGGCAGGAGGGGCTGGAGAAAGCGAGAGAAGCAGACCCTCTGCCGAGCAGGAAGTCTAACACAGGACTCAGTCCCAGGACCCGGATATCATGACCTGTGCGGAAGGCAGACGCTTAACTGACTGAGCCCCTGAGGTGCCCCATGAATTCTCTTAAAAGATGGCGAAATGATAAAAATCTTTTAAAAAAAAAAAAGGGCGCCTGGGTGGCTCAGTCGTTAAGCGTCTGCCTTCCGCTCAGGTCATGATCCCAGGGTCCTGGGATCGAGTCCCACATCGGGCTCCCTGCTCGGCAAGAAGCCTGCTTCTCCCTCTCCCATTCCCCCTGCTTGTGTTCCTGCTCTCGCTCTCTCTCTCTCTGTCAAATAAATAAATAAAATCTTAAGAAAAAAAAAAAGATGGCGAAATGATCAGTTCACCATAGCATTAGTAGTAAGAAACTAGAAACTAAATATCCAACAAAAATTCAACTAAGGTAGTTATGTACAAAAATAATTATTGTCATAAGTCATATTTTGAACAATCATGATTTGAAAAACTTCTCACATTATATTGAATGAAGAAAGGTTACAAAAGAACACACTGCTTTTGACCTTTGGATTTAGGGTAAGAATCTTACTTTGTGGGGGTGATGAAGTTTATTTTATTATAGAAACTTATTCAGAATAACATCCGTATGTATGATTTCAGTTTTGTAAAGATAAAAATATATGCCTTAGAAAAACACTGCAAAAAATACACCAAAATAATTTTCTTGTCTATATTCTGTACTCTTCCTGTACTCTTAATTTTTAAACCTTTTAAATTGCCAGATCTAACCACTTAGTGTATGTATGTATACAGTTTAAAGAATAGTAAAATGAACCTGTACTCCAGCCATCCTGCTCTTTTTATACCTCGCTCTTGTGATTGAGCCAGCCTTGCGCCCCTCAGTTTAATGCTTTTTAATTTTTATATCTATGCTTTTTAATTTTTATGTCTATGTTTATGAATGGTTTTAGCCTTTTTTTTTTTTTTTTTTATCCTATCCTTATCTGGTTTGTATATTAAGATTTTTACCAGCATCATAAAAAGAGTCTGATGTTAAACATTCTTACTTTTTTGTAAAGAACCTGGGTTTATTCTTCAGAAACTTTTATAATTTTCTCTTTATTCCTCCCTGCTGTGCTGGGACTTTAGTACAGTAGGTCTAAACATGGCACTTTTGGTTGATTCAGCCCAGTGCTCAGTGGGCCCTTCAAATCTGAGGACTTAGTTCTAGAAAACATTCCTCTCATTTCCCTGAGTATGTCTTGTCCCACTCTTCTTTTGGTTTCTCTGTGGCATTCGTACCAGACAGAGGCTGGAATTTCAGGACATAGGTCTCACGTGTTTTCTAACCTTGCCTTCATGCTCTCCGCTCCTTGGCTTTTTGTTTCTTTCTTTGGTTTTGATTTTGGTCTCACCTTCTATGGTCTTTGCTTGACTTTATTATCTAGGTCAGGAATTGACAGTTTTTCTATGAAAGATCAGATAGTAAATATTTTAGGTGTTGTGGTGCAGTCTCCATAGCTACTCTACTGTGCGGCCATGGCCACATTGGGCCCATCAGCTATAATTTGCCAAGCCTCTTCTAGATGGCTGATTGTCTTTTTTTTATTATTCAGTTCCTTTGGTGGGATTTATTTGTGTACCTGTGTTTTTATCTTCCAAGACCTTTTTTTTGTTCTCTGGTTTCTCCCTGTTTCACAGCCTGATTTCGGGATGCCCTGGAGTTTCTAATTGGAATCTTAAAAAAAAAAAAAGTGTGTATTGTCATCTCCATCAGTTCTGTTTGTTTTGGTCCACTTTTAATGTTGTGGTTTTTTCATAGCTCTTGGGCTTCCTTTGGAGGTTCTAAAGGTCTTATTCCCAAGTGGTCCTCTCTCCAGATTGGGAGACATGAGTGAGGGCTGCCTGTGGAGGGGAGGGCGTGCTAAAAGTCAGCTTGTGTGGGTTGCAGGCTGGAAGGCTAGGGGCCCATACCATTGCCACAGTAAGAAAGTTTCTTTCCTTCCCTACCTCTCCTTTTTCCTCTTCTCCCCTGTTCTTTTCCTGCTTAGCATTTTTTGTTGTTCTCCCTCCAGCCCCAACCTCCTAACTTGTTCCCCTCCCCAGCAGATTCTCCTCTTTTCAGGGAGCAGTTCCAGGAGAAAGTCATGACTGGTCCTGCGGCTCTATAGGCCATCCTTACATTTCTGCCCACTGTTCTTTTCCTACTAGTTTGGCAGTTTTCTTTGGCTCTGCTGGGAAGAACAGATCTCACTCCTATAGTTTCATTTGTTCTTTTTCTGTTTTTCTGTAAATTCACATAGCTGCTGTCTTATCTCAGAAATCCCTCGATTTATGCTGTGCCAGTGGCAGCTTTGTTTTCCACTACTGTTGTGGGTTTATTCTATTTTTAATGTCTTCTCTATTATTTTGATAAAATTTTGGTAGAGTGGGGTAACAAGATCTTCATGTCGCCATTCACGCACTTCCTTGGAGTGGAAATTTTGAGATCAGTCTGCCATCTTTAAATGGAAGAATTTTTATTTAAAAAGCCTAAGCAAGTAATTCAGTATCTGTTTGAGTACTTCCTATATACAGGTACTATACTAAAATATGTCCGATAACTACATATAGTCCGTTTTCATGAAGTATCTAGTATGGCTGGAAATGCAGGTAGTTGCAGTGCTGTGATCACAGAAATAAACTAGATTGGCAGGTATCAGGTTCTACACCGAGCTCAGTTAAAACTAGGCAGCAAGAGAATGAGACCAGTAGGGCATACTCTCTGTAGAAGGGACAGCATGTTCAAAAAATGAGAAGGTGAAACCAAACATGATGTGTTTAAGGTTGGTAAAAGATATTTTTTGTTTTGGATCTTTCATTTAAAGTTGTCATTCGGGGGCCCCTTGGTAGCTCAGTCGGTTAAGCGTCTGCCTTCAGCTCAGGCCATGATCTCAGGGTCCTGGGATCGAGCCCTGGGGCAGACTCCCTGCTTCTCCCTCTCCCTCTGCCCCTTCGCCTTGCTCATGCTCTCTCCCTCCCTCTCTCTCACAAATAAATAAAATCTTTTTTTTTTTTTAAGATTTTATTTATTTATTTGACAGAGAAGAGATATAGCGAGAGCAGGAACACAAGCAGGGGGAGTGGGAGAGGGAGAAGCAGGCTTCCCGCAGAGCGGGGAGCCCGATGTGGGACTCGATCCCAGGACCCTGGGATCATGACCTGAGCCGAAGGCAGACGCTGAACGACTGAGCCACCCAGGCACCCCATAAATAAAATCTTAAACAAAAAAACTGTCCTTCAGTTATCAAACGCGTGTGTACAATCTCCATATTTTTCTTGTTTTTCCCACATTACTTCACTATTTCTTTTAGCTTTTCAGTAATGACGACAAGCATATCTGTCAGATGTGAAATTTGCTCTTTAAACAGATGTAGAATGACTAACATATCATTAAAAATCGCACTTCAGCGGCATGCCAATCTTTGAGCCTTTCCCATTTTTCTTCTGTCTTGTTACCTGTTTTAGCTCCTATTCATCCTTCAAATATCACTTAAACATTACTTCCTCTGAAAAGCTTCCCTTAACCAATTCTAGACAAAGGTTGGGGTTCTTCCTCCTACATAGTATTATACTTCCTTTTCACAGTTATCATTATTGGGGTGCCTGGCTGGCTCAGTAGGGCATGCAGTGTAGCTCTTGATCTCAGGATCATGAGTTCAAGCCCCATTGGGCTTAGAGCTTACTAAAAAAAAAAAAAAAAAAAAAACAAAAAGTTACTTTTACCATACTGTAAACTACATGTGGGCAGAGATTGTGTTTTGCTTATCGTTATATTTCTAGCACAGTGTCCAGCACCTGTTTATAAGTGAATGGAAGAATTAATTTATTGCCATTTTGTTAAGATTTACAATGACAGATGTTTCCAACTAATAAATGGCTTTGAGATTCTCCAGGAATAAGCTTCTGAATAGAACTCCAACAAATCAGTAATTTTTGCCACCTAAGAGTTTTCATTGAGGGCCACTACCTGAAATGTGCAGTATTTTAAAACTGAAATTGAAACTAATATACTTTGATCATTTTAATTACCTGCCTACATGATACCACTCTATTAGGACTCTGCCCTGATCCAAGAATAGAGAGAGCATACGTTGTTAAGAGGTGAATGCTAAATACAGTGATTGTTTTTTCCCCCCATGAAAACAGAGAGAGTCACTAAAGTTGGTGAGATCCATGTGAAGACATTAGAAGAAATTCTTCTTGAAAAAGCTAGTCAGAAACGTGGAGAATTGCAACCTAAACTCAAGACAGAAGGACCTTCAAAAGTTGATGATTCTACTTTAGGAACAAGAAGCCCCTCCACTATCCGAATCAAAACCTTCTCTGAGGTCCTGGCTGAAAAGAAACATCGGCAGCAGGAAGCAGAGAGGCAAAAAAGCAAAAAGGATGTAACTTGCATCAAGCTAAAGACAGATAGTGAAATTAAAAAAACAGTGGTTCTGCCACCTATAGTTACCAGTAAAGGACAATCAGAGGAGCCCGCAGGTAGAACAAAGTCTATGCAGGAGGTGCACATCAAGACACTGGAGGAAATTAAACAGGAGAAGGCACTGCGGGTACAGCAGAGCTCTGAGGGCAGCACCAGCTCCCAGCCTCAGCCTGAGGCCACCCCAGGGGCAAGGCGGCTTCTCCGAATCACAAAAAAAACAGGTAACACCACAGTTTGGTCTGGGGGCCCTGGGTGGCTCAGTTGTTAAGCTGTTCAGCGTCTGCCTTTGGCTCAGGTCATGATTCCAGGGTCCTGGGATTGAGCTCCGCATGGGGCTCCCTGCTCTGCGGGAAGCCTGCTTCTCCCACTCCCACTCCCCCTGCTTGTGTTCCCTCTTTCGCTGTGTCTCTGTCAAATAAATAAATTTTAAAAAGCAAAACAAAAAAATACCACAGTTTGGTCTGTAGTACCATTTCCCCAGATCATATTTCAAAGGGCAGTATTCCACAGGATTTTCATAGGAGTTCTGTGAGAACTTTACTCAGATAACTTTGAAAACCACTGGATCAAATGAAGTTAAGCTCTTTCTTTACAGGAGTGCTATATAGACCTTTGATATTTTAAGGTACATTTTGAAACTTTATGAGGGCGAATGGGCTTCATCTACAATTTTATTTGTCCTATCTTTATTTTCATTAAGAAAAGTTTTACTTAAACTGTTCCTGAAGTTGCAGCCTAAATGAAATAATTAATGATGTGTTTAATGTGAATATAGGTATAAAAGAAGAGAAGAAACTTCAAGAAGGAAGTGAAGTTGCTCCCCAGAGCAGTGTTATTAGAACAGAGGCTAAAGAGGTGAGTTTATTTAAGATCATTTCATAGTTTTGTTCTGGCAAGCAAAGGCCAGATGAATGATAAAGTGTGCCTTTTAGTTTTAGCATAATAAATTTCTATTTAACACTTCAATAATAAATTAGGTAAACAGTCTTTCATTATGCTTATACTATTCTGTGAGAATTTTCTGTACTTACAGTGTTCCCTGCCCCCTTAAATTTGTTTTTTTTAATTTGGCCATTTAACGTTTTTTAAACTAAGCATAATGGCACTCATTTTACAAAACTTGGGGACTTTTTTTTTAAAAGAATTCAAAACCCTGTAATTCTGCAACCCAGACATAACAACCATTAGCTTTTTTCATGGGTTTTTCTCAAGCCTTTTATTTATGTACATATGTATGTGAACTTGTTCATTGTTTAACTCATGTTTAAAAAGTAATTGAGAGGGGCGTCTGGGTGGCTCAGTCGTTAAGCGTCTGCCTTCGGCTCGGGTCATGATCCCCAGGGTCCTGGGATCAAGCCCCACATCGGGCTCCCTGCTCGGCGGGAAGCCTGCTTCTCCCTCTCCCACTCCCCCTGCTTGTGTTCCCTCTCTCGCTGTGTCTCTCTGTCAAATAAATGAATAAAATCTTCAAAAAAAAAAAAAAGTAATTGAGAACTCTATAGTGTATCATTTTGCAGCCTGCTTTAATTTTACTATATTCATAATTCTTTGGGATGTTTGTTTTTACTGACCATGACATAATGTTCTATTATATCAATATAGTCTGCTTCTGGACATTTATATTTTGTTTCACACAGTTAAGGTAATGAACATCCTTGTCCATAAATCTTTGTGCAAGTGTCTGATTATTTAGGAGGCATTTGTATTTGACTTAGGGTCATGATTGTCTAAGCCTATAAAATTGGGGTTTTCATTGTTCCATACATCTTTAACTTTTCATCTTCAGTTTGGTATTTTCTGTTTAATATCAAAGAGCAAAAGCTCTTGTGTTCTGGATCGTGTTAAACTCTGCTTGACATGGATGTCAGCCCAGTAACTGAAACAAGATTTAATTCTTAGTTGAGATAAAATTGACATTTATATTATTTTCGACATATTTATATTAGTTTCAGGTGTACTTTTTTCTTTCAAACAAGTTTTTGTTTTGTTTTGTTTTTAAGATTTTATTTTTTAAGTAACCTCTACATCCAGTGTGGCGCTCGAACTCAGCAACCTCGAGATCAAGAGTCACTTGCTCTACCAACTGAGCCAGCCAGGCACCCCAAGTTTTTTCTCCGTGGTTGTTGTTGTTGTTTTAATTGAGCTATTAAGCCTGGTAACTTACAAATAATAATTATCATACAGATTGTTAGAGGTATGAAATTTTAAATCTGTCATTTAAATTTGCCCACAGGCTTCAGAAGAGACCACAGGAGTTGGCATCACCAAAATTCAAGTCAAGAGGTGTGAGACCATGAGAGAGAAGCACATGCAGAAACAGCTGGAGAGGGGCACCTCACAGAAGGAAAAATCAGTTTTGACACCCCTCCGGGGAGACGTAGACTCTTACAATACTCAGATAGCAGAGAAGCCGGTGCTCACTACAGTGCCGGGCCTCACACGGCACCTGACCAAGCGGCTTCCCACAAAGCCATCCCAAAAGGCAGAGGTAGAGACCTCAGGCATTGGGGACTCAATACTGAATGTGAAATGTGCAGCACAGACCTTGGAAAAAAGGGGTAAAGGTGAGTGGTTTTTCTAGTGTATCTTGCTTTAGGATTTGAAAATTACCAAGTTTCCAGTAACTCCCTAGCAACAATTAAGTTAAATTCCATTTGTGTTGTAGACTTTTCACACAGGTGGAAAGTAGTAGTTCTGATAATTCTACTTAAAAAGGCAAAGCTCCTTTCTCAGAATTTAAAATTGCTGTTAAAAAGCTTTGTGTAGGGGCACCTGTGTGGCTTAGTCAAGTAAGCCTTGTGCTCAGGTCACGGGCTCCCTGCTTGGTGGGGAGTCTGCTTCTCCCTCTCTTTTTCCCCCTCCCCCTGCTCACTCACTCTCTCAAATAAATTTAAAAAATCTTTGAAAAATAAAAGTAAAAAAAATAAAAAGCTTTGTCTAAAGCTCGCTTTGGCAGCACATAGACTAAAACTGGAATGCTCCAGAGAAGATTAGGATGGCCCTGTGCAAGGATGACACACAAATTCAGGAAGCATTCCATATTTTTAACTAAGTCATGGGGACGTAACATAGCATGGTGACTGTAGTTAACAGTACTATATTATGTATTTGAAAGTTGCTAGGAGAGTAGATCTTAAAAGTGCTCACACAAAAAAATTGTAACTATGTATGGTAATGGATTAACTAGACTTACTGTGGCGATCATGTAGTCACGATGTATACAAATATTAAGTCATTATGTTGTATACCCAAAACTAATACAGTGTTATACGTCAGTTATACCTCAGTGGGGGAATAAAAGCTCTCTGTGGTGCATCTTTCCTCTGGTTTTGAAGAAGAAAAACACCAGGGAATGGAAGAACAGTAGCGAATTCAAGAGCCAGTGAAAGGAACTGAGTATAGATCTACATTATGACCACATTGTAGTGCACATTGTTTATGGATTACTTTCAATTTGGGGGTGTGTATGATATTTCTAGTATTGTGAAGGAATTTTTATATTCTAGAGTTATTCTCCATGTAAAAGAGGAATTATTCTAGCTATTAATCAGATATTTTCTGTCCCTTGTAGCTAAACCCAAAGTCAACGTGAAGCCATCTGTGGTTAAAGTTGTCTCATCCCCCAAATTGGCCCCCAAACGCAAGGCAGTGGAGGCCCACCCTGCTGTCATTGCAGCTGTGAGGCCACTGAGCTCCAGCAGTGTCCTACAGGAAAGCCCCACCAAAAAAGCAGCTGTGGTAAGAAGTAGATGCAGCTAGATGGTGCTTTGGTCAGTGTGGGAGGAAAGCGGGTAAGAGTCACTCTGCTAGCTCTGTGTGCTACTTTTGCCATTTCCGAAGCATTTTAGTTTCGGTTGTTACTGTATTCTACATTCACAGTTAGACATTTGTGGAGTGGCAGAATGGAATTTTTTTTTTTTTTTAAGCTAATTCTTGGGTGGCAAGATATTTTGTTTATTCTACACTCAGCCTTTGGATTATTTATTCTCGGATTTCCAGGCTTAAAGAATGATAACCATGGTTCTAAGAAGGTGGCAAAGTAAATGAATAAGCTCAAATAAAAAAAGCCTGACTCCCACTGAGTTAACCTGCCTTTTACTTTTGTAGGCGGTTGTCCCACTCCTTTCTGAGGACAAGTCAGTCACTGTGCCTGAGATGGAAAAACCTAGAGACAGGTAAACCTTGCAGTTCTTCTTAACCAAACTTTAGGCCACTATTATTATTTATGTGCTCTAGAGAATGACACTGCTAAATAAATCTTCGGACATGCCCAACTTAGCCACTCAGACCAACTTAATAGCGAACTTAAATCTGCTAAACTTCCAATTAATTACAAGAAAACATGATATGCATGCAAGGTTGCTGTTCTCCTTTGATGCCACTGTTTATATATTGATTGCATTATTTTTGCAATGTTTTCAATATCTGTCTGAATTGTTCTTTAAACGGGTGAAAATGGTGCTCGCTTTGGCAGCACATACACTAAACAGGTGAAAATGCCTCGTCCCAAATCAGTAAAATAATTCTTGTGTTATGTTGTTATCAGAAATAACTCTTCGCGAACTCTTTGTGTTCCTGAGACCAACGTGGGACCATTCAGTCAACCATTAACAAAGGGCAGTTTTCTAATAATCTTTTGGGTTTTTTCCCTTGCAGTCTTGTGCTGCCTCCAACCCAGTCCTCTTCAAATTCCTCCCCACCGGAAGTATCTGGCCCTTCTTCATCTCAGATGGCCACGAAAACTCGCCGACTGAGCTCCACCTCAACAGGAAAGCCCCCGCTTTCTGTGGAGGATGATTTTGAGAAACTAATATGGGAGATTTCAGGAGGCAAATTAGAAGCTGAGATCGACTTGGATCCTGGGAAAGATGAAGATGACCTTCTGCTTGAGCTATCAGAGATGATTGATAGCTGAAGGCAGTAGAACATTTAAAAAAAAAAAAAACGAAAACTGGACTTAGTTTCATCTATTATAACATTTACCCAAGATGATCATTTCTTTAGTCTAGAATTTGCCCCCAATCAGAAGTATACCTCTGAATTACCTGTATGTGTCCTGGATTCCTTGGGCTCAGATTTTTGAAGTCCCTTGATAACCATTTTGTCCATTCGATGCCATGGTTTAGCATCTATGAGAAAAATATTCTGTCTTACACCTCTCCACAGAAAAACTGAGAGGGAGATCCAAGTCAAAGGGTGCAAGAGAACTTAGTGACTCCTTGAGGTGTTTGTCAGTTTGGGCTTTTTTCCTCTTTGCTCTAGTATTTCTTTTATGTATTGTCTTAATGTACTTATTAATGTAATCTGAGTTTGAAAAGGATGAAGACCAGCTGCTGCCAGTGAGGACCAAATTTCACACTACCACTAAACAAAAGATCCACTCTGTCTGTGTTAAATTGTATGTCTTTTTAAAGGTATTTGGAGATTCAACTAAGCTTTAGAGAAGGCTGAGCAGCTCCGGAAGCTTGTAATCTGGACATAACTTTTTGAACCTGATTTCCATGCTTCTGCTGCTCTGTCAGCCTCTGAAGAGCAATAGCTAATTTATTATTACTGTAATTTTTTAAGGCTTTAAAGTGCCTCAGGGGTCCTCTGAAACTAATTTTCTATTTCTGGGATTCCCTGGATTCTTAATAAGAGATGGTGACATAATGATTAGAGGAATTCTTTTTTTAGCATGAAAGTTGTCCTTTCTCTGCTTCAATACTTGCCTCCTACTGGCATTGAATTCTCACAGGGATTAAAATTGGTTAATTTTTTATTTCTAACTCTCCCAGCAAACTCCTCTTGCCCAGTTATTTATTTGGTGCCCTTTAACCACCAGAGGGGAACAAATGAACTCCTCCAAGCTGCCAATATTTATCTCTGGACTGTAGCAGTACACCGAACTGTACTGTAGCGGGGATGATTGAGATGCGCTGGGGGTGTATTGTATACCTTCCAGTTTTCTTCATTTCTGAATTGAATTTTCTTTTCTTGATGTCAGTCTCCTTCATATCACCTCAAGGTTTAGACTTGTGAAGGAACAAGTACGATGGGGATAAGAGTCTTGAAAGGAGACGTACTGTACATAATCAGAAGGAAGAGGAAAGAAGGACCTGTCCGTTTCGATACTTTGCCGTAGGTGGCCAGTTTGGTTTCTCACAGGGAAATCTGATCCACCTGTCGTGTTGGCTCCTAAGGAACTGCTGTTGTAAGCGGCTCATCAAGAGTTGAACCTCATGTAGCCTTGTTGGGAATATGGAAAAGGAAGAAAGCCACAGGACTGCCCATTCAGTCTTGGGAAGATCTGGATGATTCTGCACAAGCAAAAATGACTTGAAATTTATGTATAGACACCTCTCTACCAATCCATCTTCAGCTGACTGAATGTTGTATAATAGCCCTTCTCCAAAGCAAGGGTGGAATGTTCTGGTTTCACAGATTTTCTACTCATTTCATTTTTGGAATCAGCTTAAAGATTCCAGGTCCCTTTTGTATATAACCTTTATTCTTTTGCTTTTTTAAAAATAATTTTGTTTCATATTTAAAGTCCTTGTATTAGTCAATGATTCATGTTCAGCATTATTTGAACCATTTGCCATTACAAGAAAGAGAAATACTTATTTGTGTTTTAAATAAAACTGGTGTAGGAAAGTCTGGACTTCATGAGTTAAGTGGTCATACATCACTTCAGCCTAGGAGCTGCCTCAATGGGGGGGTCCAGTCAGAATGCTGTTGGCCTCTTGTGTAAATGCTCCAATTTCACAGATACTGTGTGGCTTTAGAAACTTCTCACAAGGACGTATTGCCAAACTTACCCACAAGTATGCTGTTTTAGCCGCATATACTTTAGGAAAGAAGGAATATTATTAAATGGGGAGGATTTTATCATTGTAACTCAGGTAATGCCATTAATTTTTTTTAAAGATTCATTTTTTTATTTTAGAGGGCATGTGCACACCAGTGGGGAGATGGGCAGAGGGGGAGGGAGAATCCCAAGCATATTGCCATTGAGCACGGAGCCCAATGCAGGGCTTGATCTCACGACCCTGAGATCAGGACCTGAACGGAAATCAAGAGTCGGACGTTTCACGACTGAGACACCAGGGACCCCAATGCCTTTTAATTTCTTTAAAGGAGAGAGGATTTAGAAGTGATCTTAGATGGATTCATTTAAGAACTTCCAAGCATGAAGTCGTACAGAGAAGTCCCAAGTGTTAAGTAGTATGCCAGTTTTTAAGGGAATACACATAAATTTGTTAGCTACCAACAACACAGATTTTTTTTTTCTAATAGTAGTCTAAAGTTCAACTTTTCACAAAAAGCAAACAGATTGGTGGCTTCTGGGTGGCTGGCTCCCCCATTAGCAGGGAGTCTGCTTGATATTTTCTCCCTTTGCTCCTAACCCCCTTCGTGCACACTTGTGTGTACACGCCCTCTCTCTCAAATAATCTTTTTTAAAAAATCAGAAACAGATTGTGTATTGGGTTTTAAGTGATTATGGTTTTCAATTTTAACAGAAGAGGGCCCAAATGGGGACCCCTGGATGGATCAGTCAGTTAAGCCTCTGCCTTCAGCTCAGGTAATGATCCCAGAACCCTGGCATCAAGTCCCGCATCCGGCTCAGCAGGGAGCCACCTCCTCCCTCTGCTTGTACTCTCTCTCTGACAAATAAATAATCTTTAGAAAAAGAAAAAAAGAGTCCAAATGTTGCAGTTTGGCCACAGCCGAAGTTTCAAGATAGTTTATGACTCATGTTTTTGTCTGAAGATAAATGATCCCTAAAGTTCTGACCTTAACTTCAAATTCTAATAGGTCCTCTCAGATGACCAAAACAGTTTATTTTCACCTTTCCAATCTTTGAAACCACCACAGAGTTAGATTGATAACTAATACTGTTTCAGAAATAAAGCTTAATCTATGTTGATCAAAGTACAGTGTTACTTTTCTAAAATTGTGGACTCATTTTGCCGGAATATTTCGGCAATTCTTTAAAATGGATTGCTTTTTGTCAGTTTAGCAACAGGAAATGGGTGGTCTCCAGTTGCTGTCTAATATTTAAAACCATTAACATTTATAAGAGGTATTATGTACCTCTTAACTCACCCATTTTGATACAACATGCTATGCTGCACTGGAAGATCACTGCTTTATATCCCCACCGTAGTGTCAGAAAGTATATTCCTATGTGCAATTGAGTTTGATTTATTGACTTTTAAGAGCTCTTTATTTCTCAAATCTGATTTTAGGAAGCTGCTTGATAAATCTTTGCAAGTTCCCACAACCCACACATCTGACTGCATTAATAACTTACTCTCCAAACTGTGCTTCAACTTAATTGAATTTGCAAAATGATGTTAAGGGCATGAGCATAAAGAAAATTCTTGATCTTGACCATTTTCTTAACATTGTACAATAAAATGAGCAAAGAATCAGCAAAAATTAAGGAGTCAGTCACAAGATTTCCTGGGGGCCTAAGAGGGAAGTATTAGGTTGTTTTTAACCGCTAAGGTGTTACAGAGGCTGAATCTATGGTGATAAGCAAGAAGCAGTGGATTCAAACTTGGCATTGCCTGTCCCTGGGTTTTTTGGGTCTTTGACTCCATGTCTGCTTTGTCCTCAGGAGTAAGACAACAGCCTGCAGAGTTAAGAGTAAGGGTAAGCAGAGCCAGTCAGATTCTGAAGAAAGAGAAGAAAAAATATTCAAATAGCCTCTTGTTTATTGAATAAATAAGTGAAATAGGGAATTGGCTGGATCAAGAAGACTGGAAACAAGGGAGGAGAAATTTCAAGGGAAGAGTGAAGCAAAATGGAAGGAATCCTTACCTGACAGGTGTATATGGTGAAGGAGGTCCCTTCTTTGGGTTGGGAATCTCAAGGAGGGTGGCCGAGCTTAGAAAAACAAGGGAATGTGAAATTAATACATCAGCATAACTGCCACAAAGTATTTTAGACTCCCACCCCTTGAAGAGACTCAACATAGAACCTAAATTCTAACCATCACTTAACATTACTGTCACCAGGGAGAGGAGTATGATGCAAACCCCTGCCCAAGAAAAAGGAAGTACTTTTAAGAAAAAGGTATCAGGAATGAAGTAGGTGCAAGTATAAGTAGATGATGCTATAGAGGGAATGAGAAGTCAGTTTGAGACCGGTCAGGAAAGGCTTCCTTGAGGTGTCAGAGCTGGAGTTTTGTGTTGCTTGCCTGGCAAAGGAGATGGTGTGAGCTGCTAACAAGGCCAACACAGCAGGTAAGGTTTGTTGACGTGACCCCTGACCATCCCATTGGTACTTTCTCAGGCTCTGCTTTGTCTTATTCTTGCTCTCAATTTGCTGTCAACCATTCTTGGCTTAAGTGTAAACTGATCTTTTAATCAAAGATTTTAAATGCAAATCTGAGTCACTGCTTTGAAAAGTCTTCCAATCTTTCCCTCTCCCTCCACAATTATATTCAGGTCCCTTAGCATGGCATGCAAGGCCCTGTCCTCCCAGCCTCCTGCCTCACCCTTGATGCTCTCCACTCCAGCAAAACTACAAGCTGTCCACTTCCCTTGAACACTAATCTCTCTCCAGCCCTTTGCCTTTGTTAACGCTGTCTTTTTCCCTAGAAGTCTCTTCTTTTGGCTAACTCCTACACATCCTATGGCCTCCAGGCTACTCTCCCAACACTCTGTTCTTCCTCTCCCCAAATTGGGGTTTGGTGCCCATCCACTAGGCATACACTATTTGTTTACCCCCACCGTTTTAAAATTGTTTACCTGTCCATCCTCCTCAGCAGAACAGAAACTTGAGACAGATTCTTACTGACCTATATATTCTCAGTAACTAGTATCGTAACAAAATACCACAGACTGGATGGTTTAAACAACAGAAATTTATTTTCTCTCAGTTCTGGAGGCTAGAAGTCCAAGAGAAAGTGTTCGAAAATTTTTTTCTGAGGCTTCTCTCTGGTTTGCAGGTGCCGCCTTCTCACTGTCCTCATGTGGTCTTTCCTCTACGTGTACATGTCTGTTTTAATGGCTCTATAAGGACACCAGTCATCTTGGATTAGGGCCTATCTCCAACTACAGTCACATTCTGAGATGCTGGGGGGTTAGAGCTTCAACATAGGCATTTCAGGGAGCACACTTCAGCCCATAACAAAAGGCATTCAATAAACATTTGCTGAATGAATGAAAAAGCTCTTGGCCCATATACCCGTGTCAGGGGCTGTATACCCATCTTTGCTAGACTGCCCCTGTCTTTGCAACCCCATTCTTTGGAATGCTTATCAATAACAGCCGTTCAGCAAGCTGTGAGATGGAAGGAACTTCAAGCTAAGAGGAAGGATGTTCTTCAGTATTTCGGAGGCCCGGAACTGACTCTTTTCTTAGGGTATATCTCTTTGGTATTTGTTGTTGCTTTTTAAAGATTTTATTTATTTATTTATTTATTTATTTATTTATTTTTTAAAAATTTTATTTATTTATTTGACAGAGAGAGACACAGCGAGAGAGGGAACACAAGCAGGGGGAGTGGGAGAGGGAGAAGCAGGCTTCCCACGGAGCAGGGAGCCCGATGTAGGGCTTGATCCCAGGACCCTGGGATCATGACCTGAGCTGAAGGCAGACGCTTAACGACTGAGCCACCCAGGTGCCCCTGGACCAGTAATTCTTAATTAAGGCTATTTTACAGACACCTCTGGGAGTGTCATGAAAATCTCAAATTTTGCAAGGATGTTATGATTAGTTGTAATTTAAAAAGGGAAACTAGTTTCATAGTACCTTCCACTACCTAATGAATTTATGGAACTGGTGATACAGTTGACCCTTGAACAACACCGGTTTGAACTACACAGATCCACTCATATATGGATTTTTTTAAAAGAGTTGACAGCAAAAGCCACAAGGCATTTATCTACAAATGCCCAACCCAGTCTTCAGGGGACCCAACAGAAGGCAACTGATGCAGGCGTCAAGGCTGCCACCCTCTGAATTCCCTCGGGAGGCCTCTGAGGCCCTCAGCAGCCCCTGGAAGCCCCAGGACTGGGCAGGGCAGTAGGTCACCCTGTGTGCCTACAGGGTGATCAAGTTGAGTGCCAAAGGCTGGCAGGCAGGAGGGTGGGCTGAGGCAAAAGCCCAAAGGGGAGGGATGGCACTGCATAGGGAGCCCTGATCCCTTAGTTCTCTGTGCACTGGTCTCCCAGAGGCCAGTGAACTTACGTGTGGCTGCAGCTGCCCATGGCCATAGGCCTGTGGTATACCTCCAGGCCACTGGGGCAGATGTACTGCGCATCCAGGCCCTTGTCACAGCCCACAGGCGCACCTGGGGGCTGCCCCTGCTAAACCAAGGCCTCCAGGCTACAGAACAGCACTATATTGGGGCCTGGCCTGCCACCACCCTGTCCCCTCCCAGCCTGGCTAGCCTATACTCAGGTTTTTTCAATGAATATATGTACAGTACACTGTAAATTTTATTTTCTCTTATGATTTTTTTTAAAGATTTTATTTATTTATTCGAGAGTGAGAAAGAACATGAGCAGGGGGGGAGGGGCAGAGGGAGAAGCAGACTCCCAACTGAGCAGGGAGCGGGATGCGGAACTCGATCTCAGGACCCTGGGATCATGACCTGAGCCGAAGGCAGATGATTAATCGACTGAGCCACCCAGGCGCCCACTGCCTTGTTATTTTTATTTATTTATTTATTTTTAAAGATTTTATTTATTTGTCAGAGAGAGACAGCGAGAGAGGGAACACAAGCAGGGGGAGTGGGAGAGGGAGAAGCAGGCTTCCCGCCAAGCAGGGAGCCCGATGCGGGGCTCGATTCCAGAACCCGGGGATCATGACCTGAGTGGAAGGCAGACGCTTAACGACTGAGCCACCCAGGCGCCCCTGCCTTGTTATTTTAAACAATGCTGCAATGATTACATTATATCACACATGTAAGTTTACCTGTAGGATTGAATATCTAATAGTGCAGTTTAATAATTTCTATTTCCACCACTCTTCGATCTTTGTCTATGGCTTCGCAGTGTAGTTTAACGTGCATGCCTCATAATGAGTGAAGTTGGGCATCTTTTCATATGTTGGAAGACCATCTATATTTCCTTTACTATAAACTGATTGTTCACCCACCTCCATTGCCAATTTTTATTTTGGATCTTTGTGTCAGTTTGTGGCTGCAAATTCTTTAACCTTTAACAGAGGTGGGCTCTATTTTTCCAGCATTTGAATCTGGCCTGAGGTGTGAACTGTATACTAGTTCCAAGCCTGGCCTTTAAAAGGTACTGTTGGCTTCAGCTTTGGTTTTTTGGAGGCCTGGGCCACCATTTGAGAAAGCATCCTAGGGGTCCCTGGGTAGCTCAGTTGGTTAAGCATCTAACTCTTGATTTCGACTCAGGTCATGATCTCAGGGTCATGAGATTGAGCGCCACCCCCACCACCACCACCTCATTGGCTCCACACTGGGTGGATTCTCTCTCTTAAGATTCTCTCTCTCCCTCTGCCCCCCACCCCAACAGGCATGCGCTCACACTCTCTCTTTAAAAAAAAGAAAGAAAGCATCCTACTCTGCAAGAGAGACCAGGTGTGAGGCCCTGAGGCTGCACAGACGTGGAGACGGACCCAAGTGAGACCAGCTTTCCACACACACACACACCCCAAACCCTTAAATATGCCTTCTGGAGCAAAAAAAAATGCCCAACTGAGAGCTGCCCAAATTCTTGACTCACAAAATCATGAATTATAACAAAATAGTTGTTGTTGTTCTAAGCTACCAAGTTTTGAAATATTTCTTTCACAGCAATAGAGACGAGAAAAGCATTTTTTTAAAGCTCTTTATATACTAGTAAAATTAGCCATTTGTGTTTGATGTGGTACAAACATACTTCTCCCTGATCTTTGACTCTGCTTACTGTGGTGGTGTTTTAGTCACCCAAAACTTTATGTGATTTTTACATAATTGAATTTATCACTTTTTCTTCTAAAAACCAGCGAGAGCATACACCTGAGGAAAAGACAATTGTTAAGAAGAAAGAGGCAATGTCTATGATTAAACTCGATAAACTAGCAAGAAGAAACTAAAAACTAAAGAAAACTGAAAAATTCCCAAAGACTCAAAGGGAAATTTGAACAAATAGACATCAGGTAGTTTAAAAAAATTGATTCTAAGTTTTTCTCAAGTTTAATGTAATCACAGTAAAAATAC
Organism: Neomonachus schauinslandi; assembly: GCF_002201575.2. Lineage (NCBI taxonomy): Eukaryota > Metazoa > Chordata > Mammalia > Carnivora > Phocidae > Neomonachus > Neomonachus schauinslandi. The sequence continues at coordinate 26,305,304 of NC_058408.1, read as the reverse complement.
CAAAAGGATTCTTTTAATTAGATAAGTTAATTCTAAAGTTTGTAAGAAAAATAAATAAGAACAGCTAAGAAAGTTCTATCGACTTCTAGTCCTACCAAATAAGGAAATATACAGGACTTATAAGAGTGACACTGGTTCATAAATAGACACAAAGATCAATTGGGCAAAATATAAACTATACATATATACATACACTTGTATATTATAAATGTGGCATTTTATTTTTTTAAAAAATTTTTTAAAGATTTTATTCATTTATTTATTTGACAGAGAGAGACACAGTGAGAGAGGGAACACAAGCAGGGGGAGTGGGAGAGAGAGAAGCAGGCTTCCCATGGAGCAGGCAGCCGGATGTGGGGCTCGATCCCAGGACCCCGGGATCACGACCTAAGCCAAAGGCAGATGCTTAATGGACTGAGCCACCCAGGCACCCTATAAATGTGCCATTTTAAATTAAATGGGGAACAATAGTTTTTTCTGTAAATGGTAATGGTAAAACTGAGTAGCCGTCTAGATATTATAAAGTTGTATCAGTTCTAGGATATACTGAGATAACATTTTAGATGGAAAAAGATTTAAATGTAAAAAAGCAAAATCACTTAAAAGAAAAAATAAGGGCACCTGGGTGGCTCAGCCAGTTAAGCATCCCACTCTTGATTTTGGCTCAGGTCATGATCTCAGGGTCTTGAGATAGACCCCTGCATCAGGCTCTGGGCTCAGCAGGGAGTCGGCTTGAGATTCTCTCTCTCCCTCTTTCTCTCTTTCTAAAATAAATAAATAAATCTTTAAAAATAAAGGAAAGAACAAATCTCATGAGTTTTATAATCAGATGACTGGTTATAGGTTATCAATCCCCAAAAGTTTAGGAATCATGACTTCAGAGATAGGAAATTGCAAGTGTAGCTAAGCATCTCTGCATCTGAAATGAGACAGGTATGATAGTTTCTTCCATCCATGCCACCTTTGAATTCAACTGATCCCCTGTTTACTTTGTGGACAACATAACCCTCTATTGGGATTGTGCGGGGGAGGGGCCTTTTTTTAAACAATTATCCCATGCAGTTTCTAGCTCTTTATATTTCAAAACTCACTTTCATATCCTTTGATCTCAACATTTTTATGAGGTCAGTATTAAAATCATCCTCAACAGAAGACCTCAGTTAAGCAAGTTATGATTCTGCCACTTGCCCCTGTCCCCTTGGAGGAATCCCTTCAACTCCGATCTTCAGTTTCTCCATCTGTAAAATGGGTATTCTGGTCAAATAACCATTTCCGCCAGGCCTCAGGCCACTGACAAAACCTAACAGATTCCAGCTCCTCCCTTCCAGCTGTGTTACCCTGGAAACGATGTGTTCCAACACGGAGGCCTTGCTGAGTCCACGCACATGCTACTCCTTCACTGAAATCTCCAACCTCGCGACCAAAGACCCTGTCATCTCCATCTTGGTGACAACAAGCCGAGACACGGGAAGGCTGAGAAACTTACCCCTTGGTCAAACACGCCGTAAGCGAGTTGCATTTGGGCCCAGCCATCAGATTTCAGGGCTTTCCCGCTAGCCAGGCCCGGTCGCCACCTTACAGTAACGCCCCACAAAGGAGATGGGAGTGGAATCGGCTACACAGCGAACCACAGCGCCTGGCTTTTGAATTCGGATTGTCTGTGGCTGTGAGGGCCAGGTGGGGCCCCCCCGAACTGGGGCTTCTCGCCGCCATACCCTCTAGACGGCGATGCGTCCCATCATGCCTAAATTCCAGGGAAACAGGCCTTAGGAAAAGCACTAGACCAACCCATCTCAGAAAGAGAGACACGCAGTGTGACCACTCGACTGTTAAAGCCGACACAGAAAATGGAGCCGTGATGGCGCCGGAGTCCGCGCCGCTTCCCGCGGCGGCCACACAAGCGAAGCCCCTCGGCGCCTCCTCCCGTCTCCCTCCAGGTGGCGCTACAGGACCGACTCACGTTCTAAAGTGCACAGCCTCCTTCTGGCTTCCCTCAGGGGATATAGAGCACAGAGAAAAGCAACACCCATGCTAGAGAGGCATTTCCCAGGAGCCGCCCCAGGTCACCTCGCGGGCGCCATACACTTCCGCTTCCGGTTCTTTATTCCGGAAGTTGCTCTCTGCGGTAGCGCGCGTTCTTTGTCGGCTTCCACCATGGCGTACCGTGGCCAGGGCCAAAAAGTGCAGAAGGTGATGGTTCAGCCCATCGTATCCTACGCAGGATGTCAGGACTAGGAGGTTGGGACCAGAAAACGGGGGGCGAAAGAGCAGACGGAGAGCAGGCCTGAGGGAGCGGAGTGCGGACCCACATCCCATGAGCCCCTGGGGCGACCGTGGCCGGGAGAAAGCGCGGGTAGTTGAAGACCCGGTGGGAGGTGGGCTTGGGCCGACTCCTGCGGTGGGAAGTGCAGGCGTGGCGCGGATGAGCGAAAGGAAGACAGCTTTAATTAGCAACTGAGTGAAAGTGGGAGTCGTCGGTCTCGGGGAGGAGGAAGATGTCGGCACCAAGAAATTCCAGGAGAGTAAGAGTGGGCGGGGATTCCTTCAGAACCTTTCGGGAACCCCTAACCAGTGCCTAGCTGGACACTGTTCATTGCATGGGCACCACACCTCGTGTTCAGAAAACAAGGGCGAGATGGGGGTAGGATCGACCAGTGTCTGGGAGCATCGGCTACTCTGTGCGTGTATTTTTTCCTTAACCATTGGTACAGAACCTCATCTTCAGATACTTGCAAAATGTACGTAAGTTACCTGTTCTTTGTTGTTTTGTAATTCCTTTTTAAGTAAAACGTGAATTTATTTGGCTATTTGTGTCATCCTGTCTGATTAGCGTGTTCTAGAGGGGAGCTTGGCCGGCTCAGTCGGTAGAGCAAGTGACTCTTGATCTTGGGGTCATGAGTTCGAGCCCCACGTTGCGTGGCGAGATAACTTTTAAAAATTAATAGTAAGTGAAACTAGAGATTGGAGGGGTATTTGAGGGGAAGGGGCTCAGGGAAAACTCTAATGTCATGAAATGTCAACCCCAAGCATTGAAAGAATTATGTCATCATTACTTTGCAAGACCAAAATCACTAATTTCAAAATAATTACTGGCAGACATGACTGGTATTTGGGTACTTTTGTTGGTAGTAATTATGGCTAGAACATTGGAACCTCTTTCCTTTCTTTCCCCTGGGATGAAACATTGGAAGAAGAATCCTGTCTACTTTAAACCACGTAGTAAGGTGGGAGGGGACGACTTAAATATAGAAAAGATGCCAAAAAAGGAAGAGGGGAGGGATAGGTTCAGAGGCTGTTGTGACAGCCTGCTTTCCTTTGGGGGGATTTTTAGCAACTCAAATTGTGAGGTGGTAGGGCAAAGTATTTAAATTAGTTTGGAAACAAAATGTAGTTTCTGTTACTCTGACAAATTTTAGTATGTGATAACATAGTTGGAAACAGATTAATTTCAAGCTATTGTAGTTTTTTTTTTTTTTTTTTTTAAGTAATCTCTACACCCAGCATGGGGCTCCAACCCACAACCCCAAGATCAAGAGTCACACGCTTCACCAACTGAGCCAGCCAGTTAGTTGCCCCAAGCCATTGTAATTTTTAATCACCAGATTTGAGGGTCCTTCCCCTGGTTGTTAAATGTGAGGGAAGCCAGGAACCTTAGAGAAAGCTGTTTTGAAGCTGGATTTTGCTATAGCAGATAAGAAAGAAGCCCTTGATCATTGGAAATTACTGCTTTGTGCTACAGTGTCAATTTGCAGTCTAAATGCATTGAGATGAGAAGCAGTAAGAAATATGATTGAGTCCCAAGATCACAGGAAAATTATTAACTTAGTCCCAATATAGCATTTATTGAGAATGTTTCTTGGCAAGTAATTAGTCTTGGTTATCAATTCTTGGATATGATTCAAGTAGTTAAAATTCTTGGCTTTTACTTTTTAAGGTTTTCTTTAGGAGCCATATTTCTTTATTGTTTGACCAGAGTGATTGGGTTTTGTTTACTTGTTTTTTTAGCATAACAATTTTTTTTTTTCAGAGATCTCGAATTCAGGTGTGGCTTTATGAGCAAGTGAACATGCGAATAGAGGGCTGTATCATTGTGAGTACCCAGGATGTTTTATCTCATAGCAGTTTGTTCACAGAAAACGATTTCACAAAAATGCCCAGCCAGAGCAGTGTACAAAAAGTCAAAGATCCAACCCAAGCAAAGTTCTTCAGGGCCACTATCCTTGTCTCGTTCTATTTGATGGCGGTTGGGTCATTCGTAAAAGAGGGAAAATTAATTTTTTAAAATTATTTAAATAACAGTGTTAGTATTTGAAGGAGGGGACAAAAGAAATAAAATTAGAGTGGGGTGAAAATTAATGGTGTATTAGTTCTATATTAGGTGATACCTGAATAGAGCTGGGTGGGGTTAGTTAAATAAGATTTTCAGGATAGCAGAATACCCTAAATAATGTGTGTGTGTGGGGGGGGGTATTTTAGAGAGAGGGAGGTGGGGAGGGGCAGAGGGAGAGGTAGAGAAATTCAAGCTGAGTGCAGAGCCAGACTAGGGTCCTGATCAGATGCCCAACTAACTGCGCCTCCCAGGCATCCCATTTCTAAATAATGTTTTAAGATTTTGTTTACTTATTTGAGAGCAAGAGAACGTGAATGCCCAAGTGGGCGGAGGAGCAGAGGGAGAGGAAGAAGCAGACTCCCCACTGAGCAGGGAGCCTGACATAGGGCTTGATCCCAGGACACCGAGATCATGACCTGAGCCAAAAGCAGACACTAACTGACTGAGCCACCCAAGCGCCCCTAAGTAATGTTTTAAAGAAACATAAAATATGGCTGAAAAATATTATATTAGGACATTAGCACACTTTGATATTACCTTTAGATATTGTAGATTGCATCAATAATCTCCCCTTCCCTGTTTATGGGTAGAAAAATAAACGTTATGGGTAGTGGCAAGAGTGTTTTGTAAGGAACGTGGGAAGACTGGTGGCAGTGGAAGTTAATTGATATATGTACATACGTAACTATATTGGACAAGTTATAAAAGAAAGAGACCATGGCTCTTAGGCATAGCTAATCAAATCTTAAGTCCAAAAGGCTCCAGAGGTAATTTGTAGTACATTCTGGCTTTCTTGTTATTTAAAAAGAGGCTTTGGGAGGGAGGCGATGTTTTAGCTTAAAAATCAGTGGAGAGGTGAGTTTCTGAAATTAGTTGGCATTTCTGTATCTAGGTTGGTGTATTCATCTGGAGTGGTTGGGTATGATTTTACTTGAAAATGACAGTTGGCTTATTTTTCTAGGGTTTTGATGAGTACATGAACCTCGTATTAGATGATGCCGAAGAGATTCATTCTAAAACAAAGTCAAGAAAACAACTGGGTAAGAATATAGATGGCCTTTGGGAATTGTGGAAATTTTTATTCACTTGCAGAATAGAATGAGTTGCAACTCGGTTCATGTTTAAATTTAGTTTGCACTTGAGAATTTACTATGTGAGGGAGTAGTTCACTCTTGAAGTTATCCTCTGCCACTTACAGCTAACCCCACTCCCATTTCTGCTTTTGTTTTTCCACTCAGACAGCTCTCACCAAGGTCACCAAAGACCCAAATGATGTTAAATCTAATGGTCAATATTAGTCCTCATCAAACTCTGAACAGCATTTGGCACTGTTGGCCACTCCCACCTTAAAACACTTTGTTCCCTTGGCTCTGTGTCACTATACTCAGATTGTCACTTTTCATTTCTGTTTATTCCTTTTCAGACTTTTGTATATTTGTTCTTTTTTTTTTTTTGAAATAAATAAATGAGGTGTTTTTTTTTTTTTTAAAGATTTTATTTATTTATTTGACAGAGAGAGACACAGTGAGAGAGGAACACAAGCAGGGGGAGTGGAAGAGGGAGAAGCAGGCTTCCCGCCGAGTAGGGAGCCCGATGCGGGCCTCAATCCCAGGACGCTGGGATCATGACCTGAGCTGAAGGCAGACGCTTAACGACTGAGCCACCCAGGCGCCCTGTATATTCGTTTCATTAAACATTCATTAAATGTTTTGAGTTGCTCAAGGCTTAGTTGTAGGTCCTCTTGTCATTCGGTGTTATTTACTAAGGCACTCAAGACTCTACCTTCAATTACCATCTATATATTGACCTCAGATTTATCTCTGTAGCCCTAGACCTCTCTGAGCCTATTCAACATTTCTGCCTGAATGTCTCAAAGACTCCTTAAAGTTAGCATGTCAGAAATCAGACTCACTTCCCACCCCTTACACTCTTTTGGAGCTATTTTAGTGTTTCCTACCTTACTGAATGGTACCAACCTCCATTCAGTTTACTGATTGATTTCTTTGTAACTACCTCATCCCCCTCCAGTTTGTTCTGCAGGCTGCAGTTACCTTTTAAAAGCACCAGTCTGACCTCGTCATCCTTTTACTTGAAATCCTTCAGTGACTTCCTGTTGCTAGGAGGACAAGAAAATCTTTAATGCATTCTGCAAGGTTCTTCATGATCTGGCCTTTTGTCCCTCTGCTTGTTTTGTAGCACTCAGCTTCATTTTCTGAGTTTCATCCACATCGTGTTCTTTCAGTTCTTTGAATCTGCACATTTACCCCACTGTAAATCTTTGTATATGCTGTTTCCTATGTCTTTAGGACTCAAATGTCAAATATCAGGGTTTGGTTTGGTTTTACTGGGGTAGGGATGGGGGAGGCAGGGTGTGCTGTGTTCTCCAAATTTATAGTAAAACACTCATTAGTGGGGTTATTTTATTAATGTCTCTCTCACTGGGCCAGATGCTCCTAAGTCCTTTCTTTTTTTGCTCTCTAATAACCCAACTGCCTAATTCAGTGCCTGCCATGTAGTAGAAACTCAAAAATATTTAAATAATGAATGCAGTTTCTTAACCCAGTTAACAAAGGGTCTTTAGGATTCATGACTTCAACAAGACAAACTGAGTCCTTTCTTTTAAAATCCTATTCATTTGAAGTTTATTTAGATACTTTGTTTTTAATTGTTTAATGACCCAGTTCACAGGTCATTAGTACTTTTATCTGTGGTAGGCTTCAGGTGCCTCTTTTTTCCAAACCCTGAGGATTCTCTTGATCCTAAAGTAGGTAAGTGGAAAGTAGAATCTGAGAAGTGGTACGGTGTTTTGCTATGCTGCTTTCTGCTTAGGCTATTTTTGTGAAAGCTTGGATTTTCACATTTAAACTTGTTTTGCCAAGAAGGGCAAACTAGCCTTATTGACATCCTATTACTTATATATCATTTGCAGTGTTGAATTCCCATGGTAGTATTTATCCTATAGAATAGATTAATATTACCTGTCGCAGAAGTCTCGGGAAGTGAAACCATTTAATCTTTTGGGGTTGATGAGCATTTCTCAAACTAACTTTATATTTAATATAAATATTAAAAAATACTTATGGACATTCTCAGGAAAAAAATATTCTCTGCTCAAGTAAGATTAGGAAATGTTGGGTAAAGCTCAAACAGGTTTATTAATTGCAGTATGCTGCATTTTTTTAAATTTGATACATAATCTGTTCCCCAACTTCTATAAACTCAGAGCAGTGTGGGATATGTTGGGGTAGATCTATTCATTTGACTTAGTCTATAGAAACTCTTTTTCATAAAATAACATTTCTCTACCTTCATTAGGTTATTGCTGGAAAAGTTCATAGGCTCTAATATCCACAGCCTTTCAATATATGGATATTTGAAAATCTTCACATACCTGCTCAAGAGAGAAAGCATTTTCAAAATTGCTTAAATATGATCCAAAATTCTGAGGCTAAATGGTGGTTACACACTTGTCTGAATGGCTATTAATAGCTTTTTTCTTTTTTTAATTTTGTGTTGCAGGTCGGATCATGCTAAAAGGAGATAATATTACCCTCCTCCAGAGTGTCTCCAACTAGAAATGATCTGTGAAGTGAGAAATTCTTGAGAAGGCCATGTAGTTTGTTTTTTTAGATGTCCTTTGTTGTGAGTGTAGTTCTAAAACATTTGTTCGTGTTATTTTGATTACCTTTATGTTATTACCAGAGGACAATAAATGCGGTGGGATTGCTTTTATTTAAAAATTTACAGTGTTTCTTTCTGTCCAGTGGTAGAGACCGTTCACTCAGTGGCAGCTAAGTTTTCTGGAGGGTGGCAGTTGCCCTGGGCATTTGTGTTTTTCCAGAACCTGATGTATAGATTCTTCATGGCAAAGAGTAGGAATTCTGCCTGACAGGTAAGCTCCTGATACTGGGTGGTAGAGAAGAGGAGGTTACTGCACTAATACATGCCTTCAGCAGCAGTTCTCATTCCAGCTGCTGGGACACAAGACCTTCTGACCACAGTAGGCTGGACGTGCTAGATCAGCTTCTGTTTCTGCTTAGCACTCTCACAGTAACTCTCTGAGGTCTCTGTGACTTCTTGTACCACTAAGATCACACTGTGAGAAGTGTTTGGGTATAAGCAAAGAATAAAGTGCCCTGAAAGTACATGTAAAATGAGTTCTATTAACAGTTACCAGAATGGAGACTTGGTGAGATTGGTAATCTGAAAAAGACCACAAGCAGTGCTGCTAAATTGTTAGCAGAGTAATAGTATGTTAGTTGGAACAATAGCTGCAACACCTGCCTCTTATTCTTAATCTAAAGATGTTGGTGCCTCCCCCAGTAATTGCTTACGTCCTAATTGAATTATGTGAACAGATCTTCCCCAGTTCCTTAGGGTGGTTCTAGTTTAGGGCGCCTGGCTAGCTCAGTCAGTAGAATGTGCGACTCTTGATCTTGGGGTCATGAGTTTGAGCCCCATATTGGGTGTAGGGATTACTTACATAAACTTTAAAAAAAGATCTCAGGGCAGTTCTAGTTAGAATTCTGGTAAGTGATTATTGAGCATCTGCTGTTACACAGGTTCCAAGTCTAATAAATGCAGTGAAACAGACTGGCAAACAAATTGCTTCAGTTCTGTGTGCTTAAGTGCTATTTAAATTAGAACTTGAAAGATGAATAAGGCCTGCCTTAAATTTTGGTAGTGGGCATTATTAAGGGTGGGTGAAGAGGGAACAAGAAGTCTAGTTCCTGCTTTTCCAAGTGCCTGTGAGGAAGGTGGAGAACTTTCATTTAAACTAAGTAAAAGAAACCCTTCATGAGATAGAGGGGACTTGTAGGTAAGTGTAGAAATTCATCCAGCTCAGAAGTTGGCATTCTAGCTGTTCCTCTCCTGTTTGAACCTGTGCCTTTCTGGTCACATTTTGGAAATAAAGGGCTACTTTAGCTCTTTTAACGTAGTTGAGTTTGAAATGCATTGAACCTGCTACAGCATGCAAAGAAAACCTTGAGCAGCAGAGGGAGTTGCAGCCCTGGACTGCTTTAGCCTTTCTAGTAAAAGCTTTTTCAGAGCAAAGGCCTCCCTGCAGCTTTCTTGGCACCAAAATAGCTGGGAAGAAGGATAAAAGCTGGAGCAGTATAATCCCTAAGAAAACCTGCTGGCTGCTTTTCCATTTCCCTGTGTGGCCTTTTTGACCTGGCTGCCCTGTGTAAGCAAAGCTGTGCCTGCTGTGGCTTATTCTCAATGGATCAAGACATGGAAGGTTCTATTTTTGACAGAGCAAACGATGATAGAAATAAGGTACAGTGAACTCTTACAATTGAGCTCTGTATTTAGAAATCTCTGCTTGCTTTCCTCCCTTACTGGAGCCTGTGGTGTTTGCTTTTTAAATTGTACTTTTCCACAATCTGTAGATCTTTTTTCCAACCAGAATTTGTATTATAGGAGGCGTTGCTCTCTGCTTCATTAAGGTTATTAAAAAATGCTGCTGGGAAGCTGCTCTTGTTGGCAGCCCTTGGTATGAGAGCAATTATTTTTCTGGAATGGCTGTTGGTTTCTGAGGGGGTCTTGCTAACCACCCACTAACTCTCTTGTAACATTCTTGAAGTGGGGGTGGGAAGAGAATAAGGCTCTGAAAAAGTTAAGTGCTGGTGCAGGCCTGGTGTTTTAGTAGTAGTAGATAGGGAAGAAGAAGGGTAAGAATAGTTTGAAAACCCTAGGATTTTGTATTTGCAGGCACCAGCTATTGTCATTGTATCACATTTGTTAGTTTCAGGATTAGATAGTGGATCTTCGTCTAATTTGGATTTAGGCATTATTGGCTAATAAGTGTCATGGGCAGTTCCTGGGCTAAAGCCTAATAGGCAGCATCTCCTCTTAACTGGATGACACCAGGAGCTTTTCCTTAATTACTCCTTTTAGAACTAATAGTAATAACCTACTTATGGTGTGCTTTGTGAGGAGATATGGTTGGTAACTTTCCTTAAAGTGGCATTAGAACTTAAGTCTGGGGGCACCTGGGTGGCTCAGTCGTTAAGCGTCTGCCTTTGGCTCAGGTCATGATGCCAGGGTCCTGGGATCGAGCCCCGCATCGGGCTCCCTGCTGGGCGGGAAGCCTGCTTCTCCCTCCCCCACTCCCCCTGCTTGTGTTCCCTCTCTCGCTGTGTCTCTCTCTGTCAAATAAATAAAAAATCTAAAAAAAAAAAAAGAACTTAAGTCTGTTGTACCTAGAGTTTAAATTTTATCCACTAAACTTTTTTTTTTTTTTAAGATTTTATTTATTTATTTGACAGAGATAGCGAAAGAGGGAACACAAGCAGAGGGAGTGGGAAAGGGAGAAGCAGGCTTCTCACGGAGCAGGGAGTCTGCTTCTCCCTCTGACCTTCCTCCCTCTCATGCTCTCTGTCTCTCATTCTCTCTCTCAAATAAATAAATAAAATCTTTAAAAAAAAAAAAAAAGATTTATTTGAGAGAGAGAAAACACAAGTGGGGATAGAGGGGAGGCAGAGCGAGAATCTCAAGCAGACTCCCACTGAGCTTGGAGCCTGACCCATGAGATCATGACCTGAGCCAAAATCTTGAGTCAGATGCTTAACTGACTGAGCCACCCAGGCGCCCCACTTAGTGCATGTTTATAATTAAAATGCCAATAGTACAGAAAGATATAAAGTAAAAAACAGAAGTCGTTCTTTTCCCCATCAGTATTCTCTATATATAACTATCTATTAGGAGTTAGGCCGTTAATCTTCTAAGCTCTTTACAGGTATATATAATTTGGTTTGTTTCTCAATATGATATTTTTATTCAAAATTTTTTTAATTTCAGTTTTTGGTACAACTGTACAGCTCAGTAATGTTAAGTACGTTCACATTGTTTTGCAAACAGTCTGTAGCACTTTTTTATCTTGCAAAATTGAAAGTACCCATTCAACAACTTCCCAACCCTTCCCAGCCCCTGGCAAACATTCTATTTTGTTTCTATGAGTTTGATCTAGATACCTCATATAAATGGAACCATAAAATATTTGTCTTTTTGTGATGGACTTTTTTCACTTAGCATAATGTTCTCATGGTTCATCCATGTTGTAGACTGTCATAATTTCCTTCCTCTCTTTTTAAGGCTGAATAATATTTTATTGTATGTTTATAAAACACATTTTGTTTATGCATGGAACTGTCAGTAGATATTTGGGTTACCTTCACCTTTTGGCTGTCATGAGTAATGCACTTTAAGACCCTGTTTTCAATTGAGTGTATACCCACATATTTTTTGTTTTGTTTTAAAGAGGTGGGGGACGGGTAGAGAGAGGAAGAGAGAGAATCTTAAGCAGGCTCCAGGCCCAATGCAGAGCCTGACATGGCGCTCGATCTCACAACCCTGAGATCATGGCCTGAGCAGAAATCAAGTCGGACGCTTAACTGGAGCCACCCAGGTGCCTGACCCCAAAAAGGTTTTTTTGAGGAACTGTCTTACCGTTTCTATGAACAAAGGTATACAAATATCTCTTCGAGACCCTACTTTCAGTTTTTTTTGAGAGCATATACCCGAAGTCTTTTTGAGGAACCATCGTAGAGTTTTCCACAGTAGCTACACCATTTTACATTCTCATCAATAGTGCACAAGGGTTCCAGTTTCTCTACATCCTTGGTAAAACTTACTTTCTACTTTTTTTTTTTTTTGAGATTATTTATTATATTTGACAGAGGATAGCAAGAGCAGGAACACAAGCAGGGGGAGTGGGAGAGGGAGAAGCAGGCTTCCCGCCAAGCAGGGAGCCCGACATAGGGCTCGATCCCAAGGCCCTGGGATCACGACAGGAACCAAAGGCAGATGCTCAACAACTGAGCCACCCAGGCGCCCCTATTTTCTACTTTTGATAGCAACTATCTCAATGGTTTTGAGGTGATGTCCCATTGTGGTTTTGATTTGCATTTCCATAATGGTTAGTGGTGGTAAGTGTCTCTTGATATGTTTATTAATCATTTATCTCTGAATAAATGTCTGTTGTAAGTCCTTTGCCCATTTTGAAACAGGTTACTTTTTTGCTTTTGAGCTGAAGGAGTTCTTTACACGGGCTGGATATTAACCCCTTATCAGATAAACAATTCTTAAATATCTTCTCCTATTCTATAGATTGTTTTTTCGCTCTGTTGATTATGTCTTGATGGACATCCGTTTTTAATTTTGATGTAACCTAGCTTATCTATTTTTACTTTTGTTGCCTGTGCTTTGGTTTCATAGGTAAGTTTTACTTATGTATGCATACTCCCTGAAGCTTGACTCTTCTCAAAAAACTTGGACATACTTCCGTTTTAAACAGCTGTGATGTATTCCATTGTATGGGCCTCTCAATTTAAGTAATCACCTGTTGTATTAGTGGATATTTTAGGCTGTTTCCAGATTTTTGCTGTTAAAAAGAATTTTGTACTGAACATCTTCATACCTGTTTTTGTCCACTTACGTATGTCTGTGAGTTGAATTCTTAGAAGTGGAATTGCAAGATCAAAAGATATGCACATTAAAAATAATTCTATAGGAAAAAAATAATTCTGTAGGTACTTCTAAATTGCCTTCCGTAGTATATATCAGAAAATTGTTTTCTTCATGCCAGCCAACTATCAAGCAGCAGTTGGAATGAAACTCACAGGCTTGTTGTGAGACTGCTACGAAGTTATAACTGCCAGCATCCTAAGGATGTCAGAGTAGAAAAATGGAAAAAATTTGGTCTTTGATGATTTTTGAGCCAATGAATTAATCACCTCTGGAACTTGCCTACTACCGAACTTGTTATGTGAGAGAATAAATTTCATGGTTGGTTTTCTGTTCATTAAAACTAAAGCATTGTGGGTGCCTGGGTGGCTCAGTTGGTTAAGCGACTGCCTTCAGCTCAGGTCATGATCCTGGAGTCCCGGGATCGAGTCCCGCATCAGGCTCCCTGCTCGGCAGGGAGTCTGCTTCTCCCTCTGACCCTCCCCGCTCTCATGCTCTCTCTCTGTCTCATTCTTTCTCTCTCAAATAAATAAAATCTTTAAAAAAAAAAAAAAACTAAAGCATTGTATATGAGAAGAATGTCAGAACAGGGCCACCTGTTTTTGGAAGGGGATCAGTTGTTCCGGTGAAGAATTATTAAATGCCATAGTTGAGAAAATTGGCAACTGAAGTAATGATCTTGGACTATATAGGGGAATACAAATGAAGTGATGTGACTAATTTCATTCCATAAAACAGTAATCTTTACCTCCCTAGTTATGAAAATAATTCCTGAGAAAGATGATCTTGGATCATCATTCCATGTCCATAGAAACTGCGGTCTCTGGAGTATTAACAGATTAGCCTCATCCCCAGGGCCATCCTGAGTTAGAGATGTTTTGCTGGGCTAGGAAATTGCAGAGGAGACTTGGGGGAAATAAACAAATGAGTGCCTCTTCCTGGTGGACTATGTTGCTAAACCAGAGAGAAGGTAGATGGTGTGAAGAGAGTGGGGAAGGGAGTATTTGCCCAACTAAGCAGCCTTCTTTAGATCCTACTTGATAAGATACTGAGTTTGGAAGGTGTTTCTTACATTTCAACAGTGTCTGCTTTTATTGAATGTTATATGCTAAACAGTAAAGAATATAAAATTTAGTCCTTGTCTTTGGAGATTTGGGGAGGCAGTGAAGTATAGAAAGAAAGATCTTGGGAGTCCACATACCTGGGTTTAAATCTCAACTTTAGAATTAACCGAACCTCTCGACCTCAGTTTCATAGTGTTGTTGGAATGATTTAATGAGATAATACATACAAAGTGCTGTTTCAGGCCTTAGGAATGCACAACAAGTATTATTTGTCTAGTTCCAAATGAGGATAATTTATAGTTTAAAAGATTTGTTTAGGAATATGTTGGAGGGGCACCTGGGTGGCTCAGTTGCTTAAGCGTCTGCCTTTGGCTCATGTCATGATCCTGGAGTCCTGGGATTGAGCCCCGCATCAGGCTCCCTGCTCAGCAGGGGGTCTGCTTGTCTGTCTGTCTCTGCCCCTCCCCGCTGCTCACTACTCGTGATGTCTCTCTCATGCTCTCTTACTTGCACTCTCTCTCTCAAATAAAATCTTTTTTTAATAAAAGGAATATATGTGGAGAAGAGGTAAACTTGTTCGACATTAAGCAGAACATTACAATTTGGGAAATCTGTTTTGCTTGGGCTTTTTTAGTCAAGCTTATTGAGGTATAATTTACAGATACTAAAATTCACACTTTACACCTGTGTACTTTGCTGACATCTGACAAATGTATAGACTCAATATAGCCACTAACACAGTCAAACAATATTTCCATGATCCAAAATTTTGCCTCAAGCTCCTTCATAGTTAGTCCATTTCACTCACCCTAGCTCCTGGCAACCACTGATCTGATTTCTGACCCTAGAGTTTGGCCTTTTTCAGAATGTCCTGTAAATGGAATTTTACGGTATGTAGTTATTTGTGTCTGACTTTTTTCATATATTATGCTTTTGGGGCACCTGGGTGGTCAGTTGGTTAAGCATCCAGCTTTTGATTTTGGCTAAGGTAATGATGATGGTGGTGAGATGGAGCCCTGTGTTGGACCTAGAGTCTACCTAAGATTCTCTTTCTCCCTTTGCCCTGCCCTTCCCCCTGCTGTCTATCTCTCTCTCAAAAAAACAAAAGCTTTTGAGATTCATGTTCCTTGTATCAGTATTTTTTTTTTAATTGCTGAGTAGTATTCTTTTTTTCTTAAGATTTTATTTATTTGACAGAGAGAGAGAAACACAAGTAGGGAGGAGTGTGAGAGGGAGAAGCAGGCTTCCCCCGGAGCAGGGAACCGGATGCGGGGCTTGATCCCAGGACCCTGGGATCATGACCTGAGCTGAAGGCAGACGCTTAACAACTGAGCCACCCAGGCGCCCCGATAAGTAGTAGTATATTGTATGGATATACCACAGTTTGTTTATCTGTAAACTAGTTAATGGACTTTCGGGTTATTTCCGGTTTTTGTCACTTACGCACTAACTGCTATAAAGTTCATGTGCAGGCCCATTTTAAAAATTGGGATTGTCAGGGCTCCTGGGTGGCTCAGTCGGTTGAGCGTCTACCTCCGGCTCAGGTCCTGGGATCAAGCCCTACATCAGGCTCTCTGCTCAGCAGGGAATCTGCCACTCCCTTTCACTCTCTCTCTGTGCTCTCCCTCCCTCTCTCTCTCTCTCTCTCTCTCTCTCTCTCTCTCAAATAAATAAAATCTTTTTTAAAAAATTGGGTTGTCATATTTCTTTTTTGTTGTTGTTGGGAGAGTTCTTTATGTGTTTTGCATTTTTAAAAAATCCTTATCAGATAGGGGTTTTGTGAATATTTTCTTCCAGCCCGTGGCTTGTCTTTTCACTTCCCTACAGTGTTTTTAAATAACACAAATTCCTCATTTTTTTTTTTTCAAGTTATTTATTTAAATTAGGGAGAGAGAGAGTGAGCACATTTGAGCGGGCGCAGGGGCAGAAGGTGGGGGAGAGGGACAAGCAGACTCAGTGCTGAGCCCAGAGCCCCAGGGGCTAGATCTCACGACCCTGAGAACATGACCTGAACTGAAATCAAGAGTTGGATGCCTGACCAGCTGCATCACCCAGACACCCCTCAAGTTTTCATTTTATCACATTTTTCTTTTATGGTTCATGCTTTTTGTGTCCTAAGAATTCTTGGCCAAACCAAAGATCACAAAGATTTTTTCTGATGCCTTCTAGAATTCTTAGTTTCAATTAGCAATAATTGCGCCTCAGATAAACCTCATTGGCTATGATACTGCCACTGTGCAAAGCTCTTCTAGAATTCTTAGATTTTTACATTCAGAGTTAATTTTATGTATGATGTGAGATACAGATTTTGAGGGGGGTTTTTGTTTTTGCTGAGGGATGACCAATATTCCCAGATCATTTGATCACTTGACCATCTGTGTGGATCACTTTTTCTGGAATCTTACTTTGTTCCATTGCTGTATAGGTCTATCTTTTTACCAGTACCACATTGTCTGCATTACTGTAGCTTTATACTAAGCTTTGAAATCAGCTGTATTTTTCCTTTTCAAACTAGTTTATATATTCTGGGGCCTTTGTTTTTTCATATAGATTGTATTTATTTTCATATAGATTTTAAAATCAGCTTGTCAACTTCTACCAAAAAAGACTGCTGGGATTTTGGTTGAGCTTGCTTGGCTCTGTAGTTTATTGTAGGAAGAACTGACATCTTAGTCTTCAATGATGAACATGAGATACCTGTTTTAGTTTTCCTTTTATTTCATCAGTGTTTTCAATTCTTAGCATATAATATCTAACACATTTTGTTAGATTTATCCCTTTCTGACTATTTAATGTTTTTTGAGCTATTATAAATGGTGCTGTCTTCTAATTTGATTTCCAGTTGTTTATATCTAATATACAGAAATACAGTGGGGTTTTATAAATTGATCCTGTATCGTGTGACCTTGCTAAACTCAATTATTCTCAGCATTTTTTGTGGATTACATGGGATCTTTTATATAGGTGATCATTTTGTCTGAAAAAAAGTGAGGATGCAAGAAATTTTTTAAATGCAAATAAAAATAGTTTATTTCTTCCTTTCCAGACTAAGCCTTTTATTTTTTTTTTCTTGCCTTATTTTAGTGGCTAGTATGAGTGGTGGGAGACAATCTTTGTCTTGTTACTGATATTAGGGGGATCTTAGGCAGAAAACATACTATAAGTATGCTATAGATACAAGGTTTTTGTACATATGTTTTTACTGGATTAAGTCTAATTTGCTTATTTTATCATGAATGTATGTTGAGTTTTGTTACCCCTTTTTCTCTGTTGAGACGATCATATTCAAGTCTGATAAGGTAAACTGCATTAACTACTTTTAATAAACTGACCTTACATTTCTCAAGTAAACACTTTAGTCATAGTTTGTTATCAATTTTATAAATTGCTAAATTCACTTGTTTAATGTGTTCATTAGAGATGTTGGTCTGTAGTTTTCTTGTAGTGTTTTTGTCTAGTTTTAGTATCAGTGTAGTAGTTTCAAAGGATTGAGAAGTGTTCCCTCATCTTTTATTTTCTAGAGTTTTATAGGATTGATGTAATTCCTTCCTTAAATGTTTAGTATGTTTTACCTGTGAAGCCATCTGATCTGGAAGGTTTCTATACTTTTCCCCCCAGTTTGCGAATCTTTTTGGTATGACCCACCTTAAGGAATCTACAGACTTGCTTAGGGCACTGTATTACAAATACATCCAACAGAGAAAATAGTATAGGCATATATAAATACTAACGAATAAGTGTCATAAAATGCAGAGGGTGTGGGGCATGTGGCTGCCTCAGTCAGTAGAACATGCAACTCTTGATCTCAGGGTAATGAGTTCGAGCCCCATGTTGGGGGTAGTTTACTTAAAAAATGCAGGGGTGTCTGGATGGCGCAGTTAGTTGAGCGTGTCTGTCTGACTCTTGATGTCAGCTCAGATCTTAGTCTCAGGGTCGTGAGTTTGGACTCCACACTGGGCTCCATGCTGGGCGTGGAGCCTACCTTTAAAAAAAACGCAGGGGGTGGCCTGGAGCACAATGTGAAAAAGAAGTTGATGACTTTAGCCTTTCAGTGTTTATTTTTTAGGCCAGCCTTATCTCCCAGGATTCCCCTATAAGAATACTTCTCTGTATTGAAAAATGGTTAACTTACCATCCCTTAAGTCCACCTACCTCTGTAGCTTGTTTGTGTGGCAGAATGTTTTTACTCCTAACTCCTAATTCAATTACTTAAACAGATGGAGGACTATTCAGGTTATCTATACTTATTGAGTGACTTTTGGGAGTTCTGGGTTTTTTTAAGGAATTTTTCCATTTCATCTAAGCTATCAAATTTATTGGCATAAAGTTATACATATTTCCTTTTTCTTCTAATGCTTATACGATCTGTAGAGATGCCTTCTCTCTCATTCCTAATACTGGTAATTTGCATCTTCTCTATTTTTTCCATGATCAATCTGATTAGAAATACATTTATTGAACTTCTTAAAGAACCAGCCTTTCATTTCATTAATTTTTCTCTCATTTTACTATTTTCAATTTCATCAATTTCTGCTTTGTTATTTTCTTCTGTCTGCTTGCTTTGAGTTTGATTTGATCTTTTCATAGTATTTTAAGGTAGAAGCTTAGATTACAAAACATTTATTTTTTGATGTAAGCATCTTACTGTGTCTCACAAATTTCAATAATGTTGTATTTTCATTTAGCTCAAAATATTTTCAGTTTCCTTTTTTGATTTCTCTTTCATATATGAATTATTTAGAAGTGTGTTAATTTCCAAATATTTGGGAATTGTCCACCTATCCCCCTGTTACTGCGTTCTAGTATACTTCTGTTGTGTTCAGATAATTTACTGTATCTGATTTCAATTACCTTAAATTTGTTAGGTTTCTTTGGTAGCCCACAACATGATCTATCTTGGTGACTATTACACATACACTTAAAAAGAATGTGGGTATTGCTGGGGTGCTTGGCTGGCCCAGTCAGTGGGGCATGCAGCTCTTGATTACAGGGTCATGAGTTCAAGCCCCATGATGGGCATAGAGCTTACTTAAAAAAAAAGAATGTGTACTGCTGTTGTTGGGGAAAATGAAAATGTTCTATAAATATCAGGTCAAATTGACTAATAATATTGTTCACATTTTCTGTGTCATTATTATCTGTCTAGTCATTCTCTCCATTACTGAGCAAAACAGGTTTATTGTAGATACTATATAGTTGAGGTCCAATCTGAGTCTCTGCTTTTTAATTTGGGTGTTTAAATCATTTACCTTTATAATAATTATTCATATGGTTGGTTGAAATCTGCCATCGGGTGAGAGGCAGTTCTTCATAAGTCTCTTGCATTTCTGTATGTCATGCAAGCAGGGTACTGATTGTCCTTTGTTTCTATCTTTACACGGATGTTTATTTAGCAAACTGCCTTGGAAGATAGATAATATCTCCCTCTAGAGTAAGGAACAGGCGTGCTTATTGCCCACATAAAAAAATTTACTTCCTCCAATACCAGGTTTTTCTGCAATAACACAACCCGTTACATTTGTCAGTATCATGTGGCCCTAGTTGCATTGCTCTTTGGGAAATGTAATTTGGGGAATTGGTACAAAATGCTGATATTCTGGATACTGCTGTTGATGTGAGTGATAAACTGCCCTTCTGTGACCCAGATGTCTCCTGTCTTCTACCAATATCCATGGAATTATGTCAGTCCAACTTGTTAGCTTACAAGTGGGGTAAAATTTCAGATACTTGACAATTCTTAAATCTATCTTGTTTTCTGTTTGTCCTATCTCTTTTGTCTTTTTGTCAATTTTTCTATCTTCTTTTGGATTCTTTTTATAATGATTCCATTTTATTTCTACTATTGGCTTATTGGCTATACCCCATTAAAAAATTTTACATGGGGGTACCTGGGTGGTGCAGTTGTTTAAGTGTGCGACTCTTTGTTTCAGCTCAGATCGTGGTCTCAGGGTTGTGAGATTAAGCCCCATGTCTGGCTTCACACTCAGCACAGAGTCTGCTTGGGATTCTCTCACCCTCTTTCTCTGCCCCTCCCACTTGTGCACACATGTGTGCACACTATTTTTCTCTTTCTCTGTATAAAATAAATCTTGGGGCACCTGGGTGGCTCAGTCGTTAAGCATCTGCCTTCGGCTCAGGTCATGATCCCAGAGTCCTGGGATCGGGCCCCATGTCGGTCTCCTTGCTCGGCGGGGAGCCTGCTTCTCCCTCTCCCACTCCCCCTGCTTGTGTTCCTGCTCTCGCTATCTCTCTCTCTGGCAGATAAATAAAATCTTAAATAAATAAATAAAATCTTTTTTGTGTGTGTAAGATTTTATTTATTTATTTGACAGAAAGACAGCAAGAGAGGGAACACAAGAGGGGGAGTGGGAGAATGAGAAGGGAGCCCGACATGGGGCTTGATCCCAGGACCCTGGGATCATGACCTGAGCTGAAGGCAGATGCTTAATGACTGAGCCACCCAGGTGCCCCTCTCTATAAGATAAATCTTAAAAAATTTTTTTACATTATTCCCTAGGGATTGCAATATACATCTTTAACTATCATCAATAGTATTTTATGGTTTCATGTATGATGTAAGAACCTTATACCTCCAATTCCTCCCTCTTCTGTGCACTTTTGTCATAGTTTTGATGTGTTATAAATCCTGTAGTACACTGTTGTTGTTGTTTTTAAAGCTTTTATTTATTTTTGTGAGAGAGCAGGAGCAAGGGGGAAGGGCAGAGGGAGAGGGAGAAGTTGACTCCCCACTAAGCAGGGAGCCCATCGAGGGACTCGATCCCAGGACCCTGGGATCATGACCTGAGCCAAAGGCAGACGCTTAACCAACTGAGCCACCCTGGCACGCCCTATAGCACATTCTTAATGTTACTTATCAAGACTCACATTGTGTGACTATTAGGAAATGCCATCTTTTCTCCCAGGAATTTTTAAAAATTTAAACTTTTGGATTAGTAATAATTTTTCGGGTTTTTCTTTTTGAAAGAGGTGTGAGTTTTTTCCTGAATAGAGCTTTTCTTGGGTTTTACTTAATATCGTTCCATACATAACCTTCCCATGTCCTCTTAGAGGAAACCTGAGTGCTGGTTCCATTTCTGTAATAGACTGCCTTTTAAAGTGTTGGCTAGGGTTCAATGTCAGGGAATTAGCAGGAAAGGCTGGAGGGAAGGTCAATAAGGGCATTTCCTTTTCTCCTCTTATTGTTAATTTCCTTCAGACAGCTAAAGCAGAAAAAATATTTTCTGCTTCAGTCTTTATACCTTGATTCAACTCTAGAGTGTTCCTTTTTTCCAGATTCTATTGTTAAAAACCATTTATTATGTCATTTGGAGGTTTTAAAATTCATCCATAATCTTGCTTCCTATAGTAGCTATTTCCTGCTGTCCTTTAGGCTTTGTGCATAATATTCCATTGATTTAACAAATCATAATTTATGAAATATTTCCTTAGTTTCAACTTTTTCACTATTATGTTATGCCACAGTGAACATCTTTATCTCTTCTGTCTCATAAAGATACATTTCTCTGAGTGAGCTTCTATATTTTAAAACTATTAGCATTTTTATAGTTCTCATTGTATATTGTAAAACTAAGTAAGAGAGGAATATATTTGGAACATATATACTCAGGGGAAGAACTTATAACTTTGCCTAAGGAAAAGGTGAGTCAAATTGATTATAGACGTGTTGAGAGACCGGCTAATTGAGAGAGAGTGAGAGCGCATACACGAGCTAGAGGTTGGGGAGTGAGGGGCAGAGGGAGAGAGAGAATTTTTTTTTTTTTTTTAAGATTTTTATGTATTTGAGAAAAAGCACGTGAAAGCACAAGCAGGGGGAGTGGCAGAGAGAGAGGAAGCAGGCTCCTGCTAAGCTGGGAGCCCTATGTGGGGCTCAATCCCAGGACCCTGGTATCATGACCTGAGCTGAAGGCAAACACTTAACCAACTGAGCCACCCAGGTGCCCCAGAGAGAGAATCTTAAGGAGGCTCCACGTCCAGCATGGAGCCCTACGTGGGACTCCATTTGACTACTCTGAGACCACGACCTGAGCCAAAATCAAGAGTCATGCCCAACCAACTGAGCCACCCAGCTGCCCCCATATTAACTATTTTTAAGTGAACAGTTTGATGATGTTAAATACATTCACAATGTTGTGCAATCATCATCATCATCCATAACTTTTAAACATGTTAAAGTAAAATTATCAATTAAGCAATAACTCCTCCAAACCCCTTCCCACCCCACCCCCACCTCTGGCAGTTCTACTTTTTGTCTCTATGATTTTGACCAGTTTAAGTACCTCATATAAGTGTATCATACAGTAGTTGTCTTCTTCTGACTGGCTTATTTCATTTAGCATAATGTCCTCAAGGTTGATCCATGTTGTACTGTGTTAAAATGTCCTTCCTTTCTGTGGCTGAATATATCATTGTATGTATATGGCACATTTTGCTGAGACACCTGGGTGTTTCAGCTGTTTTTGAATAATGTTCTGAACATGGTTGTACAAATATGTCTTCAAGACCCTAGATTCAGGGGCGCCTGGGTGACTCAGTCGTTAAGCATCTGCCTTTGTCTCAGGTCATGATCCCAGGGTCCTGGGATCGAGCCCCACATCGGGCTCCCTGCTCAGCGGGAAGCCTGCTTCTCCCTCTCCCACTCCCCCTGCTTGTGTTTCCGCTCTTGCTGCCTCTCTCTCTGTCAAATGAATAAATAAAATATTTTTAAAAAGACCCTAGATTCAGTTCTTTTGAGTATATACCCAGAAATGGAATCATATGGTAATTCTATTTAAAATTTTTTTTTTAGTATCTCTACACCCAATGCAGTGCTCAAACTCCCGACCCTAAGATCAAGAGTCT
Source organism: Neomonachus schauinslandi (assembly GCF_002201575.2). Lineage (NCBI taxonomy): Eukaryota > Metazoa > Chordata > Mammalia > Carnivora > Phocidae > Neomonachus > Neomonachus schauinslandi. The sequence continues at coordinate 26,282,582 of NC_058408.1, read as the reverse complement.
CACTCTCTTCCAACTGAGCCAGTCAAGTGCCCCTCTATTTTTAATTTTTTGAGGAACCACCATACTGTTTTCCACAGCAACTGTACCATATACATTCTTACCAACAGTGTACAAGGGTTCCACTTTTTCCATGTCCTCACCAATATCTGTTATTTTGGTTTTTTGATAGTAGCCAACCTAATTGGTGTGAGTATCTCCTTGTAGTTTTGATTTGCATTTCCCAGCATCTTTTCATGTGCTTATTGGTCATTTGTATATCTTTAGAGAAATGTCTGTTCAAGTCCTTTGCCCATTTTTTAATCGAGTTGTTTGGTTTTTTGTTGTTGACTTTTAGGAGTGCTCTGTATATTCTGGATATTATTCCCTTATCAGATGCATAATTTGCAAATATTTTCTCCCATTCTGTGAACTCTTTTTACTCTGGATGGTGTCTTTTTTTTTTAAAGATTTTACTTATTTGACAGAGAGAGACACAGCGAGAGAGGGAACACAAGCAGGAGGAGTGGGAGAGGGAGAAGCAGGCTTTCCGCTGAGCAGGGAGCCCGATGCGGGGCTCAATCCCAGGACCCTGGGATAATGACCTGAGCCGAAGGCAGATGCTTAACGACTGAGCCACCCAGGCGCCCCCTGGATGGTGTCTTTCAATGCCTAAAATTACTAAATTTTCATCAAGTCAGGTTTATCTATTATTTTCATTTCTTGCCTGTGCCTGTGGTATTATACCCAAGATAATTTTGCCAAATCCAATGGTATGCAGCTTTTGTCCTATCTTTTAAGAGTTTTATAGTTTGGGGCACATGGGTGGCTCAGTCAGTTAAGCGTCTGCCTTCGGCTCAGGTCATGATCCCAGGATCCTGGGATCAAGCCCAGCATTGGGCTCCTTACTCTGCTGGGAGTCTGCTCTCTCTACCCCTCACCCCACTTGTGCTCTCTCTCACTCAAATAAATAAATCTTTTTTTTTTTTTAATGAGTTTTAGAGTTTTAGGTTTTACATTTAAGCCTTCAATACATTGTGAGTTAGCTTTTGTATATAGTGTTGGATAGGTATCCAACTTCGTACTTTTGCATGTGGATATCTACTTTTCTCAACACCATTTGTTGAAAAAATCTGTCCTTTCTTCATTGAATGATCTTGGCACCTTTGTCAAAAATCATTTGATAGGGCGCCTGGGTGGCTCAGATGGTTAAGCATCTGCCTTCGGCTCAGGTCATGATCCCAGGGTCCTGGGATCGAGTCCCGCATCGGGCTCCCTGCTCAGCAGGGAGCCTGCTTCTCCCTCTGCCTCTCTCTGTCTCTTGTGAATAAATAAAAAAAAAAAAATCATTTGATAGGGCGCCTGGGTGGCTCAGTTGGTTAAGCGACTGCCTTTGGCTCAGGTTATGATCCTGGAGTCCCTGGATCAAGTCCCGCATCAGGCTCCCTGCTCGGCAGGGAATCTGCTTCTCCCTCTGACCCTCCCCCCTCTCATGTGCTCTCTCTCTCTCATTCTCTCTGTCTCAAATAAATAAATAAAATCTTTAAAAAAAAAATCATTTGACAGTATATGCAAGGGTTTATTTGGGAGCTCTTTATTCTATCGCATTGGTTTATATATCTGTCTTTATGCCAGTTCCACACTGTTTTGAGCTTTGTGGTAAGTTTTAAAATCAGGAAGTATGAGTCGTCTAGTTTTGTTGTTCCTGTTCAGGACTCTGGCTATTCAGAGTCCTTTAAGATTCCATATGAACTTTAGGATGGGTTTTTTTCTATTTCTGTAAAAAACATCATGTTGTTGACAGGAATTACATTGAATCTGTAGATCACTTTGCATAGTATTTCTTTTTTAAGATTTTATTATTTATTTGACAGAGAGACAGTGAGAGAGGGAACACAAGCAGGGGGAGTGGGAGAGGGAGAAGCAGGCTTCCCGCTGAGCAGGGAGCCTGATGCGGGGCTCGATCCTAGAACCTTGGGATCATGACCTGAGCTGAAGGCAGACGCTTAACGACTGAGCCACACAGGCGCCCCTGCATAGTATTTTTTTTTTAAGATTTTATTTATTTATTTGACAATGAGAGAGAGAGAGAGCACAAGCAGGGGGAGTTGCAGAGGGAGAGGGAGAAGCAGGCTCCCCACTGAGCAGGGAGCCCGATGTGGGGCTCAATCCCAAGACCCTGGTATCATGACCTTGGCCAAAGGCAGACATTTAACCAACTGAGCCACCCAGGTGCCCTGATCACTTTGCATAATATTGACACCATAACAATATTAAGTCTTCCAATCAATGAACATGGGATATGTTTCCATTCATTTATGTCTTCTTTAATTTCTTTAATCAATGATTTGTAATTTTCATTGTATACAAGTGTTTCACCTCCTTGGCTAGGTTGATTTCTAAGTGTTTTATACTTCTTTTTTTAGTATTTTATACTTTTTGATGCTATTGTAAATGCAATTGTTTTTGTAATTTTTTTTCCCATTGTTTATTATTAGTATATGGAAATACAACTGATTTTGTGTGTGTTTACTGTGTATCCTGCTACTTTGCTGAATTAAAATATTTGTAAAAGGTTTTTTATAGAATCTTTAGGATTTTCTACATGAAATATCCTATCTGTAAAGAGAGATCATTTTACTTCTTTCATTCCAATCTGGATACCTTTTATACCTTTTTTGCCTAATTGCTCTAATTAGAACTGCCCACTGGGAGCCTGGGTGGCTCAGTCCATTAAGTGTCTGACTCTTGATTTTGGCTCAGGTAGGATTTCCAGGTTGTTAAATCGAGACCCCGTTGGCTCCATGCTGGGTGTAGAGCCTGCTTAAAATTGTTTCTCTTGGGGCGCCTGGGTGGCTCAGTCGTTGGGCGTTTGCCTTCAGCTCGGGTCATGATCCCAGGACCCTGGGATCGAGTCCCTCATCGGGCTCCCTGCTCGGCAGGAAGCCTGCTTCTCCCTCTCCCGCTCCCCCTGCTTGTGTTCCCTCTCTCACTGTGTCTCTCTCTGTCAAATAAATAAATAAAATCTTTAAAAAAAAAAAAAAGATTCTTTCTCTCCCTCTCCCTCTGCCCTTCCTCTCCCCCCAGAAACGAACAGCCTAATACTATGTTGAATAAAAGTGAAGAAAGTGGATGTCATTGCCTTGTACCTGATCTTAAAGGAGAAACTTTCAGTCTTTCACTTTATGATGTTTGCTGTGGGGTTTTTTTAAATATGGCTTTTATTACATTGAGGTTGTTTCCTTCTATTCCTAGTTGAGTGTTTTTACAAGGAAAGGGTATTGAATTTTGTCAAATGCTTATTCTGTATGAATTGAAATGATCATGTGGATGGGGTTTTTTCACTTCATTTTGTTAATGTGATGTATTACATTGATTGGTTTTTGTATATTGAACCATCAGTGTGTTCCAGGAATAAACCCCACTTGGTTGTGGTGAATAATCCTTTTAATACCTGCTGAATTTGGCTTGCTGGTATTTTGTTGAGGATTTTTGCATTGGTGTTCATATTGGATATTGGTCTGTAGTCTTTTTGTAGTGTCTTTGTCAAGCTTTGGTATCAGGATAATGCTGGCCACATAGAATGACATAAGAAATATTCCCTATTCTCTCTCTCTCTCCATATATATATTATATTTATATATATATATATAAAATATATAATTGTATTTTATGTTGGGGGGGATGTTTGAGAAGGATTGGTATTTTTTAGATATCTCATAGAATTTACCAATGAAACCATCAGGTGCATGAGTTTTCTTTGTTGAGGGAGTTTTGATTACTGATTCAATCTCCATACCAGTTATAGGTCTGTTCATATTTTCTATTTCTTTATGATTTAGTCTTGGTAGGTTTTGTGTTTCTAAGAATTTGTCCATTTCATCTAGGTTTCTAATTTGTTGTCATATAGTGGTTCATGGTACTCTAATTTTTACATTTCTGTAAAATTAGTAGTAATGTTTCCATTTATGTTTTTAGTAATTTGAGTCTTTTCTCTTTTTTTCTTAGTCCATCTAACTAAAGGTTTATCAATTTTGTTGATCTTTTCAAAGAACCAGCTTTTGGTTTTTATTGATTTTCTCTATTATTTTTTCTGTTCTCTTTTCATTCATCTCTGCTCTAATCTTTATTATTTTCTTCCTTCTGCTAGCTCTGGGTTTAGTTTCTTCTTTTCTTGTTCCTTAATTATAAAGTTAGGTTGTTGATTGGAGTTGTTTTTTTTTAATGTAAGCCTTTATACCTGTACATTTCCCTTTTTTTTTTAAAGATACTTTATGTCTTTGACAGAGAGAGATAGAAAGAGGGACAGAGCATGAGCCAGGGGGAGAGGGAGAAGTAGACTCCTCACTGAGCAGGGACCCCAACGTGAGGCTCGATCCCAGGACCTTGAGATCATGACCCAAGCCAAAGGCAAACGCTTAACCAACTAAGCCACCCAGGTGCCCCTATAAATGTCCTTCTTAATACTGCTTTCACTTCATCCCACAGGTTTGGGCATGCTGTGTTTTTTGGGTTTTTTTTTTTTTCATCTCTAAGTATTGTCTAATTTCCCTTGTCCTTTTGTCTTTCATCCATTATTGTTTCAGATTTTGTTTAATTTCTACAAATTTGTGAATTTTCCAGTTTAACTTCTATTGTTGATTTTTTACTTTATCCTGTTGTGGTGGGAGAAAATACGTTCTGTACCTAAGAAGAATACGTATGCTCTGCTCTTGTTGGGTAGTGTGTCCTGTATGTATCTGTTAGATCTACTTAGTTTATTGTGTTGTTTAAGTCCTGTGTTTCCTTAGTTATGTGTTGTCTGGTTGTTCTGTCCATTATTGAGAGTGGGGTATTGAAGTCTCCATCTAATATTGTAGAGCTGTCTGCTTTTCCCTTCACTTCTGTCTGGTTTTGCTTCATATATTTTGCTGGTATGTTATTAGGTGCCTAAATATTTCTAATTGTTACGTCTTTTTGCTGTGTAGTGCTTTATATTAATGTGTGTAATATCCTTTTCTTGTCTCTTGTAACCTTTTTTGATTTAATTTTTATTTTTCTGATAGTAGTATACCTCCCCTTCTCTTTTTATTATTACTTGCATAGAATATCTTAAATCCTTTTACATTCAGTCTGTTTGTGTTTTTGGATCTAAAGTGAGTCTCTGGTAGACACATATTTTGGATCATGTGTTTTTCTCTGTTCTGCCAATCTTTGTTTTTAAACTGGAGATTTTAATCTATTTACATTTAATTATTGATAAGAAGGGACTTCTGTCATTTTGCTCTTTGTTTTCTGTAGGCATTACAGCTTTTTTTGTCCCATGTTGCCTGCATTACTGTCATTTATATTTAGTTGATTTTTTTGGTAGTGAAATGTTTAAATTCCTTTCTCATTTTCTTTTGTGTATATTTTATTGTGGGTTTTGTGGGTGTGTAGGGTTACCTGGAGATTAAGTTGAACATTCTGTTGTTGCAACATTTTAATTTGAATTTATACTAACTTAATTTCCATAACATACAAAAACTCTGCTCCTTTACAACTTTGTCCCCACCCATTTCAGTTGTTAATATCACAAAATTGTACCTTTATATACTGTGTGCCCCCAAACACAAACTAGTAATTATTCTAAATGTATTAGTCTCTTTAATGTAGAAAACAACATGTGGATTTACAAGCCAAAGTTAAATAGTAGTAGTGTTTAGACTAATAATTTTTTAAATATATTAGTCTCAGATCATGTGGAAAACAAAAAGTGGAGTTATAAACTTGTCAAGGTAATACTAGTTATAGGGTTTTTTGTTTTTGTTTTGTTTTGTTTTTAAGATTTCTTTATTTACCTGAGAGAGAGTGCAAACATGGAGGGGAGGAGCAGAGGGAAAGAATCTCAAGCAGACTCCCTCCTGATCAGGAGCTCAGCATGGGGCTTAATCTCACTACCCTGAGATCATGACCAGAACCAAAATCAAGAGTCAGACATTTAGGGGTGCCTGGGTGGCTCTGCCTCTTAAGCATCTGCCTTTGGCTCAGTGGGGAGTCTGCTTCCCCCTCTCCTGTTACCCCTACCCCCCCGTTCATGCTCTCTCTCTCTGAAATAAATAAAATCTTTAAAGAAAAAAAAGAGTTGGACATTTAACGACTGAGCTACCCAGGCACCCCAATACTAGCTTTCATAATTTTCCGTGCGTTGATTTTTGTTGAGATCTTTTATTTCTTCATATGGATTTGAGTTACTGCCTAATATCCTTTCGTTTCAACCTTGAGCATATCTTTCAGGGCAGAACTCTCTCAGCGTTTCTTTATATAGGAATGTCTAACTTTCTCCCACACTCTTGAAGGATAGTTTTGTCAGATACAGGAATTTTCATTGATAGTTTTTTCTTCTTTGAACACTTTGAATATGTCATACCACTACCTTCTGACTTCCAAAGTTCCTTAGAAATCTGCTCCTTATTTGTGACAAGTCAATTTCCTCTTGTTCCTTTCAAACATTTGATTATAATGCATCTCAGGGTTGATCTCTGTAAGTTCATCTTTACTGGAGATCGTTGAGTTTCTTGGATGTTTATTTTCATTTCTTTCATCAAATTTGTTAAGTTTTCAGCCATTTTTTTTTCTTAAAGGTGTTATTTATTTATTTGACAGAGTGAGCACAGCAAGGGGGAGCAACAGAGTGAGAGGGAGAAGCAGACTCCCCACTGAGCAGGGAGGCTGACTCGGGGCTCGATCCCAGGACCCCAGGATCATGACCTGAGCTGAAGGCAGATACTTAACTGACTGAGCCACACAGGCGCCCTTGCCATTATTTCTTCAGATATTCTCTGCCCCTTTCTCTCCTCTCCTTCTGAGATTCCCACAGTTTATATGTTGGTCCACAATTTATATGTTGGTCCACAGGTCCCTCAGGCTCTGCTTTTATTCATTCTTTTTTCTTTCTGTTCCTCAGACCCAGTAATTTCCATTGTCCTATCTTCAAATTCACTAATTCTCTCCTTTCCCAGGGTTTGCTGTTTTTAAAAATTATTTTAGTGATTTGAGGGGTTTTTTGGTTTGGTTTGGTTTGGTTTTCATTGTTATGGGCTGTCTCTGTGTCAGGTATCAGCCTGAGATGTAAACTTGAAGTCTTCTCAAGTCAAGAAACAATGGCTAAAAATTTTCCAAATTTGATAACAACTATAAGCCCACAGATCTAAGAATCTCAGTCTGTGCCAAACACAAAAAAACATGAAGGGAACTAAACCAAAGCACATTTACTCAATTTCCTCAAGCCAGAGATTAAAGAAAATATTAAAAGTAGTCATGTGAAAAGACACATTACATGTAGAGACACAAAGATAAGGATGACAACATATTTCTTATCAGATACAATGGAAGTATGAGAACATTGGAGTAATTTTTTTTTTTTAAGATTTTATTTATTTGTCAGAGAGAGAGAGCACACAAACAGGGGGAGCAACAGGCAGAGGGAGCAGCAGGCTTCCTGCTGAGCAAGGAGTGCGATATGGGACCCTGGGATCATCACCTGAGCCGAAGACAGACACTTAAACGACTGAGCCACCCAGGCGTCTGGAGTAACGTCTTTAAAGTGGTGAAAGAGGGGTGCCTGGGTGGCTCATTCTGTTAAGCATCTGACTTCAGCTCAGGTCCTGGGATCGAGCCCCACATCAGACTGCACACTCAGTGGTGATTTGGCTTCTTCCTATCCCTCTGCCCCTCACCACACTTGTGCTCACTCATTCTCTGTCTCTCAAGTAAATAGAAGTAAATAGTCTTTAAATAAAGTCTGAAAGAAAAAAAAAAGCTCGAATTCTGTACGCAGCAAAAATATCTTTCAAAAACAATGGTGAAACAAAGACTGCTTCAGACATAGAAAAGTTCAAAAAGTACTCCTCACCAGCAGACTCGTGCTATAAGTGTTAAAGAAGGTCCTTCAGAGATAAGGGGAAAGATGCCAAGTGGAATTCTGGAGCTATACAAAGGAATGAAGAGTAAAATTTTTCTTTAAAAGATAATTACTGCTTAAAGGAAAAACTAATAAAATTAAACATGAGGTTTTTAATATATGTAGAATTAAAAACATAACAATAGGAAAAAGGCCAGGAAGGGAGGTTAAAGGGAGTCTTACTGGTGTAAGATTCTCACCCTCTACATAAAGTTGTGTATTAGTTGAATATAGAATGTAGTAATTTAAAGATTGGTATATATGAAAGGTCTAAAGCAATTAGAAAAATTTAAAAACTGATAAGACAACAGAGAAGGTATAATAGAATCATGAAACATTCTCAATCTAAAAGAAGAGGAAGAAAGTAACAGAGAGGAGCTGAGACAAGCTGAAGACATAGCAAGATGGCACATTTAAAGCCAATCATACCAATAATTACACTTCATGGAAATTGTACAAACAGGGGCACCTGGGTGGCTCAGTCGGTTAAGTGTCTGCCTTCGGCTCGGGTCATGATCCCAGGTCCTGGGATCGAGCCCCGCATCGGGCTCCCTGCTCTGTGGGAAGCCTGCTTCTCCCTCTTCCAGTCCCCCTGCTTGTGTTCTCTCTCTCTCTGTCTCTCTCTGTCAAATAAATAAAATCTTTTAAAAAAGAAAATTGTACAAACAGCCCAATTAACATTAGAGTGGATAAAAAAGCAAGATCCAACTACATGCTGCTTATAAGAAAACAGCTTTAATAAAAGCCACACAGGTTAAGTGTAAAAGGATGAGAAAAGAAGCCCTGTTACCTCTATTGTAAGGAAGGCTGGAGAGGCTGTATAAATAATAAGGTTGATTTTATTTTTTTATTTATTTTTTTAAAGATTTTATTTATTTATTTGAGAGAATGAGAGAGAGTACATGAGAGGGGGGAGGGTCAGAGGGAGAAGCAGGCTCCCCACCGAGCAGGGAGCCCGATGCGGGACTCGATCCGGGGACTCCAGGATCATGACCTGAGCCGAAGGCAGTCGCTTAACCAACTGAGCCACCCAGGCGCCCAACAAGGTTGATTTTAGAACAAAGCCATTACCAGGGAAAAGATGATCATTTCATGAAGGTCACAGGGTCATTTTTAAAAATTTTTTTATTTATATTTTTTAGAGAGGGTGGGGGGAGGGGCAGAGGGAGAAGGAGAGAGAATCTTTTTTTTTTTTTAGATTTTTTTATTTGTTCATTTGAGACACAGAGATACAGAGAGAGAGGGAGAGAGCATGAGCAGGGGGAGAGGCAGAGGGAGAGGGAGAAGCAGGCTCCCCGCTGAGCAGGAAGCCTGATGCGGGGCTCGATCCCAGTACGCTGGGATCATGACCTGAGCCGAAGGCAGACGCTTAACCATCTGGGCCACCCAGGCGCCCCGAGAAGGAGAGAGAATCTTAAGCAGGCTTCATGCTCAATGGGGCCTGAAATGGAGCTTGATCTCACAACCTGAGGTCATACCTAAAATCTAGAGTCAGACGCTTAACCAACTGAGCCACCCAGGAACCCCCAGAGGATCAATTCTATAAGAGGTCGTTAACAGTCTTATATGTTTATGTGCCTAACAGAGATTCAAAATACATGAAGCAAAGACAATTTTCACAGTTATAGTTGAAATATCAGTACCTCTCAACTGATAAAATGTAGAAAACTACTATACCTGAAACTAATATGTTATATGTCAATTACACCTCAGTTTTTTGAAAAAGAAAATAAGGATATAAAAATTTGGAGCTACACTATCAACCAATTTAATGTAATTGACATTTATATAGTACTCAACCGCAGCAGAAAACATTTTTTTCAAGTGTACAAGGGACCTTTATCAAGATAGGTCATATTCTGGCCAACAAGGCAAGTACCAATACATTTAAAAGGATTCAAAATCGTACAAAATATGTTCTTTGACAATAAATTAGGAATTGTTAACAGTTTCTGGGAAATCTCCAAATATATGGGAACTAAATAACACATTTCTGCATGGCTCATCAATCAACAAAGAAACCAAAAGGGAAATTAGGACTTAATTTTAAAAATGAAAAGTGAAAACAATATATCCAAATTTGGAGGATACAGCTAAAACAAAACTTAAATGACAATTTATAGTGTAAATGCCTGTATTTGAAAAGAAGAAAGATCTCAAGTCAATGACCTGAGCTTCCACCTTTAACTAGAAAATAAAGAATAAATGAAACTCAAACAGAAAAAAGGAAATATAGAGAAACGTGGACAACAATGAAATTGGTAAACCTCTAGCTGGACTGATAGGAAAAAAAGAGTTGGCAAAAATTAATATCAGGAATGAGAGGTGATATAACCACAGACATATGTATTAAAAAGATAATATTATGAACAATAAATTTAATTATTTAGATAAAATGGACAAATACCTCTACCAAAATAGAGAAACCTGCCAAAGCTCACTCAAGAAGAAATAGGATGGTTTACTTGTTACAGTAATTATTTCATAGTATATAAAAATATCAAATCACGTGTACTCTAATGTTATATGTCAATTATATCTCAATTTTTTTAATGAGAAAAAATAGGTAACTTCATTATCTATATAACTATTAAAGAGTTTGGAGTTGTAATTAGAAACCCCACAAAGAAAATACCAGGACCAGATGGCATTTCTAGTGATTTCTAACATATATTTAAGGAAGGAAAAAATTCCAATTCCTTACAAAGTCCTCTAGAAAATCAAAGAGGATGAAACACTCCCTTACTCTAGGAAGCCAATTAGTGTAATTCTCCACATTAACAGACTATAAAAGAAAAAACATTATCTTCTCAACATTTGCACAAAAAACATTGACAAAATTATAACATTCATCCCTGATAAACTCCCAGTGAATTAGGAATCATCATTTATGAAAAGCCTACACCAAACATGTTTGATGTTGAAAGACAGCGCTTTCCCTGTACAAGCAGAAGGCAATGATCTCAACTCTGCTCTCACCTAAGTTCAACATTATACTGGATGTTCTACCAGTACAGTGAGGCAGGAAAAAGAAGTAAGCCAAGATAGAGTAATAGGAAATGGATTTTCCCTCCTACCTATAACAACTGAAAAACCAGACTAAATGTGGTTTTCAAGACATTGGACATCAGACAACTAAGTATAGCAATGCTTGGTTAATGGGAAACACAAATACAACCCTACGATTGGCCCTGCTTACTGCCTGAATATAGTTGCCAGGAGAAGAGGAACCCAGGTGTAATACAGACATCTCCCTGTATTAAAGAGAGGAAATTGGGGTTGCCTGGATGGCTCAGTCTGTTAAGTACCTGCCTTTGACTCAGGTCATGATCCCAGGGTCCTGGGACTGAGCCCCGACTCAGCCTCTCCCTGCTCAGGGAGGAGCCTGCTTCTCCCTCTGCCTGCCGCTCCCCCTACTTGGGTGCTCGATTTCTCTCTCTCTCTCCATCTCTGTCTGGCAAATAAATAAAATCTTTCTTAAAATTAAAAAAAAAAAAGGAAATTGGGTTACTGGCAGGCCAAGGCAGCTCTCAGGGTAAAATATCAAATAGGAGAGAGATGCATAGAGAATACTCAAGTGGGCAGTTTTCCTCAGCCAAGCACATACATCTAAAGAAGAGAAAGGAAAGGGAAAAAAAAACTCTTAAGACTTGGAAATAAGCGAAACTCTTAAGACTTGGAAATAAGCGAAAGAAAGTACAGCTTGTCTTTTTAGTGTCTTCCTGGAACAGTGTTTAATAGGCCCACCTAAGGTTTACAAACTTTTTTTTGAGAACAGGACTGGTGATATTTTGTGTTCTGTGTTTACTTTATCCCATAGCTGCAGTTGTAGAACTAAAGCTTTCTGTGGGTCTGTGTGTCTGTATGAGAAAATTCTTTGCCTCTCATATAAATGTGTAACATTTTCTTACCTCTGAGTACTTTAATAAATTACACTCTTCATTGATACAAAAGCCACCACACCTAATTCCTTTTTATCCTGTCACCTCTTTGTTAGCTTTAAGAAGGTTATATGTGTAGATGTGTATATGTCTGTGTATGAATATATTTGTGTGTGTACAACAGTTTGGGTTGTTTTTAGTGGAAGAGATTGGGGCTGCCAAATAAAGGGCAGCAGTTTAATTTTGATTTCAGATAAACAATATTTTTTCATTATAAATATGTCTGAAGTTCAAATTTAACTGGGAATCTTGTTTTTCTATTTGCTAAATCTAGCAACCCTGGGGGAGTAGAAGGGTCAGTCCAAATCTAGACTACTAATACTAGAAACAAACATCATTTCTTTTTTCAAATTCTCAATCTTTGGCTAGAAATTTCAAAGACATTTAAATAATTAATTTTTTAAAAGATCATTCTTGTTTGTTTTTTTAGTTACGAAGGGAGTATCTCTAACTTTTATCTATTAAATAGAATAATGGCTCTTGATTTGAAATACAGTTTTTAGGGGTGCATGGGTGGCTCAGTTAAGCGTCCAACTCTTGATTTTGGCTCAGGTCATGATCTCAGGGTCATGAGATCAAGCCCCTTGTCAGGCTCTGCACTCAGCAGGGAGTCTGCTTGAGATTCTCTTCCTCCCTCTCCCTTTGCCCCTCCCCCCCCCCCCCCACTGTTTCTCTCTCTAAATAAATAAATCTTTTTAGAAAATCACGAAATGCTAATTTTTTATATTGGAGATAGTAAAGAATTAACCTTACCCAAAGAGATGTCTGGCCTCTGCCCTTTGATACTAGAAGGTGATTTCTGGGATCTAACAGGAATGTTCTGCCTGATAGGAATGTCTTTGTTTGCTGGGGGCTTTGACAACCAAAAAGTTTAACAATGTGATTTATAATATGGACTTTGGGCCATATTATAACTAATATGGCCCGATAACTAAAGGTATTATTTCCACCTTGGGGGGCGGGGACTGAAAATTAAGAGTTAGCCATGTGGGCAGTATGTAATCAAGCCTTAATAAAAATTCTGGACACCAAAGGTTCCGGTGAGTTTCCCTGGTTGGCAGTATTCTGTATATCTGGTCACACATTGTAATACCATATGTGGTCACACAGAGGTAACACCATATGTGAATCCATGGGGACAGGTGAGTGGGAAATGCTACATGTAACCCCCTCCTGGATTCTGCCCTGTGCATCTCTTCTCTTGGCTGATTTTGATTTGAATCTTTACTCTGTAACTAACTGTAATTGTGAGTAAAAAAGCTTTCGGGGATTTCTTTGAGTCCTTCTAGGAAATTACCAAGCCAGAGATGTTTTCAGAACCCCCGAAATTTGCAGTTAATGGGATTAGTGATGTTAGTTTTGTGGGCAGTGTTCCCTCAAACTATAGTTTGATTACACTGGATAGGATATAGCTATACTGTTAATGAGAATATTGTTAAATTGTATTATGCCACATTTTCAAAACTTTATTGAAATGATTAGTAAGTTTACATTATTTGGAGTTTTTTTTTTTTTTTTAATTAAACGCTATGCTCAATGTGGGGCTCAAACTCATGACCTGAGATCAAGAGTCACATGCTCTACCAACTGAGCCAGCCAGGTACCCCTACAGTTTTGGGGTTTTTTTAAAGATTTATTTATTTATTTGATAGAGTGCAAGTGAGAGCAGGGGCAGAGGGAGAGAATCTTCAGACTCCCCGCTGAGTGGGAAGCCCGATGCAGGGCTGGATCTCACAACCCATGAGATCATGACCTGAGTCAAAACCAAGAGTCAGACACTTAACTGACTGAGCCACCCAGGCACCCCAACTTTTTAAGTTTTTTAAAATTTTATTTTTTTAAAGATTTTATTTATTTACCTGAGAGAGAGAGTGAATGAGAGAGAGAGAGAGCGAGCAGGAGCAGGGGAAGAGTAGAGGCAGAGGGAGAAGCAGGCTCCCCACTGAGCAAGGAGCTGGAGACTTGATCCCAGGACCCTGAGATCATGACCTGAGCGGAAGGCAGACACCTAACTGACTGAGCTACCCAGGCGTCCCAAGAAAAGAAATCCTAACAACTTAAAATTTTTTTTCACTTGACAACAGAAAATTATAAAATCCATAAAACAACATAGTGTTTTTATTAATTAATGACTTGAATCACTTCTGTAATACTTTTTTTCCTGCAACTCTTTGCTTCTTAATATAACAAGATTTTGTAATATTTTCTTTCTTCTTAAGATTTTATTTAGTAATTTGAGAGAGAGAGAGTGCACGCAAGGACGAGCAGGGGATAGTCAGAGGGAGAAGCAGACTCCCCGCTGGGCAGGGATCCCGATGCAAGGGCTCAATCCCAGGACCCTGAGATCATAACCTGAGCCAAAGGCAGGTGCTTAACTGACTGAGCCACTCAGTCACCCCTGTAATTTCTATTAAATAAGGAGAGAGATAAATCAGTCTTTCCTCTTTCATGGTTGTTTACAACTTACTTTGTTTAGAAAAGTTTTGGGGTGCCTGGGTGGCTCAGTCGTTAAGCGTCTGCCTTCGGCTCAGGTCATGATCCCAGGGTCCTGGGATCGAGGCTAGCGTCAGGCTCCCTGCTCAGAGGGAAACCTGCTTCTCCCTCTCCCACTAGCCCTGCTTGTGTTCCCTCTCTCCTTGTCTCTCTCTCTGTCAAATTAAAAAAAAAAAAAAATTGGGCGCCTGGGTGGCTCAGTTGGTTGGGCGACTGCCTTCGGCTCAGGTCATGATCCTGGAGTCCCGGGATCGAGTCCCGCATCGGGCTCCCTGCTCGGCAGGGAGTCTGCTTCTCCCTCTGATCTTCCCCCCTCTCATGCTCTCTCTCTATCTCATTGTCTCTCAAATGAATAAATAAAATCTTTAAAAAAAAAAATTGAAAGTTTCTTCAGCTTTACAATTTGTTATTGATAATACCATGTAGTTTCTTAAAATTGTCAAATTTGCTAAAATCTTGATAAGAAAGAAACTTGATAGTTCCTTCATATACAATCTCTAGATTTCAGGGTGTTTCAGATTTTCTTGTGCAATAATCCTAAAATACATTAATGACACTAATGTGTCATAGATAACCATCATTTAGTGAGAATTATGAGTTATGTTCTCTTTATAGTCAATTCAAGAAATTGAAAGCTATTTCCATATGTTCATATGACTTTTTTTTAAAAAAAGATTTTATTTATTTGAGAGAGTGAGAGCACAAGCAGGGGAGTGGCAGAGGGAGAGGGAGAAGCAGGCTCCCCGCTGAGCAGGGGGCTAATGCTGGGCTCAATCCCAAGACCCTGGGATCATGACCTGAGCTGACTCAGGCATCCTATTCATATGATTCATTTCTCTTCATTGATTGGATTTATAAATAATCCAAGAACCTAGTTACCTTTATTTGAAATTTAGCTCATACTCTTAAAAAATTAATAATTTTGATATGATATAAAAATGGTCCTGTTATGGGGCGGTTGGGTGGCTCAGTCATTGGGCATCTGCCTTCGGCCCGGGTCATGGTCCCAGGGTCCTGGGATCGAGCCCCGCATCGGGCTCCCTGCTCAGCAGGAGGCCTGCTTCTCCCTCTCCCTCTCCCCCTGCTTGTGTTCCCTCTCTCGCTGTATCTCTCTCTGTCAAATAAATAAATAAAATATTTTTAAAAAAATGTTCCTGTTATAATTTGCTTTTTTTTTTTCTTTGAGATTTTATTTATTTGGGGCACATGGGTGGCTCAGTCGATTAAGCGGCAGCCTTCAGCTCAAGTCATGATCCCAGGGTTCTGGCAACGAGTTCCGCATCCGGCTCCTTGCTCAGCGGGGAGCCTGCTTCTCCCTCTGGCTGCCACTTCCCCTGCTTGTGCTCACGCTCTCTCTCTCACAAATAAATAAATAAATAAAATCTTAAAAAAAAAAAAGATTTTATTTATTTGTGAGACAAGGAGAGCACCAGCCGGTGGGTGTGGGGGGAGGACAGAGGGAGAGGGAAAATCAGGCTCTCCGCTCAGTGGGGAATCCGACGGGGAGCTCCATCCCAGGACCTTGGGATCACGACCTGAGCCAAAGGCAGATGCTTAACCGGCTAAGTCATCCAGGTGCCCCTATAATTCACTTTTTAATTAAAAAAATACAATTTTACTGATTTCATAGCTGTTCTCTATTGCTTTTGTTTCCTTCCTTCAGTTCTTTAATAAATAAATTTAAATATGACAAAATTCATCTTCATATAAGTCCAAATTAGGAGGCTGACAATTTCTCACTTTATTAAAACATTTAAAAATATCTCCTCAAATTGCAGTGGAAATGGTGTATTATATACCAGAAGCCATTCCCATCAAAAAAGAGGGGAAAAAAAATCTGTGATACATTTAGAATCGTATATGTTGCATTTTCAGTATGTTTCTGAGAGGAATATCTTTGGTTTTAATTAGAGCTTTATGGGACTGGACTCCTCTATTTGCAATTTTACATGACCTTTAACTTGTACCTTCCTGTGCCCATGCCAGGTACATTGGCTTAATAGATGTTAAAAGTGTTCCTGGATCAGGGGCGCCTCAGTGGTTCAGTTGGTTAAGTGTCCAGCCCTTGATCTCAGCTCAGGTCCTGATCTTGGGGTCATGAGTTCAAGCCTGGTTTTGGGATCCACACTGGGCTTAGATCCTACTAAAAAAAAAAGAAGTGTTCCCAGATGCCGTTCCCTCACTGAGTGGGGGGCTAGCAATAATTTGTGCACAGAAGTAACTGAACTGCATAAAATATTCCACCTAACTAGAATTAAATGTATCTCCAGCTCAGTTTCTTAGCCAGAATCCAAAAATATCTGTGGCCACTATAACATCCCCTAATTCAAGGGAAAATGTGATAAAGGAGAAATCTAAGTGGAAAGAGAATAATCTTCATCTATTAAAATACCCTGATTTTGCAAATTAAAAATATATTTGATCATGCAGAGATTGCTAGGGTCCCTTCTAGGACCTTGGAAGGGTCTATATAAATGAGAAGGCCTGAAATTTAAACTTTATCTTCATGGTTTTTTAAGCGTTAATTTTTTTTTTTAAAGTAGTCGCTATGCCCAGCATGGGGCTTGAACTCACAACCCTGAGATCAAGAGTCACATGCTCTATCAACTGAGCCTGCCGGACACCCCTTTAAATATTTTGTTTTAAAAATTCATGTGAATTTTGCTTATATTTTACTCCTTTTATTTTCTTTTTTTTTTTTTTTTTTTTTTTTTTTTTTTTTAAGATTTTATTTATTTATTTATTTGAGAGAGAGAGAGCACATGAGATGGGGGAGGGTCAGAGGGAGAAGCAGACTCCCTGCCGAGCAGGGAGCCCGATGCGGGACTCGATCCCGGGACTCCAGGATCATGACCTGAGCCGAAGGCAGTCGCTTAACCAACTGAGCCACCCAGGCGCCCCTTTACTCCTTTTATTTTCATCAACATTTAACATATAAAGAATGTTTTTAAAAACTTAATTTACCTTCCATGATCTCTCTTCGAAGAATCAGAGTAAAGCCAATGCTTCGGTTTTGCTATTACTTCACATTCTTTATAACTTACTATTCCATCTTTTCTCCTTGGGTTTATCATCTGAGAATTACATTATCTGGAAACTTGCAAGTAACACAAAAGTCAAGTAGCAATAGCTTAAATATAAATTTATTTAGCTCACAATAAGAAATCTGAAATAAGCAATCTGTTTATCAGCCATTGGTATATAGCAGTGTTATATGGTAATCCAATGATGCCATCAGATACCCAGGCTACTTTCATCTTTCCCTGCTGCTTCCATTGTCACATAGGGCATTATCCTCATGGCTCTCCCCTTGTGATCAAAAGAAAAGAAATGCTGCTACAATAGGAAAATGGAGGGAGCCTAAAGGAGCATGCTTTCTGGGCCTGCACATTCTATTTTTTTTTTAAAGATTTAAATATTTATTTGAGAGAGAGCACAAGTGAGCCCAAATGGGGGTAGGGGCAGAGGGAGAGAATCTCAAGCAGACTCCATGCTGAGTGCGGAGCCTGATGCAGGGCTCAATCCAACAACCCTGAGATCATGACCTGAGCAAAAACCAAGAGTCAGATGCTCAAGTGGCTGAGCCACCCAGGGGCCCCTAAGGGTCTGCCCTTTTTAAAAAAGCAGTCTCAGAGTTCATACCACATGATTTCTTTATATATCGTTAGCCATAACCACATGTTACTGTTCACCCCTTGATACAAGGATGTCTGAGGAAGTAAGAGTGTTCGTCTGGGCTGCCATAACAGAATACCACAAACTGAATGGCTTGAGCAACAGAAATTTATTTTCTCACAGTTCCAGAGGCTAGAAATCCCAGATCAAGGTGCTAGCAGTTTCTATTTCTGGTAATAGTCTCTTCCTGGCTTGTAGGAGGCTGCCTTCTTATGTCCTCACATGCTCTTTTTTCTGTGTGCAAGGAAAGAGAAATGTTTGGTGTCTCAACCTCTTTTTATAAGGATACAAGTTCTATTGGATTAGAGCCTCATCCTTATGATCCCATCCTACCTCCTTAAAGGCCCTATCTCGTTTTTCTTAATTTCCTATGGTATTGTTATATTTTCATGTGGCAGTGTTTGTTTGGATTAACCTATGTATTTGCCATTTTTTTCTTCCATTACTTTCTTTCTTTCATCTTAGACCATCTGTGATCACTTTCTGTTTAAAGGATGAACTCTAGAATTTCCTTTAATGAAGAACTGTGGTGGCAAACTCTGTCTGAAAAGTGTCTTTATTTAGCCTTCGTTTTTGAAGATATTTCCACAGGGCAGAAAATTTCAGTAACAGTTACTTTTTTCAATGCATTAAACACTTCAGAAATATTACTTCATTATCTTCTGGCTTCCATTGTTACTGTTGATAAGTCATCTGTCATTCTAATTGTGACACAGGAAGCTAATCTCTCTTTTTTAATGGCTGCCTCAAACATAGTTTTGTTTATTTGATTTTGTTTTTTACTTTTGTTCTGCTGTTTCCCTGTTATAGTTCTGGGTATAACTATCTTTTTACTTATTCTACTTGGAATTCATTGGATTTCTTGCATCTGTTAATTTAATTCTTTCTTTAGTTCTAAAACATTGTTAGCCACTATTTCTTTAGTTGTTTTCTGCACCCCGTTTCATTAATCTCCTCCTTGAGGAATTTTGAATAGTCATTTGTTAGATCCTTGTACTATATCCTTCATTATCTTCTTCATATTTATCATCATTTTTCCTTTGTTCTGTACAATTTCTTTCAGATCTGTCTTCTAGTCTACTATATTTGGCTGTGTCTGAAGAGCTATTAAACCCATCCAGAAAATTTTAAATTTTAATTATTACTTTTTTAGTTATTTTTTGTTTCTTTTCAGATTTGTTGGCTTTTCATCATGTTTTCCACCATCTCTTATTTTTGGAAATATATTAAATATACTTTTTTTCCCCCTATTTGGTGCCTGGTAATTCCAACATCTAATGTCTTTGCAGTTCTGATTTTGCTGTCATTTCTGCTGGCTCTTGCTCATGGTGCTTTGTTTCCTGATGGTTTTGTGATTTGTTTTTGTTTCATGATGTTGTTGTTTTACTGTGAACTGATTTAAATTTTTTTTTCCTTTGGTAAATATTTAAGGCCTGGAATGAAAATGAGTTCCTCCAAGGGGATTTGCTTTTGCTTCTTTTGGGCACCTGAGGGCATCATTGTACTAAGACTACTTTAAACTTAATTCTTGCCTTAAGACTCTTTTCAAGTATCTAGGTTGTATGTGTTTGGGCTACAAACCCGTATTGGAGTAGTTTGTGGCTACAGATTCTTGGGGGAGATAATCTCCTCCTCTTCCTGACTCAGCACCAAATTTTGAGATGAGCAATATTTGTTGTAGACCCCTGGTGGTGATAGTTGTGGTGAGAAAATAGCTGAATTCTGATTTGCTTCACACTGAGAGTATAACACTTTGGAGACTCACTTTATGTGAGGTGGAAGAAGTATCTCCTTTTAGATTCTCTATTTTTGGTGGTCCTGGGCTTTCGTTTTTAACTGACATGCTACATAATTCTATCAAAATTGAATGTTAAGCTCATCCAGTTTTCATAGATTTCTTCCATATCTTTATACCTACTTTAATTGATCTTATTTTGTTAACCAAAATACATTTCCCCCCCCACATTTTAATATCTCTAATATAGCATCCTGGATTGACTGTCAGCCAAGGTCAGGCACAACATAGATGTATATTTTTATGTGTGTTTGTGTATCAAAATTGAAGCATCAAAACTTGCAGAATGAACATCAGTGCTTGGAAGAAAATCTTGAGGCTGATAGTGAAGCATTCTTTTAACCCCTAGGAGTCAAGTGTCTATGGAGAGGAGCTGTTCTTATAGTGAATCAGACTTATGCAGCAACATTCCTGAAACATGAGTCAGAAATTGGTTGGCACTATGTTATTGCAATGTCAAGCCTAAGAGCCCAGTGCCAATTGTTTTTCATTTATTTAAAGATTATTTTATGAAATAATAAATCACCAATGTTCTTGATGGCACAGCGCATTGTGTGGAAGACTAAGATTAAATGTTAGGATGAAAATAAAAATAAAAATAAAAAAGGTTAAATATGAGGAAGTTTTAGGCATACCTTAAATGATTTTTTTCACTTACATTTTATTATTTACATATGCCCAAGAGTAATTTGTACTAAAAATAGATGACTAAGTCTAAAATATTTCCTTCAGTAAGTACAAAATAAAAGTTCTAAAATATAAGCAAGCATTATGTTATAGGTTGACAGCATTTTTTCCCTTTTTTAGTAGTGAATAAAATAGTGGTATCTTTTTCAACCACTGATGCCTTAGAATACGTGTAACAACATTAAGTAATCTTTAATTTCTTGTCAGCTTCTGAGTACATTTGAGACTTTTTAAAAATCCAGAATTTTACAGATGGTGGCTAGACTTGTGCTTAGCATAGCATAAGATATAAATTTGTTAAATCACTATGTTGTACACCTGAAACTAATGTAACATTGTGTGTCAACTATACTTCAATTTTTTTTAAAGGGTCCACTAATTTTAGTTGATTTTAGCAGGTGGTACAGTTCTCTTGTGCCTAGTCTGCTATACTAACAGAAATGTAAGTTTTACTTTTACCATTAGGAAACATACATTATTTCCAAAAAATCATTTGGATATAAGAGGATCTTTCAAATGGAGAGAGAGAACTCTAGTTATTAAAAGAAAGGGTTTTTTCTTAAGGATAGGAAAATTTTAGCATTTTCACATATTACTTACCTCTTTGTTTCTAATAATTTGTGTCTATTTTCTCTCTTCATTAGATTTGCTACTTTTATAATGTTTACAAAATCAAATTGTTTTTATTTCTAATTAATTTTTTTCTGGTCTTAATTAGTCCCATTCTTCTATTTACTTTTGGGGATTTTGTTGTTGCTTTTATATATAATCTTTTTGCTCTCTTAAAAAATAATATATTTCAGGGCTCCTGGGTGGCTCAGTTGGTTAAGTGACTGCCTTTGGCTCAGGTCATGATCCCAGAGTCCCAGGATCAAGTCCTGCATCGGGCTCCCTGCTCAGCGAGGAGCCTGCTTCTCCCTCTGGCCCTCCCCCCTCTCATGTACTCTCTCTCTCTCTCATTCTCGCTCTCTCAAATAAAAATAAATAAATCTTTAAAAAAAATAAAATAAGATAATATTATTTCAAATTATTCATTTTCCTCCAAATACTACTTTGACTTTACCACAAAGATTTAGATAGGTTGGTATTTTCATTATTATTTTTAAAGTAAGTAACTAATCATAATTGCTAACATTTGCCATATACTTTTATAGCCTGCAAAGCACTCTGTGCATTTTCTCTTTTTTGTCCAAATTCGTATTTGTGGAAACTTTATTTTACAGATGATTGGGGACTCTTTATAAGTAAACATTTATGCAGTTAATGTTTAATTGCAGATAAAAAATATAGCCCATGAGATGTTTTCCTTTATTGTCTTTAATGAGATTTTTCTCTATAAACTAATATGTTCAATTTCTATGTATATAGAATATGTGTAGAATACAAAAATCTGCAATAATGTTCTTCATTATCAATTATGGTGTTTAGATCCTTTACAACTTTCTATATTACATGCTAAAAACTGTCATTGATATTAAAGAATTAAAATCTTCCATTATAATTGTATTTTTATCATTTTCTCATTACAAGGTGTTAATCTACATGATATATTTAGCTGCCATGTTGGTCCATATAAATTCTTTATTATTATATTTTCGTTATTCACTACCTTTTATCATATTCAGTGACCACCTGCCTTAAGTGCTTTTTTGCCCTAAATTCTGTTTCATCAGATACTAATATTACTGCTTTCCTTTTTTATCAGTTGTTTATTTTTGCCCATTCTCTGATGTTTAGCTTTCTAGGCCTCTTGGCTTCTAGGTATCTATATTAAAAACATTATTTAATTTTTAAATGATTTATGCTTTTTTGCCTTCTGATAGCAGGACTTTGACTATTTAGAATAATTTTAATTGTTATTCTTGGTTTACTTTACTTTCTACTTATGTTTCCTAACTTTTATTCTTAGTTCTTCAGTTCTACCCTTTCTATGAGTTTTACTTTGTTTCCTTTTACCTTTTTTTTAAGATTTACTTATTTATTTTAGAGAGAGAGAGGGTGCACACAAGGTGGGGGAGGGGCAGAGAGAGAGGGAGAAGGAGAGAAGCAGACACCCCCCACTGAAGGCAGACTCCGATGCAGGACTCCATCCCACCACCCCGGGATCATGACCTGAGCCAAAATCAAGGAGTCTAAGACTTAACTGACTGAGACACCCAGGCCCTTCTCCTTTTACCTTTTAAATCAGTCTGAAAGGGAAACTTAGTAGCTTAAACAAATATTTATTATCTAACCCAGTTTCCAAAAGTCAGGAATCCAGGAGTGGTTTTGCTGGGCAGTTCTGATATGAGGTGTGCTTAAGATTACAGTCACAAGGGGTGCTTGGGTGGCTCAGTCAGTTAAGCATCTGCCTTTGTCTCAGGTCATGATCTCAGGGTCCTGGGATTGAGCCCCACATTGGGCTCCCTGCTCAGCGGGGAGCCTGCTTCTCCCTCTCCTCTCCCTCTGCCCCTCTCTCACCCCCCCCCCACTTCTGCTCTCTCTCTCAAATAAATACATAAAAATCTTAAGGAAAGGGTGCCTGGGTGGCTCAGATGGTTAAGCGACTGCCTTCGGCTCAGGTCATGATCCCAGAGTCCTGGGATCGAGTCCCACATCGGGCTCCCTGCTGAGCGGGGAGCCTGCTTCTCCCTCTGCCTCTCTCTCTCTCTGTGTCTCTTATGAATAAATAAATAAAATCTTTAAAAAAAAAAATCTTAAGGAAAAAAAAAGTGGGGTACCTGGGTGGCTCAGTCTGTTAAGCGCCTGCCTTCGGCTCAGATCATGATTACGGGATCTGGCCCCACATCGGGCTTCTCCCTCTGCCTGCCACTCCCCCTGCTTGTGCTCTCTCTGTCTGTCAAATGAATAAATAAAATCTTAAATAAATAACATATGCCTCTTATTTTGACAAACTCATAGTGCTTTCCTGGTCCATTTATTTACTAATGAATTAGACGTCTTTTTTCAGTGATTCCTTTGGTTTTGTTTTATTAATTTTTTTTTTAAGATTTTATTTATTTATTTGAGAGAGAGAGAATGAGAGACAGAGAGCAGGAGAGGGGGGAGGGTCAGAGGGAGAAGCAGACTCCCTGCTGAGCAGGGAGCCCGATGCGGGACTCGATCCCGGGACTCCAGGATCATGACCTGAGCCGAAGGCAGTCGTTTAACCAACTGAGCCACCCAGGCGCCCCCTTTGGTTTTGTTTTAATGGGAAAATATAAAGCTGCTCTGGGGCACCTGAGTGGCTCAGTCAGTTAAGCATCTAACTCTTGATTTCAGCTCAGGTCATGATCTCAGGGTTGGGGGATGGAGCCCCACATAGGTCTCTGCGGTGCATGGAGCCTGCTTAAGATCCTCTCTAACGTTCTCCCTCTGCCCCTCCCACCCCACCTGTGTGTGTGTGTGTGTGTGTGTGTGTGCGCATGCACTCAAGCACGCTCTCTCTATATATAAATCTCTAATTTGCATATAGCCTGCTTTTTAAATGTTTTAATTTATTTTTTTAAGATTTTATTTATGTATTTGACAGAGAGACACAGCGAGAGAGGGAACACAAACAAGGGGAGTGGGAGAGGGAGAAGCAGGCTCCCGGTGGAGCAGGGATCCCTCCGCAGGGCTCGATCCCAGGACTCTGGGATCATGACCCCGAGCTTAAGGCAGATGCTTAACGACTGAGCCACCCAGGCGCCCCTAGCCTGCTTTTTTTTAAGTTGGAAGACAGAATTATTTCATTTTTACCAGTAATTTAATTTTTTTCCCCAAAGCCATGGTCTTGGGCTCTGCTATTTAATTTTGATTTCCTCTCTGAGCTTTCTTTGTGTCCAATCTCAGTTCTTTATTCAGGTGAAAAATATTCTTTTAAACCTTATTGATCACATATATGGCCATTTTTCTGTATTCTTTGAGACTTCTATTTTTTAAAGGTTGGTTCTGCCTTTCCTCTTTCATGTTCTTTTAAAATATGTTTTTTATTTCCTGATATATTTCTCTAAAATTACTTTTCATTTCACTGATTCTACTTTATCCTGCTGGGTCCATTTTGCTTTTCAGTGTTTTACACAATGATCTTACTTGATAATGTGATAATCCTGACCAGGTGTTGCTTAGTAAATACATACAAAAATTCTCAAGACTAGATGTTCTCTTGCATTTATCTTCTTTAGGAATTAATTTTCAGCTCCACTCAAATATATATTTGTGTTTCTTATGGTTCATCCATTTAAATGGTTGGGTTAACTGTGAACTCCCTGTATTACTTGTCTATGTACTTCTGCTGCCTTAAGTTTAATTCCTTGAATCTTATTGTTGATACTGCAGTTTTTATTTCGATGATTTGTTTTTTAGAAATTTGGAGAGCAGGGAAAGCTTGAAGTCTGGGGCACAGTTATTCTTTTCTTTTTTTTTTTAAATATTTATTTGGCCTCATTCTCTCTTTTTCTGAGATTCCAACCACATGTTTGAGACTGTTTGATAGTGTCCTACAGCTTTTGGATGATCTGTCCTCTTTTTATAGTGGGGGGTGGCTAAGATTTCTTTATTTATTTTAGAGAGATAGAGCATATGCGTGCATGAGAGTGGGAGGGGCAGAAGGAGAGAATCCTTAAGCAGACTTCCGCTGAGTGTGGAGCCCATTGTGGGGCTCGATCCCAGGATCCTGAGATCATGATCTGACCCAAAATCAAGAGCTGGATGCTTAATCGACTAAGCCACCCAGGCGCCCAGGCCTCCTTTTTATACTCTTTTCTCTTCATGTTTCATTTTGGGTAATTTATATCAACCTATCTTCAAGTTCACTGATCCTTTGCTCAGATGTGTTGAGTCTTCTGATGCACTTATAAGCATTCTTCATCTCTATTATGGTGTGTGTGATTGACCTGGTTTGAGATTTATTGTTGCTATGGTTATGCTTAGGGCATCCCAAGCTTCAAATTCCTATAATTAGTTTGTGTTTAGGGTGGAGCTCGTTTGCCAGACAGTATTTTTTAATGTCTGCTTCACCTTTAGGTCTTTCTGCCATATTCTGTTCAATAGGATAGTCATTAAATCCAGTCTTATCTAAAAGGAGAGGAGAATTAGGCTACATCTTTTGGATGGAAGGGGTATTGATTGATCAATTAATTAATTAATTGTGGGGGTCAAGAGAGGGTACTTATTTTTTTTCTTTTTCTTTTTTACTTTTAATTCAATGAATTGACATAATGCATTATTGGTGATTCGTCAGTCTTATATAACACCCAGTGCTTATTACATCACATGCCCTCCTTAATGTCCATCACCCAGTTATCCCGTCCCTCCACCCCCCTCCCCTCCAGCAACCCTCAGTTTGTTTCCTATGATTAAGAGTCTCTTATGGTTTATCTTCCTCTCTGGTTTTGTCTTATTTTAGTTTTTCCTCTCTTCCCCTGTGATCCTGTTTTGTTTCTTAAATTCCACATATCAGTGAGATCATATGATAATCATCTTTCTCTGACTGACTTGTTTTGTTTAGCATAATACCCTCTAGTTCCATCCACATCATTGCAAATGGCAAAATTTTATTTTTTTCCATTGGCTGCAAAATATTCCATTGTATATATATATATCACATCTTTATCCATTTATCTATCAATGGACATCTGGTCTCTTTCCATAGTTTGGCTATTGTGGACATTGCTGCTATAAA
Source organism: Neomonachus schauinslandi (assembly GCF_002201575.2). Classification (NCBI taxonomy): domain Eukaryota; kingdom Metazoa; phylum Chordata; class Mammalia; order Carnivora; family Phocidae; genus Neomonachus; species Neomonachus schauinslandi. The sequence continues at coordinate 26,256,450 of NC_058408.1, read as the reverse complement.
CATTGGGATGCAGGTGGGGCAGTTATTCTTTGCCATCTTTCAGGAGATCCTGGGGTGTGTACTTTTTTTTTTTTTAAAGAGTTTATTTATTTATTGGACACAGAGCACAGCTAGGCAGAGCGGCAGGCAGAGGGAGAGGGAGAAGCAGACTCCCCACTGAGCAAGGAGCCCGATGTGGGGCTCAATCCCAGGACCCTGGGATCATGACCTGAGCTGAAGGCAGACACTTAACCAACTGAGCCACCCAGGCGCCCCGGGGTGTGTACTTTTAATTGACTTGTTTTTTTACTTTTGGTTTGTTGTTTTTGTTTGTTTGTTTTTGTTAATATCATGACAGAGTGTTTAGAATAGCTGGTCAAGAATCATAAGAATTCTATTTCAGTCCCAGCTATTTTCCTAAATACCCTATGTAACTTTGGCCTAGTTCTTTCATTGTTATGGGCTTTAATCTTCCCACCTACAAAATGTGGGCAAGAAAACTGTCCTTACCTTTTAGGAATGCCAGAGAAAGTGTAAAAGTTTATGAGAAAGCCAGAAAATTCAGGCCTTTTAGCAAAATATAGCCTGAGGATTGGGCAATGAGAGAGGAATGGAAAGGCAAGAACTTAGAAATAAGTGAAGGAAAGGGGCACCTGGCGGGCTCAGTTGGTAGAGCAGTGATCCTTCATCTCTCTTGATCTTGGGATTGTAAGCTCGAATCCCACATTGGGTGTAGATGTTACTTAAAAATAAAATCTTAGGGGCACTTTTGTGGCTCAGTCGTTAAGCATCTGCCTTCAGCTCAGGTCATGATCCCAGAGTCCTGGGATCGAGCCCCGCTTCGGGCTCCCTGCTCAGCGGTGAGCCTGCTTTTCCCTCTCCTACTCCCCCTGCTTGTGTTCACTCTCTCGCTGTCTCTGTCAAATAAATAAATAAAATCTTTAAAAATAATAATAAAATCTTAAAGGGGCACCTTGGTGGCTCAGTCAGTTAAGAGTTTGCCTTCGGCTCAGGTCATGATCCCAGGGTCCTGGGATGGAGTCCCACATTGGGCTCCTTGCTCCACAGGGAGCCTGCTTCTCCCTCTGCCTGTTGCTCTCCCTGCTTATGCGTGCGTGCATTCTCTCTCTCTCTCTGTCAAATAAATAAATAAAATCTTTTTAAAAAGTAAAATCTTAAAAAAAGAAAGAAGTGAAGGAAATTATTCATTTTGCATTTGCTTATCATGTGTTTATATGACAGTCATTCTTAGTTATTTTATATAAGCTGTTACTGGGTAATCTATACAAGAACTTTGTGAGCTAGGTTTACTTTTTCTTATTTTACAGTGAAGAAATCAACGCAGTACTAATTCAATCTTAGCTCTGTACGTTTTGAATTGTGTATCTTCAGCAAATTCACACAACTCAAAAGGGACCAAGTTAGGATCAGAACTCAAATCTTTGAAAACTAGGACATTTTCTTCACTCTAACACATTGCTCGACTGTGAATAAGGAACAGCAGGAAAATTGTGGCATTGAGTAGGAAATGGGGCACAGATATTGGAATTGCTTCCTCTCCCTCGTTCTTTTCCTCCTTCCTCCCTCCCTCCCTTCCTTCCACTTAAATTACAAACTATTTCAAGCAAACAGGAAAAGTATAGTGATTAATTTAAAAACAATGCATCCAGCAACCAAAAAAAAAAATAAAAACAATGTATCCATAACCCAGCTTGTCACATCTTAACATCTGGCCATATTTGCTTCAGATTTTTTTTTTAAGAAATTGAACATTATATATATAGTTGAACCCACTTTGTACCCTCTACAATAAAATCTCTGTCTCTTTCTCCCCAGTGGTGTTCATTATGTTAGTGTGTATCATTTTTGTGCGTGCCTTTATATATTTACTACATACTATAATATATTGGGTGCTTGGGTGGCTCAGTTGGTTAAGCGACTGCCTTCGGCTCAGGTCATGATCCCAGAGTCCTGGGATCATGTCCCACATCGGGCTTCCGGCTCAGCGGGAAGTCTGCTTCTCCCTCTGACCCTCTCCCCTCTCATGTGGTTTCTCTCTCTCTCTCTCAAATAAATAAATAAATAAATAATATATTGCTAGTGCTTTGCCTGTTTCTAAGCTTTATTTAAATTGTGTGACACTATAAATATTCTGCAAATTGCTTTTTCCCTTCAAGATTATTTCTTATATTTTCCATGTTGATATATGTAGCTCCAGTACATTCATTTTTTTTAATTTTCAAAGAGATTTTATTTATTTATTGGGGGGGGCAAGAGAGCACATGAGTGGGGGGAGGGGCAGAGAGAGAGGGAGAGAGCTAGAAGCAGCATCAATCCCAGGACCCTGAGATCATGACCTGAGACAAAGACAGATAGATGCTTAACCGACTGAGCCACCCAGGTGCCCCTCTAGTACATTCATTTTAACTACTGAATATTTTTCATTGGATGGATATACCTCAATTTATATTTATTTAGCTACTTACTGATGGACATTTAGACTGTTGCCAATTTTCAGTGTTACATCAATGCTGCAATGAATATTCTTGTATATTTCTCATTGTACACACATGTAAGAATTCTCTAGACTAGAGTGTTTCTACTCAACTAGAGTTGTTGGGTCATGTGTTGTGTGCATCTTCAACTTTATTAGTTATTGCCAAATCATTCCCCAAAGTGGTTGTACCAATTTACCTTCTACTAGCAGTGTATAAGTTCCTAGTTCTTCACATCCTCACCAATACTTGTTTTTGCAGACTTCAAAATATTTTTGGTCTGATGAATATGAATGAAATCTGTTTTAATTTGCATTTCTTTTTTTTTTTTTAAGATTTTATTTATTTATTTGAGAGAGAGAGAATGAGAGAGAGCACATGAGAGGGGGGAGGGTCAGAGGGAGAAGCAGACTTCCCGACGAGCAGGGAGCCTGATGCGGGACTCGATCCAGGGACTCCAGGATCATGACCTGAGCCGAAGGCAGTCGCTCAACCAACTGAGCCACCCAGGCGCCCTAATTTGCATTTCTTTTATTAGTAGAGAGATTGAGGTTTTTTCTTATGTTTATTGGCCACTTGAGTTTTCTTTTCTGCAAACTGCTTGTTCATATCTTTTGCCCATTTTTCTTTTTTTTTTTTTTTTTAAGATTTTTTTTATTTATTTGACAGAGAGAGACACAGCGAGAGAGGGAACACAAGCAGGGGGAGCAGGAGAGTGAGAAGCAGGCTTCCCGCCAAGCAGGGAGCCCGATGCGGGGCTCGATCCCAGGACCCTGGGATCACGACCTGAGCGGAAGGCAGACACTTAACGACTGAGCCACCCAGGCACCCCGCCCATTTTTCTATTAAGTCATTTTTCATTTTCTTATTGTGGTGTAGCACAATATATTATATCTTTATATATTCTAAATATTAACTCCTTGTAGGTAGTATTTATTGCAGTCATATTCTCTTAGCCTGTGGCTGATAATAGCAACAAGTACAGTAGTATGGAACATGGGAATGAATATTTAAAAAGCTCTAAAGAATAAGGGAGGAAATGTTTATAAGGGCTATCCAGTTGTGTATTGATTCTGATGATGGCTTTGTACTCTGTCAGCGGTAGCTACGGTAGAACTATATTTTCCATAGTATCCTTCCCTGTATGCTTGTTAATTAGAATTGTCACAAGAGAGGTTTGCATGAGATTTTGAAGGTAGAAGTAAAATCATAGCCAATTTTGTGCTCTGAAGGTCAGTGTAGGGCAGGTGTAGTTATGTAGCTCACATGTCATCAGTTATCTATTGGTACATTTTGTTGGTTTGGGGCAGGACCCATCTCCCACTGGATCTCCTCCTTCATCTTCTCCAAATTCTGGGCCATGTTCATGTCCTCCATGCTGAGGAATACCAACTAATCTTATAGATCATCTATAGCATTTAGAGTAGAAGAAGTGAGAAAGAGACACACACAGCTCCAGTTTGTCCTCATGGGTTCCACTTTGTCCTCTGTCTCTCCCACATTGTGTCTATCTTCCCTTCCAACTGCTGGCCTTGCTGATTTCAGGCCCAGCACCAAATGTAGAAGCAACAGACTTACATAGACTGCTTAACTAGCGCCCATGATTGCAAAAGACCTAATCCCTATAATAAATCCTTTGTTTTATTATCACTCATAGAGGTCTGCTTCCTTGATCAAATCCTAATTGATAAAATTCACATTTTCCTAAAGATCCTAAAGCAAACACTGGAAAAATAGAATGAAGAAAATGATTAATTATATATGGCCTCTGAAAGAATGAGAGAATATCTCAGAGAATTCAGGGACAAGACATAGTCCTTTAATGAAATGCATAAACATTGATGCTGTGGCAACTGCAATGGCTAGTGTCCGTGGAAAGGAGGCTGAGACATGCTTCCATAGTGCTGCACAGATCCAAAGTCTGGGAATGCAGGATTTATTTCTAGTTAACTTTGTTTTTTATTGTTGGTGATTGATTTTAGAGGCCCCTTTGTATAATGTTTGACATAGTATGCACTTAACAGATGTTTGTGGACTGAATTGAAATTAGACTGTCTATTCTTGAGCATGTTTTAAGACTTACCTATGCTGAATTAGGCCAAAGAGAAATGTTACTGCCCTGTCTCTTGAGACAGAAAATGAGATAGTACAATATTGTCTCTTTTTGTGGGGAAATATGAACTGGATGATAGAATCCTTGAATTTTGGAAATGGAGCCCTCTCATTTTCCAAATAAGTTCAAGAGAAGTTAGTTAACTTGACGAAGTCAGTGGCAGAGTTTGTTTCAGAATCATTTTCGTAGGAATCTCAGTCCATTGCTCTATTTACTAAACCACAATCTCTTCCCTGCAAAATAGTTGAGTGAATTTATTTATTGTGGATTCAAAAGTTAAACCCAAGTACTGATAAGATCGGTTTTAACTTGGAGAGAGATCACAGAAGTCCTGGACCTCATCTCATTCAACATTTTCTTCAACAACTTGGATAAAGACCCATGAGAAATACTTTTGAAATTTTCAGGTGTCATAAACTGTAGTACCTATAACCTACTGTATTGACCTAGAGAGTTAGGATTCCAAATTCTAATTAATAGGCTAAAAGACAAAAATTTACAAGAATAATCAGAAAGTCCAGTATATACATTAAAATATGTAGTTAAGTACATGAAGGGAAAATTTTGGCTTTGTAAACGTTCATAAGAAAAAGGCCTGCAATTTTATAGAAGTCATTGAATATGCAAAGGAGCTTTAAAAAAAATGTTTATATAGTTTTGGATGCAAGAAAATAGAGGAAGCAGGCTGAGTTGTGGATGAAGACACAAGGACAATTTGGAGAAAGTCCTAAGACAAAACTTTAAGCTGTGGTGTCTACATCTTTTCCTAGAAATCAAGAGAAGCCAGTGCATGGCTTGTGGGTAACCCTAATAAACTGGAATTTGCTTACTCTTGGTTATTCTACCTCTTCATCATATACCTGTAGTGCTCTGCTTTTACCTATATAAAGCATCTGTTGGCCACCTTTCCCCTCTACTCACCTTAAATCTGTCTTTCATTCAGGGCCGCCTGGCTGGCTCCAGCAGTGGAGGATGTGACTCTTAGTCTCAGGGTTGTGAGTTCAAGCCCCATGTTGGGTGTAGAGGTCACTTAAACAAAAATTTTTAAAAAACCAACACCCATTTCTCAACATAGTGCATGATGACCTTTGCCCTTCTGTGAAATCCTCTATCTTTTAGCTTGTTACTTTCATTTAATGATGATTATAGTGGCGATATATAAGAATTATCCGAGCATAATGAGACTTTGAGGAGAGGTGACTCATTTCTTGTTTTTCAATTAAGATTTTATTTATTTATTTATTTATTTGAGAGAGTGAGAGAGAGAGCGTGAGCGGGTGTGGGCCAGAGGGAGAAGGAGACTCCCCGCTGCGCAGGGAACCCCATGCAGAGCTCCATCCCGGAACTCCATGGTGGATGTTTAGCCGACTGAGCCACCCAGGTACCCCAGGTGACTCATTTCTAAGAAGATATAAATGCTAACCGTAAAAGCTAAAGAATGATTCAGTTTGGAAAAATAGCTATTCTGCTGGTGCTTTGAAATTTGGCTTTTTAAAAAAATTGTAAAATTATCTTAGAGCAAAGAGGGGCAACATGTAAACTGAGTCCCCAGGTGTCAAGTGACTTTGCCCAAGGTCACTAAAGGATAAATAAATTTGATTCGCAATGTCCTGGGGCCTACACTATGTCTATCAGACAGAGTTCTTAGGAGTTTATATTCTAAGAAATAGAAGCCAACTATGGCTGATTTAAGCAGAAATGGAATTTATTTGGTAAACACATCTACTAAATATATATTTATTGAATGCTCACTATGTGCTAAACACTCTTGTAGATGCTGGGGATATCGCAGCAAACCAACAAAGTTCCTACTTTCAAGGAGGTTACACGGTAGTAGGGGAGAGAGACAATAACAAATGCATTTATAATGTTTCAGATGCTAAAGAAGAAAAATAAAGAGGAATGAGTCGAATGTTAGAAAAGAAAAATGAAGGGGCACCTGGGTGGCTCAGTCGTTAAGCGTCTGCCTTCGGCTCAGGTCATGGTCTCAGGGTCCTGGGATTGAGCCCCACATAGGGCTCCCTGCTCCGCAGGAAGCCTGCTTCTCCCTCTCCCACTCCTCCTGCTTGTGTTCCCTCTCTTGCTATATCTCTCAAACAAATAAATAAATAAAATCTTTAATAAAAAAAAAAAAGAAAAATGAAGAGGAGAGGAGTGCTTAGATAGGATGAGGTCAGAGTAGCCCATCTGATAAAGTAACATTTAAGCAGAGACCTGACTGGAATGAGGAAGCAAGTCGCATGGGCATCTTGGGGAAGAGCCTTCCAGGCAGTGGAAACAGCAAGGTCAGCATCAGGAGTGTGCTCAACATTTTGAATAGCAGGGAGGCTGGTGTGACCAGAGCAGAGAGCAAGTGAGAAAGTGATAGGAAATGAGATTAGAAAGGTCAAAAGCAAGGGGCCAATCCTGTAGCCCTCAATAAGTATTTTGGATTTTGAGTACGATGAAAATCTATGGGATGGTTTTGAGCAGAGGGGTGACAGGATCTGACTTAGGATTTTTGAAGATCCTGACTACTCTGTAGAGACAGGAAGGACTGTATGGGAACAAAGGTGAGAGCAGGGAGACCAGTTAAGAGGCTATTGCAGTAATCCAGTGAGGAGTCATGGTGGCTTGAGCCAGGGAGTACCGGCAGAGGAGATGGGCCACTTTCAGAATTTCCTCATTCATAGACTGGATATAGGGTTACAGAAAGACTCAGAAAGTCTCCAAGGTTTGGGCCTGAGCAACCAGAAAAAGGAGTTGGATATTCATGGGACTTCCTGGAGACTCAAGCTCTGGGCATAAAGAGGAGGGAGGGAGGTATAACCACCATCAAGATCCTACCACAGAGCCAGTCTGATGAAGCCTTTCTCACTACCAGCACAAGACACTGCATGCTACCCCTGGCATGGAAACTAGATATTGCTGTTGCTAGAATAAATTCTGCTTCCCTGCTTCATTCTCTGCATTACTATTTCCTGAGTCCAGATTCCAAGTGGGCATGTCCAGTTGACCAAGTTCAGATCACATGCCTACTCGCTAACTGTAAGACGTGCTGGGAAAGCAAGTATATGCCCCTTGTACTTTTAAAGTGGGATACTGGCCCTGCTTTTTACTAAAGTTCCAATGGTAGGGGATTCCTCAGATCCAGGAAGAGAGTTCAGGTGGTGGGCAGCCACAAAAACAAGGAATATACATGACAGTCTGTCAGAGCAGTCACTGTGGAAATGTGTTTGACTGCTGATGCAGGAGGCTACTGTAACTCATTTAAAAGCTCAGTGTTTTAATGGGAATTTTAAAAAACCAATCTGAGAAAATTTCATTCATAACTGGGAAAGCACTTAAAAGTATTCAACAGGAAGATGAACGTTGCATTATCACTCAATGGCACGGAGCATCGGTAACAGACTTCCTTTTGCTCTGCCCACTTCTCTCACCCCAGCCCTGTGAGGCTAGGATTCTTACAGAAGTGAGGCTTGCTTTCAAGGCAAGGCGCCCAAGCCCTATCTGTGCACTACTTATCTGTCTTAATCATTGCAGCATCAGGGGAAAGTGAGGCCTGACCTTCTGAGGGTTGCTGAGGGAACCAAATATACTTCAAATCAAAGGGCAGTACCAAGGTCAAGCATTACTGAGCAGTGGTCTAAAAAGTTTTTTGACTTGCTGTAAGAATGTCCACAAAACCCCATAGACACTTCCATGGAATTGTTGAGGGCCTTGAAAAACAAAGTTTGAAAACCACTAAGCAATGCAGAGGATACCGATTGGGGTATCTAAAGACCAGAGTGTGCCACCGGGGTTAACTACTTCTCTATAAGCTTTGCTTTCTGTAAGCCGTACTTTCCTCTTCTGTAAAATGGAAAAAAGCCATCTCACAGGGTTATTATAAGGATTAAATTAGAGAATATATGTAAAACCTAGCTGAATGGTAAAATGCTCTATGAAGTTAGAATATCTTACTTCTCGCAGGCACACAGGGCCAAGAATTTTAAACCTAGAACACTTAGGTCCTCTATCTGTATTGCCTGGGAAATTCTGCCATCCTGAAAGATACAGAGGCCCAGAGAGGTTCATTGTGCCTTGTCTCAATAATGTTCAAGCAGTACTGACAATAGAACCAGATTCCTGGCCTCTCCTGTCCCTATCACTTTAAACCCATCATCTGAGCTCTGGCTTGCCTTTCTGCCTTGATTGGTTACGTGGGTATGAACCGATTGCCACCACAGTTCAGGTGTTAATTTCTGCATCCCACTCTTGTGGGCAGTGCTTCCCCCCTTCACTCAGGGATGGCTTGCTTTTTCTTTCTGCATCTGGCTAACCCAGGTGCTGCTTTCCATTTTCCCTTATTTGGTCCCAAAGCCTCCTCCTCAAAGACTTTCTCCCACAGCCCTGGGGAAAAGCTAATTGGCTAGATGATTCCCACTTCACACCAGCTGTGGCCTCTCCCGGCATAGGAGCCATTCCATGGTTTGTGATTGAGCTCCACTGGGAGACACTCCTCTGGGTGGCTGCTTTTGGTTAGGATGCATGAACTTAAGCCCACAAGTTGATCTGAAGGCTTTTCCAAACTTCTCTTCTGTGGGTTGGGTAGGGACATTTTTCTAGGCTTCCAAGATACTTCCTACCTTTGGGAAATAGTCTCCCAGGTCTGGCCACAACTAGAAGGATGAAACTGACAGAACATCTGAGCTGTATTAGAACTGGGGCAAAGAGGGGCGCCTGGGTGGCTCAGTTGGTTAAGCATCTGCCTTCGGCTCAGGTCATGATCCCAGGGTCCTGGGATGGAGCCCGAGTCAGGCTCCCTGCTCCTCAGGGAGCCTGCTTCTCCCTCTCCTCTGCCTGACACTCCCCCTGCTTGTCCTCTCTCTCTCTGTCAAATAAATGGATAAAAATCTTAAAAAAAAAAAAAAAAAAAAAAAACCTGGAGCAAAGTAAGAGTTAAGGGGCCTAGGCATTGCTTTGTTCATGAGGAAAGTAGGAGAGGACAAGAGCATGCTGAGTGTATGGGGCAGTGGATAAGGCTGCGGGGTGCAAGGTCTGTATTTTGGCATTGAATGTGAAAAACATTTTTAGGCTAAAATATATAATAAATATAAATATATGTGAAATGACTTCTTATTTGTAAACCATTTGTTTAGAACCCTTGTGCTTCTGAGCATGTTGCAATAGGGAAAAGAGAGGAAGGCAGGTCTTTTGCCTTGTTGCATTTTAAAAACATATACCCTGGGGCATATATACCTGGGTGCCTCAATCAGTTAAGTATCAACTTTGGATTTCGGCTCAGGTCATTATCTTGGGGTCATGGGATCGAACCCCACATGGGGCTCCATGCTTAGCACAGAGTCTGCTTGTCCTTCTCCCTCTGCTCCTCCCCCTGCTAATGCATGCTCGCTCTCTCTCTCAAATAAATAAATAAATAAATAAATAATAAAGATAATAAAAATTAAAATATACCCAGAAAAACTTCTGGAAGGGAATGAGTGACTTTCAGTCCCCAAACTTGCTGGGAGCTGTGAATATTTTGCATTAGACCTTGTTCTTCCACCTATGTAGTATGTTTTTTACTTAAAAAATCATGTGCTGGGGGGCGCCTGGGTGGCTCAGTCGGTTAAGCGTCTGCCTTCGGCTCGGGTCATGATCTCAGGGTCCTGGGATCGAGCCCCGCATCAGGCTCCCTGCTCAGTGGGGAGTCTGCTTCTCCCTCTCCCTCTCCCTCTGCTGCTGACCGCACTTGTGCTCACTTGCTCTCTCTCAAGTAAATAAATAAACTCTTTAAAAAAAAAAAAAATCATGTGCTGGGGTGGCTGGCTGCCTGGCTCAGTTGGAAGAGCATACAGCTCTTGATCTCAGGGTTGTGAGTTCCAGCCGCCCACTGGGTGTAGAGATTACTTAAAAATAATAATAATTAATTTTTTAAAAAGCCATGTGTTGCTAGGTTCCACTGTGTGAGATCAGAGCCAGTGCCTGTCTTCTGTGGCATTAAAATTTAAGATAGATGTACTTATGAAGATCCAACCTGCAATAACAGAAAACTAAAACCAAAACTATAGTGAAGTAAGACTAAGACGTCTTCATGAAGAACTAGCAGAATTTAGAGTTGAGGATGAAGGAAAACTTGACGCAAAAAAGTTGAGAGTTTAGTGTCCAGGACAAATGTTCAACTAAGAGGTATGCTAAAGAAAGGGAATAACAGGATCTATTTGAATAGAATTAATTCTTTACACTCTCTAGCCTATGCTTATGGGAAAGGGACTCTTTTGTTGGGGAGAAGTCAAGGGCTTTTACAGTCCTGGCAGAGTGAGTAAAGACAGTTAATTAAACAGTTTTCTTCCACTTTGGCAAATCATAGCGGTACCGGATTTGTGGGGTACTAGTGGGCTCATAAGATGCTAACTTTCCGGAGGTGGTTGTTGCTATGTGCCCCGTACCTGGGACCAGGCTACTTTGAAGGTTAATTGTCATGTCACCAATCTATAGCTGAGAGGGCCCTTGCAGATCTGGGAAAAGAGATACCATCAATACTGGTTTCTGCAGAACACTGAGCCCGGCAGTCAAGCAGGAGAGGAAGGCAAGCAGAGGGGGCTGCTGCAGGAAGTTTGCCCACCCCGGGTAGCTGGGAGAGTGTGTTTTTATATCCATCAGAACCTACATCTTTGTGTAGAACAGGGAGCATAAGATTGATACCAGTTACTCAAACTGCAAACCATGCTGTAGACAAAAGCAGGACCTCAGTTGTTCTGGATCAATACTTTACAAGGTGACCTCCCCCCAGTCTTTGCCCATAACAGGGGAAAGTCCTTGGGATCTGACCAGGTCTGGAACGAATAAAAATTTCTTCTGGGCGCCTGGGTGGCTCACATGGTTAAGCATCTGCCTTCAGCTCAGGTCATGATCCCAGAGACCTGGAATCGAGTCCCACATCGGGCTCCCTGCTCCTTGGGAGCCTGCTTCTCCCTCTGCCTCTCTCTCTCTGTCTCTCATGAATAAATAAATAAAATCTTTAAAAAAAAAAACTTCTTCTGGACACTCCCTTTTGAATTGAATGTCTTTCCACTCCTTTATCAATCATATGTAACAAACAAGAATAAACAAAAATTATTTATGAAACACCAACAATATATAAATATTATGCTAGGCCTTGTAGGAGATGCACAGAAAATTATGAAATCTGTACTTTAATAAATCTTAATACTTTCCAAAGTGCTTTTAGATCCTTGCATGATTTCACCCTTATAACCTCTGCTTAGCCTTTCCAGGAGACTTTGTCCCACTAACTTTACTTTGCTATATTTATTCTAATACCTACGTGTATTAATTTTTGAAGTTGCATGCATCCGTACTTGTCTATTTTTTATATACATTTAGTTGTGTGCACCTTATATTAGACTATTTCTTATAGCAGGCACCTTCATTTTACCAGTTACACTAAAATTTCCCTGAGGGTTGGAACTCTGCTTCATCCAATAGATTGTAGAGACAGAACTTTTTTTTAAATTATTCACTTTTAAAATTTTACATATAATAAAAATTCACTTTTGTGTGTGCGTACATGTCTATGAGTTTTGACACATGTAAAGTTATGTAAACACCACCACAATTAAGATATAGAAGTTTCATCCTCCCCTTCCCACAAATTCCTTCCTGCTGCCCTATTGTAGTCAATCTGCCCCCACCCCATCCCTCCCCCAACCCTGGACAACCACTGATCTGCCTTATATCGCTATACTTTTGTCTTATAAGTGGAATCATACATATGTAGCCTTTCACATGTGACTTCTTTCACTTACCATAATGCATTTGAGATTCATCCATGTTTTGCATGTATCCATAGCTTTTATTGCTGAGTGGTATTACATTCCACAGAGGTATCGTAGTTTGTTTATCCTTCTACGCGCTGAAGGACATTCGGGTTGTTTCCAATTTTTTGTCATTATGAATAAAGCCACCATAAACATTTAGGTACAAGTGGTTCTTTTTTTTTTTAAGATTTCATTTATTTGCCAGAGAGAAAGAGCACAAAGGGGGGGGAGCGGCAGGCAGAGGGAGAAGCGGGCTCCCCGCTGAGCAGGGAGCTGGACGTGGGGCTGGATCCCAGGACCCCAGGATAATTACCTGAGCCGAAGGCAGATGCCCAACCAACTGTACCATCCAGGCGCCCCTATGTACAAGTTTTTGTGTAAACATAAATTTTCATCTCTCTTGGATAGAGACCTAAGAGTGGGATTGCTGAACCATATGGTAACTGTATGTTTAACTTTAAAAGAAGCTGTCTGTGAACCTAAAACTATTCAAAAAATATAGTCTTTAGTAAGAAGAGGGAAAAAAAAAAAACCTGTCAAACTGTTTTCCAAAGTGGCTGTTCCATTTTGCATTCCCACCAGCATTATGTGAGAATTCTACTTGTTATGCATCTTCGTCAGCACTTGGTATTGTCAGATTTTTAATTTTAGCCATTCTAATAGATGTGTAGTAGTTTCTCATTGTGGTTTGAATTTGCTCCTGATAACTAATGGTGTTGATCACCTTTTCTTGTGCTTAATTGTCATCTATATATTTTCCCTTATGAAGTGTCTCTTCAAATCTTTTGCCCATTTTCTTAATTGGGTTATTAGTTATTTTATTGTTGAGCTTTGAGAGTTGTTTATATATTATGGATACAAGTCCTTTGCCAGATATGTGTTTTTTTTTAGACAATTTAGACAAAACAGACTGAAATGATAAAGATGATTTATTGGCTCACATAATTGTAAGATCCAGAGGTATAATGCACAGTCTTTGGGATTGGTGAAATTCAGTTTCTCACTTTCTTCCCATATCTCCACCCTGCATCCTGCTGTGCTAGCTCTATCTATAGGGCATAGCTTTTCTCATAGTGTCAACATTACTGCAGTAATTCCAAACCTCACCCATAAACCATATTGTCCAGAAAAAGACACAGCTAGCTTCCAATATACCTTTAAAATGAGAGCTCTTCTCTTACAACAACCGTTGGAAATCTCCCCAACATCTCATCCATGTGAAATGGGCCAGGTGCCTATTGCAAAACAATCTCAATCACCAGGGGAATGCCACAAGATGGCTGGGTTAAGCCATGATGTGGAGACCATACTTTGAGGTTTCCAGCATTTTTTTATCAGTCTTCCCTTGTGGGTTTTTTTTTTTTACTCTTTCCTCTGACATTATGAGTCCTACTTCACTAAAGTAGAAGACAGCTCCTCACTATCTCAGTGACTCTTGTAACTAAGGCACAGGCATGAAAGTAGCCTCACCACTTAGATGCTCCTCTGTGAGATTTTTTATTAGGAAAGGAACAGGATGAAGAAGCAAGGGACATGGGCACCTGGGTGGCTCAGATGGTTGAGCTTCTGCCTTCGGCTCGGGTCATGATCCCAGGGTCCTGGGATCGAGTCCCGCATCGGGCTCCCTGCTCAGCAGGGAGCCTGCTTCTCCCTCTGCTTCTCTCTCTTTCTCTATCTCTTTAGAATAAATAAAAAAAATCTTAAAAAAAAAAAAAGATTTGAACCTAGAGGTATCCTTTAAAAAAAAAAAAAGAAGAAGAAGCAAGGGACATGCAGGATCACTTTCTTGCCATAGTGGCAACAGAGGTCCAATCATTTACTTGCTAAGTAATTTTGGGCCCTATTGAAGTCATCCCATGTAAAATTAAGTCAGTGTGGTCTTTGACACATATCACACAAAACTATGACCTCTATGGTTTTTTTCTATTTTTACCCCATTTGTTTCAAACTCCTAGATATGTAAGGATTATCTCTTCAAGCTGTATCTGTTACAGACAGAAGAGCAGGGAAGGCAGGGGGGCCTGTGGGTATAGGGACGTCCATAGCTCTCCATTTTGAGTACCTTACATAGGAGTTATGGTTTTACACAGGAAAGTTCTATGCAAAAATGCATACAGTGGAGAACCACTAGGGGAAAGGGAGATGTTACCTCATTAATTTTAGATAAACCATGTGGCTGGAGGTAGAGAATGGAGGCAGGAGTAGTATATAGGCAGGAGCCAGGACAGGGTATGTTTTATAATGCATGGACCTCATCCAAGTTTGAGATTTGGGCACCAAATGTGAGTAGTGATGCCATTTACTGTGATGAGGAACCCTGAAGGCAAAGGTTTGAGAGGAAAGATGATGGTTTTGAGGTACCTTTGAGATATTCTGTCAGTTAGGCAGTTGGATCCATGAATTTCGGTGCTCAGGAGATGTAGAGTCACAGGCAAATTGTTAACATGAAAAGGTACAGGCTGGGAGTTCCTGGGCCCTTTTCCTGGCTTGCTTCATATATACCTTATGAGAGTACATAATGAGTTTTATTTTAGTTATTTATTTTCAAGTAGGCTCCACGCCCAGTGTGGGGCTTAAACTCATGACCCTGAGATCAAGAGTCACATGCTCTACCGACAGCCAGCCAGGCAGGCCTCTTGGTTACAAGAGACAGAAACCCTACTTAACTAGCTTAGACAATGGGGCACCTGGGTGGCTCAGTCGTTAAGCATCTGCCTTCGGCTCAGGTCATGATCCCAGGGTCCTGGGATTGAGCCCCGCATCAGGCACCCTGCTCAGCAGAGAGCCTGCTTCTCCCTCTCCCACTCCCTCTGCTTGTGTTCCCTCTCTCACTGTGTCTCTCTCTGTCAAAATAAATAAATAAAATCTTAAAAAAAAAAAAAACTAGCTTAGACAAAACCAGGAATTTATTGGTATAATTCTCCTGGTCAAGGAAGAATTGATGAACCAAACTGTACAAGAAGGGCAAAAATGAGGACGCCTGGGTGGCTCAGTCGGTTGAACAGTTGCCTTCAGCTCAGGTCATGATCACAGGGCCCTGGGATTGAGCCCCTCATCAGGCTCCCTGCTCAGCGGGGAGCCTGCTTCTCCCTCTGCTGCTCCCCCTGCTCATGCTCTCTCTCTGTCAAATAAATAAATAAAAATCTTAAAAAAAAATAAAAAAAGAGGGGCAAAAAATGCAGTTGGGCTGAAGGAATAACTGAAAAGACAGAATTTCTATAGCACTCATCCTTTCTTCCCTTTTCCCTATGTTCTCTTAGTGCATACTGACTTCTTCCCTATGGAAGTAATGAAACACAATTGTAAAGAGACACAGTTGCCAGGTGATCCCATGCTCTACAGCTTAAAGTGCAGGTAACCAGGGAGACTGACTCTCCAGTCCAAGTTCAGAAATCACAGACAAGGAATTACTGGCCTGGCCTGCGTCAGGACTCCCCTGGGTCAGTTGACTCTGATGCTGGTAGTAGAGTGGAGGTGGTCTTGTATGCCCATGGCAGAATGACACTTCAGCATTCTGCATCACAAAACTGGTCTGACTACTGTGATTGAGATCCAAACTAATAATAGGTTAAACAAGATAGGAATTAATCTCTCTCATGTAAATTACCCAAATATAAATACAGTAGTGAAAATATGGATCAAACCAAGGGTCCGGTCCAGATTTTGTGAGACTGGATACAAGTTTTGGAATCCTCTTTAAGGAAAATAATACAAAGTTTCCAGTATAAAATTAGGTACAAAAATATTTGTTAAGTATGAGAAAAGAAATTACAATAAATTATTGGAGCTTTGGAGTTTCAGGTCCCTTTCTTCTGAGATTTCTTTAGCTAATTCCTCAGAAATGCTTCCTAATTTCAATCTGTTCCCCTCTCCATCTAGAACACTCCATAGCTCCCAGCATCTGCCAGGGCCCCAGCAGGTGAGGGGCTCTAAAGCTTCAGTTTCATTAGCTTCACGGTCCATCTGCCTCTGTGCTGAGGCAAAAAATTCTATTCCTATGTAAAAGAAGAAGAGGGGCACCTGACTGGCTCAGTGGTAGAGCATGTGACTCTTGATCTCCGGGTCATGAGTTCAAGGCCCCACATTGGGTGTGGGGCCTACTTTAAAAAATAATAATAAAGAAATAAAACATTTAAATGAAGAAGAGAATCAATATCCCACTAATGGTCTCTCTCATTAGTTCATTATGCATAACCCCAAAGGGTATTATTAAGATTTATGCATAACGGCTTCAGAAGAACTATGTCAGCTTAATATTGAGAAGAAACTTTTTAGTGCAGTCAATGGATATAATGGACAGCATTAAAATGTGTGGAATTCTTTGCTCCTGGAGGGGATTGGGCTGTTAACCATTCATGGGGATGTCTTGATGAGGATTTAAACAGCAGATTGGGCAGGGCTTATTTAGATTAAATAAGATGAACTTTAAGATAGTATAGTGAAATGCAAAGGTCATGAAAGTCAAAGTAAAAAAGATCTGAGTTTACATCCAAATTCCACCTCTAGCTAGTAGGATGACAATGGGCAAGTGGTTTAATCTCTTTGAACTTTGATTTCTTTGTCTATAAAATGGGGATAGCAAAACCTAGTCTTCTGGGGCGCCTGGGTGGCTCAGTTGTTAAGCGTCTGCCTTCAGCTCAGGTCATGGTCCCAGGGTCCTGGGATCGAGCCCCACATCGGGCTCTCTGCTTGGCGGGAAGCCTGTTTCTCCCTCTCCCACTCCCCCCGCTTGTGTTCCCTCTCTCGCTGTGTCTCTCTCTGTCAAATAAATAAAATCTTAAAAAAAAAAAAAAAAAAAACAACCCATAGTCTTCTGGTTTTCTGTAAGGATTAAATGTGAATGAATTTTGAACCCCCAGACAGGTACATAATAATAGGTCTCAATATAAATGATTTTCCTCTCTCCTGCTCCTTTCCAGTACTGAGCTTCTACATGGGACCTGAACTTTATCTTGAAATATAATGGGATTTGGATGAGCGCAGAAAGAGGTGGACATTCTAAACAGAGGGACTTCGATAAGGTGATGCGCTGATTCCTAGTTTTTGGTTTGTCTAACATCCCTTCCCCCTTTTGAGGAACTGCTCCCTTCCAACCATAGTACGTATAATTTGGAGGCAATTTATAATTCACAAAACAATCCTTTTATCACCCAATTTCTCCATTCTTGTGGTCATAATTATTCATATATTTAATGGCAGAAATAAATCCTCAAGTAACTTTTAAGGGGCGCCCGGCTGCCTCATTTGGGCATCCAACTCTTGGTTTCAGCTCAGGTCATGATCTCAGGGTCCTGGGATAGAGCCCTGAATGGACTCCGAACTCAGCAGGAGTCCCTTTGGGATTCTTCTCTCCCTCCCCTTCAGCCCTTGCGCCACCACCCCCCACCTGCAGCATGCTGACTCTCTCAAATAAATACATAAATACATAAATAAAATCTTTAAAAAAAAAACCAAGCAATTTCTTTTAAGAAGGGCAGGTAGGTCTATTTACTGAGCCCTTACATATCTAAGAATACGTTTGTCTTCACTCAGGAACATTCATTTGGTTGGTTATAAAATACTGTTTTGCAAATATGTTTAATGTCTATCTTAATAGAAGCTCATACATTTCTGCATCCAATCTGTTGTAATATGTTATTTTAGTTGGAATATATGAAGAAAATCTGGCCTCACACCAATATGTAATTGGAAAAGGGAAAAGTATTTTGAAGAGGGGGAGTATTTTAATAATCTTTTCAGGTAATTTTGGATATTCTTCTTTGATACTGTACCAGAATTCAGCAAATAGTAGTTTCCTAAAGATTAATTTCAATGTGGAATTTAAAACCATATCAATGAATGTTCATACTCTGTTAAATTAGAATCTATTGATTTATCTTTCACATTGAATGGATTTTTTACCCAGGCATAATTTTGTAACATCATGCATTTGGTCATTTGGAAATTATTGGTCCACTGAGTTATGCCTGTCTTCCAAATGTTAACATATATTATTAATCAATATTTTTAAAAATCACTTTCATTTACATTACCACTGATCTCATGAGAAAAGTCTTTAAGTAGTAAGGATCTGAGCTCAGAGTGGCAGATACAGTTTTTCTAATATTTTAATTTTCACTTGAAATCGCAAAATTTTTAATGGCAAAATATAGTCAATTGTTTTCTTTGAAGCGATAAGCTCATTTTGTACATTTTCAAGAAAATGTCTGCCAGTACCTAAGTCTCAATAACAATGGTTTGTCTGTCCTTCTTTCAAGTAAAGATGGTAGTACATGAAAAAAGTAGCTAGTTCAGCTTGTAACCCAATTGCACAAGTGCTTCTCCTCAAGACGACCATGATACTTCACTAAACAGCAGCAGTGCATTATATATACTTCCTATTTGCTGCACAGAATATTTTAAAAAGTGCATTTAAGATTCAAGATTTAGTAAAATTAATATTTTTTATTGTTTCATCAAGGACACATGGGAGTATGTGGTGATGAAGAACATAATTACTAGTGCAGTTGGTACATGGCATTGATTTGTACCAAGCTGCCAGCAATTTTAACTATTGCTTTTGCATGGACAGTGCAAATATTAACAAAATAAAAAGCCAAATAATGACTTCGTATTATTTCAAAAATAGCTTTGACCTTGTAGATACCCTGGAAAGATTTCTAAAACCCCAAGGAGTCGGGGCACCTGGGTGGCTCAGTTGGTTAGGCGTCTGCCTTCGGCTCAGGTCGTGATTCCAGGGTCCTGGGATCCAGCCCTGTGTCGGGCTCCCTGCTCAGTGGGGAGCCTGCTTCTCCCTCTCCTTTCCCCTTGTGCTCTCTCTCACTCTCTCTCTCTCAAATAAATAAATAAATAAATCTTGGAAAAAAAAAAAAGACCCCAAGGAGTCCATGGACTATACTTCAAAAATGTCTTGTTTTGTTTTTTGCTGACTTATGGCTATGTCAGATAATTTCCCCCTAAAAATTCTGTATATGTTGTTCCACTATATTTAGTATTCCAGAAAAAGTTAAAATCAAACGTAAATTTTTTTCTTTATAGCTAACCTATTTATTCTCTTTAGGTTGTAGCATTTTTTTTTTTGTAATTAAAAAAATTTTGCCAGAGTATGTCTATGTAGGTCTATCTGTTCATTTTCATTCAACATGGTGATCCCCTTTAGTCTTAATACTTAGGTTTTTTCTAGTTCCAAAAACTTTCAATTTTGACTTCTTGTTCATTTTTCCTCCCTTAGGAACAGCAGTAATTCTTTTTTGTTTTTTTTTTAAGATTTTATTTTAAGTAATCTCTATACCCCACATGGGGCTCGAACTCACACCCCCCCGAGATCAAGAGTCAGATGCTCCACCAGCTGAGCCAGCCAGGTGCCCCAGAACAGCAGTAATTCTTGATTTAAATCTGTTCTTTGTCAGGACGCCTGGCTGGCTCAGTCTGTACAGCATGTGACTCTTGATCTCAGGGTCATGAGTTTGAGCCCCATGTTGGGTGTAGAGATTACTTAAATAAATAAAACTTAAAAAAAAAATCAATCTGTTTTTGTCCTCTGTTGCTGTCATCTTTTCTCTTATTATTTCATCCTTTCTCCTTTTCCTCCACATTTTAAGGGACTTTCTCATATTTGTCCTTCACATCATTTATTGCATTGTCTATAATGTGAGTTCTTAGCCTCTTTTTTGTTTTGTTTTGTTTTGTTTTGTTTAAAGATTTTATTTATTTATTCATGAGAGACAGAGAGAGAGAGAGAGAGAAGCAGAGGGAGAAGCAGGCTCCCAAGGAGCAGGGAGCCCAATGCGGGACTCGATCCCAGGACCCTGGGATCATGACCTGAGCCGAAGGCAGACGCTTAACCATCTGAGCTACCCAGGCGCCCTCTTAGCCTCTTTTTGTTGTATATTAATGTGTAGATTTTCTGTAGTTCTCCCATGCCTTACCCAACTCCCTTTTCATCTCTCTTGTGGCCTTTGTATTTCATGTACTGTCCTTTCATCTCCTTTGTTTCCTCTTTATGACCTTTTGCTCCCTTTTTGTAGAGAACATGATTTCTTATATACTAATAAAGACCTAGCTATTTTCAGACAGAGTAGGAAGTGTGGATTTTCCTTGGCTCCCTTACTGCTTGCTTTTAGATTTTCTGAGCACCTTCTCAAAGCTCTAGCTTTTTGGCAAGTCGTGTACATAAGTCCTGACTCCCTTCCCTAGGTCTGGTACACACTCTCCTAGAGAAATTTTGGCCTGCTAGGATGAGATCATCTCCTCACTTCTGATGCATGGTTTTCTGATACTTTAAACTAATTGGTTTGGGGAGAGTACATTTCTCCATCACTTGGTGTTTCCTTCACTGCAAGGAGAGGTTCACTAGGATAATTCTCCTGGCCTCTCTCTTCTCCTTCACTCTTAGCTTCCCTGGAAGGAGGAGTGGGGGGTTACCTAAGTCATAAGTTTGGGGAAGTGGGCACAGATATCCCTTCATCTAGGAAGCTGCCTTGCTGATAAAGAGTAGAATCTTCTGATTATTGTTGTCTTCCATGCTATAAGAGATGCAGGGACAGGCCTTGCCTCTGGAGTAAACAGACCGACATTTTAGGGGTGTAACCTCAAAGCCCCCAACATCTGAAATGTTGGGTGTGAACATTGGTGAATAAATAGGGATTTAAATTCTGGGTGACAAAATATCTACAGGAGAGGCGTTTATGAAGTAGGGTAAGTATCTTTGAGCTTTAGACTTTAGAGTATACTTAGTAGATTTTGACTTGGGCAATTTAAGAGGTTATATTAAAGCCAGGTGAGTTTTTACAGTTGTATAGATATAACTTTTAACTTCTGCAAGAGGCTTTAAGTCTTAAGCCACCTTGTATTTTGACCTTGGCAGGTGACTACAGCTTATGTCAGGATATTACAGCTTATACTTCTACAGAGCAGAGCTGCACACACTGGACCTTAAGCAAAGACGTGGTCCCTAGCAAGACAATACACCCCTTGGCAAAGCTGCTGCATAGGCTTCAGTGGTCTCAGGTGGCCTCAGGGTGTACACTACTGCTGCATCCCAAAACTTTGACCATGGCACTGGTCTCAGTCCACATGTGCGGACCTCTTGGAAACCTCAGCACACACAGGTGGATCAGAGAATGCAGTTAGTGGGCATAGCTGAGGCAAGAATGTGAATTCTAGGGGCAAACAAACATTTCAATTCGTAGCTCTTTTAGTACTTGGTGGGCAGGAAAATGTTTGTGCTTTTAAAATACAAGCCAGCTGAATCCATGTGGACTAAAAGAACTTTTGAGGGTTAAGCTTTAAATTATTACTGCCACATGGAGGCTTCTGTTGTATAGTAATGCTCCATATTTTGATCTGGGTGATGGTTACTTGGATTTGTTCACTTTGTGAAAAAATTATTTTGAGATATATACTTGATTTGTACACTTTTCTCTGTATGAATGTTTTACTTTAAAAAAAAAGTTGTTTGGGGTGCCTGGGTGGCTCAGTCAGTTAAGTGTCTGCCTTCAGCTTGGGTGGTGATCCCAGGGTCCTGGGATTGAGCCACACATCAGGCTCTCTGCTCAGCGGGGAGCCTGCTTCTCCCTCTCCTCTGCCTAGCACTCTGCCTACCTGTGCTCTCTCTCTCTGTCAGGTAAATAAATAAAATCTTTAAAAATATTAACAATAATAATAAATAAAACATGTTTTTTAGAAGATTTATTTATTTATTTTAGAGAGAGAGAGCGGGGGGTGGGGAGAGGGATAGAGGGAGAAGGAAAGAGAACCTCAAGCAGACTCCCTGCTGAGCACAGAGCCCAATGCAGGGCTAGATCCCATGACCTTGAGATCATGACCTGAGCCAAAATCAAGAGTCAGATGCTTAACCAGCTGAGCCACCCAAACATCCCCAAGTTATGTTTTCATTATTGATTTCTAATTGTATCTCATTATGATCAGAAAATGTTGCCAACACAATAGTAAGGTTTTTTTGGTATTTCTTGATCCTTGCTTCCTAGCTTGGTATGTGCAGGAATGTTGATATTTAAAATATCCCCATTCAAGTCCCCTACTTAGCTTGTGATCCTGGAGAATGACTGAGGGTCATAAAATTTATCAGATAGTGATTCCAATTACAGCTATTGTTCTAGAAATGGTATATTGCCTGGGACAAATCAAACCAGCCGTTATGCATGTATCGATCTTGCAAAAGATTTTTAAAAAATCTATATCAGTTTGTAAGGATCATCAGATGCTATTTGCTTTGACCTAGAAGAGCCTATAATACACCTTCACAGATTTGCTCAAGTTTACTTTCTTTAGAATCTAATATAATCCAAAGAAATTTTGCTGGTGCTGACATCACAAGATCACACTAATCACACATTATTGCTATATTGCTATTTGCACCTGTTCAACCGGAAGAACCAAGTACTTAAACACTTTCAGGAAGACTTCCACTTCTAAACATGGAAATAGCAGGGACAAGAAGTACTCCACAACCTTAAATGACTAAAAACACAGACAACGGGCACGTGACTGGCTCAGTCAGTAGAGCACGCAACTCTCAATACCGGGATTGTAAGTTTAAGTCCCACATTGTGTGTAGAGATTACTTAAAATCTTTTTTTTTTTAAGATTTTATTCATTTATTTGACAGAGAGAGACACAGTGAGAGAGGGAATACAAGCAGGGGGAGTGGGAAAGGGAGAAGCAGGCTTCCCACAGAGCAAGGAGCCCAATGCGGGGCTTGATCCCAGGGCCCCAGGATCATGACACGAGCTGAAGGCAGACGCCCAACGACTGAGCCACCCAGGCGCCCCAAGATAACTTAAAATCTTTAAAAAAAATTTAAAAAAACAGAAAAGCATCCATAAATACAGAAAACAAACTGGACATTGCCAGAGGGGAGAGCCTTAAATACAGAGAACAAACGGTGGATATCAGAGGGGATGGGCAAAATGGGTGAAGGAGAGTGGGAGGTAAAAGTTTCCAGTTATGGAGCGCCTGGGTGGCTCTGTCAGTAAAGTGTCTGACTCTTGATTTTGACTCAGGTCATGATCTCAGTGAGAGATCGAGCCCCAGGTTGAGTTCTATGCTGAGTGTGGAGGCTGCTTAAGATTCTCTCTCTCCCTCTGCTTCTCCCCCTATGCTCATATGCACGCATGTGCACTCTCTCTCTAAAAAAAAAAAAAATCCAGTTATGGAGTGCATAAGTTATGGGGATAAGAGGTACAACACAGAAATATAGTCAATGATGGGTGCCTGGGTGGCTCAGTTGGTTAAGCGACTGCCTTCAGCTCAGGTCATGATCCTGGAGTCCCGGGATCGAGTCCCGCATCGGGCTACCTGCTCGGCAGGGAGTCTGCTTCTCCCTCTGACCCTCCTCCCTCTCATGCTCTCTGTCTCTCATTCTCTGTCTCAAATAAATAAATAAAATCTTGAAAAAAAAAGAAATATAGTCAATGATATCATAATAGTGTTGTATGGTGACAGATGTTAGCTAAACTTATGGTGAGCATAGCATAACATATAGACTTCCTGAATCATTATGTTGTACACCTGAAACCAATTAACATTGTGTGTCAATAATACTTCAATTAAAAAAAAAAAAAAAAGGATTTCCTAAAGTGGACAAGGGGCAATGCAGAAGAGTGGTCCCAGGGAGAAAAGGAAGAGAAAATGAATCACCTAGCAACATAGCAGGAGATAATTTCTTGATGTCAGCACAGTGAACAGAAACACGGTGCAGGGTCTCCTTGAGTTGAGGAGTGTAGTTGAGAATTTGGACAGATCAGGGCATCTATAATTTACAGGGCAAAATATTGGAGAGGAAAGAGCTGCAGAGATATACAGGGGATTTCCCTTTAGTCTTCAGTTGTATACTGATCAACACATAGTGTGAAAAAACTGCCATAGACCAGTGAAAGAACCACTGGGTAGAAGATGCAGAGTAACTCCCAGAAAATATACAGGGTTGAAAATAGTTCATATTCCCAACAATCAGAGTGGAGCAAACTTGTAATACACAGGGCTAGCATAGAATACTGAAAAGGATTGCCTCAGTAGTGGGGCCAGTAACTCTAGAATAAAGACAGCTCTGAGTTTACCTAACAAAGCTGAAAAGCAACCCATGAAAGGACCAAACCGTTTCCAAGTAATTTAACAGCATCCCAGAATAAACACAATATTTACAATATTTAAACTACCAAAAAAAAAAATTCACCCAAGAATGTAAAATTCACACTGTCTGTCATCCAATAAAAAATTATTAGGGGGACGCCTGGGTGGCTCAGTTAAACGTCTGCCTTCAGCTAAGGTCATGATCTCAGGGTCCTGGGATTGAGTCCTGCATTGGGCTCCATGCTCAGCAGGAAGCCTGCTTCTCCCTCTGCTGCTCCCCCTGCTTGTGCTCTCTCTCTCTGATAAACAAATAAATAAAATCTTTAAAAAAAATTATTAGGCAGCAAATACACGGGAAAATACAATCCATAATGAGGAGAAAAATCAAATTATAGAAATAGATTCAGAGGGGCACCTGGGTGTCTCAGTTGGTTAAGTGTCTGCCTTCGGCTCAGGTCATGATCCCAGGGTCCTGGGATCGAGTCCCACATTGGGCTCCTTGCTCAGTGGGGAGACTGCTTCTCCCTCTGCCCCTCTCCCTGTGTGCAAGTGTGGGTGCTCTCTCGTGCAGTCTCTCTCTCTGACAAATAAATAATTAAAATCTTGAAAGAAAGAAAGAAATTCAGAAATGACACAAATGAGGGGTGCCTGGGTGTCTCAGTTGGTTGGGCGTCTGCCTTCAGCTTGGGTCATTGTCAAAGGGTCCTGGGATCCAGCCCCACGTCAGTCTCTCTGCTCATGGGGGAGCCTGCTTCTCCCTCTCCCTCTGCCTGCCACTCCCTCTGCCGGCTGTTCCCCCTGCCTGTGCTCTCTCAAATAAAAATCTTAAAAAAAAATAAATGACACAAATGATAGGCATTTATTCCATAATTTCAAAAAAGTACAAGAAATTATGAGAATGTTGAAAAGCATGGAAGATATTTTTTAAAATTCACATATAACTGGGACACCTGGGGTGCTCAGTCAGTTAAGCATCCACCTCTTGATTCTGGCTCAGGTCATGAGATTGAGCCCCGTATGGAACTCCATGCTCAGCACAGAGTCTGCTTGTCCCTCTCCCTGCCCCTACCCATGCTCGCACACTCTCTCTCAAATAAATTTTTTTTTTGAAGATTTTATTTATTTATTTGAGAGAGAGAATGAGAGAGAGAGAGAGAGAGAGAGAGCACATGAGAGGGGGGAGGGTCAGAGGGAGAAGCAGACTCCCTGCTGAGCAGGGAGCCCAATGTGGGACTCGATCCCGGAACTCCAGGATCATGACCTGAGCCGAAGGCAGTCGCTCAACCAACTGAGCCACCCAGGCGCCCTCTCTCAAATAAATTTTTAAAAAGTCTTTAAAAACCACATAAAATTCCCATATAACTTTTTTATTTTTTTAAAAGTTTCTTATTTTATTATTATTATCATTATTATTATTTTAAGTAAGCTCGACACCCAACGTGGGGCTTGAATTCATGACCCGAAGATTAAGAGTCACAGGCTTTACTGCCTGAGCCATCCAGATGCCCCCACATAGAACTTTTAGAGATGAAAAATACACTGCATGGTATTTGTATTAATGTGTTAGGGCCTCCATAACAGAACCACAGGCTGGATGGCTTAATCAACAGAAGTTTATTGGGGCGCCTGGGTGGCTCAGTTGTTAAGTATCTGCCTTCAGCTCAGGTCATGATCCTGGGGTCCTGGGATCAAGCCTCACATTGGGCTCCCTGCTTGGCAGGAAGTCTGCTTCTCCCTCTCCCACTTCCCCTGCTTGTGTTCCCTCTCTCACTGTGTCTCTCTCTGTCAAATAAATAAATAAAACCTTTAAAAAAAAAGACAAAACAGAAGTTTATTTTCTCACAGTTCTGGAGGCTAATATTCAAGATCCAGTTTCCAGCAAAGTTTGCTTCTAATAAGGACTCTTCCTTTGACTAGCAGATGGCCACCTTCTTGCTGTGTCCTCACATGGCCTTTTCTCTGTATGCAAACACTTCGAATTTCTCTTCCTCTTATAAGGACATCAGTCCTATTAGGTTAGGCCCCACCCTTATGGTCTCATTTTACCTTAATTACTTCCGTAAAGGCCCTATCTCCAAATAAAGTAATACTGGGGATTAGGGTTTCAACATATGAACTCTGAGGGGGGACACAGTTCAGTTTATAAGAGGATTAGTAACAGATTAGACACAACAGAAAAATGATTAGAGAACTTGAAGATGTTGCAATGGAAACTGTACAAAAGGAAACACACAAAAGGAAAAAGAACATTGAAAAATACAAGCAAAACATGGTGAGATATGGGACAACTTCAAGTGGCCCAATATACACAGTCCCTGAAAGTGAAACAAGGGTCAGGCAGAAGAAATATTTTAAAGCCTAATGGATAAAAAATTTTCCAAACTGATGAAAATTATAAATTCACAGATCTGGGACTCCTGGCCGGCTCAGTTGGTAGAGCATGCAACTCTTGATCTCTGGGTCATGAGTTCAAGCTCCACATTGGGCGTGAAGCCAACTTAAAAAGAAAAAAAATGTTTAACTTAAATCTGGAGATCCAAGAATGTCAACAAACCTCAAAACCAAGATAGAGGAACAAAAGTACATTACAATCAAGTTGCTTAGAACTACTGATAAAGAGAAAATCATCTTAAAAACAAATTTTAAAAAGGCAACTTATTTACAGACTATAAAGATAATGAAGCAGATTTCTCTGTCAAATAAATAAATAAAATCTAAAAACAAACAAACAAACAAACAGTGGCCAAATAAAGATGTTTTCAGCATACAAAATCTGAAGAAATTCATACAAGCACACCTGAAGTACAAGAATGTTAAAGGAAGCCTCCAGAAAGAAGGAGAATATTATCAAATGGAAATCTGAATCTATACCAAAAAATGAAGAGCTCTAGAAATGATAAATATGTGGGTGAATGTGAAAGACCTTTTATTTATTTATTTATTTTTAAAGATTTTATTTATTTATTTGACAGAGAGAGACACAGCGAGAGAGGGAACACAAGCAGGGGGAGTGGGAGAGGGAGAAGCAGGCTTCCTGCCAAGCAGGGAGCCCAATGCGGGGCTCGATCCCAGGGTCCTGGGATTGAG
This sequence comes from Neomonachus schauinslandi, assembly GCF_002201575.2. NCBI lineage: Eukaryota > Metazoa > Chordata > Mammalia > Carnivora > Phocidae > Neomonachus > Neomonachus schauinslandi. The sequence goes on along the minus strand of NC_058408.1, from coordinate 26,228,902 downwards.
CCCTGCATTGAGCTCCTTGCTCAGCAGGAGCCTGCTTCTCCTTCTCCCTCTACCTGCCGATCCCCTTGCTTGTGCTCGTGCTCTCTCTCTCTGTCAAATGAATAAATAAAATCTTTTAAAAAATAAAGTTATTTAAATTTAAATTTCTTTAATAGAAAACTGACAGGGCACATGGCTGGTTCAGTTGGTAGAGCATGTGACTCTTGACCTTGGGGTTGTGAGTTTGAGCCCCATGTTAGGTGTAGAGATTACTTGATAATAAAATCTTAAAAAAAAAAAAAGAAAGAACGAAAACTGACTATTAAAGCAAACATAACAGGGGTGCCTGGGTGGCTCGGTAGGTTAAGCATCTAACTCCTGATCTCAGCTCAGGTCTTGATCTTAGGGTTGTGAGATCAAGCCCCGCATGGAGCCTACTTTGAAAGGAAGGCAGAAAGGCAGAGAGAAAGAAAAAGAAAAGAAAAGAAAAGAAAGAAAGAAAGAAAGAAAGAAAGAAGTAATGTGAGATTTATCACATATGTAGAAATAAATGATATGCAGCAATAGGACAAAGACCAGAAGTGGAGAAATAAAGTATGTTGTTGTGGGTTCTTACACAATTTGTGAAACTGTATAATGTTACTTCAAAGTAGACAATGATAAGTTAAAGATGTATACTATAGACCATAAAGCAACTACTCAAAACAAAACAAATCCCAAACACTTGAGCTAAAGGGCAATGAAAAAGATAAAATAGAATCATAAAAAATACTCAGTCCAAAAGAGTTTTTTACTTTTATTTATTTATTTATTTATTTTTAAAGATTTTATTTATTTATTTGACAGAGAGAGACACAGCGAGAGCAGGAACACAAGCAGGGGGAGTGGGAGAGGGAGAAGCAGGCTTCCCGCTGAGCAGGGAGCCCGATGCGGGGCTCGATCCCAGGACCCTGGGATCATGACCTGAGCGGAAGGCAGACGCTTAACGACTGAGCCACCCAGGCGCCCCTACTTTTTTATTTTTTTTAAGATCGTATTTACATATTTGAGAGAGAGAGACGATCGGGGGAGGGAGAAGTAGAGGGAGAGCAACAAGCAGACTCCCCACTTAGTGGGGAGCTCAACACTGGGCTCGATCCCAGGACTCTGAGATCATGACCTGAGCCGAAGTCAGACACTTAACTGACTGAGCCACCCAGGCACCCCCAAAAGAGTTTTTTTTAAAAGAGAGACAAAGAGAGAACAATGAGCAGCTGGAACAAAGAAATTAGCAAATAGATCACTTTAAATTCAACATCATTAAACAATTTGAAATCTTCTTAACATCCCAATTTAAAAAGGGATTTGCAAATTGTATTTTAAAAAAGCAATATCCAGGGGCACCTGGGTGGCTCACTCAGGAAGCAGAATCTTGATTTCCAGTCAGGTTATGGTCTCAGGGTCCTGGGATCGAGCCCCATGTCCAGCTCCATGTTCAGTGTGGAGTCTGCTTCAGATTCTCTCTCCCTCTGCCCTCCCTTTCTCCTGTCTAAAATAAATAAATTAAACCTTTAAAAAATAAAAATAAAACATTTAAAAAGCAATATCCAACAAATACAACTATCAGGAAACTCGTTTTTTAAATTTATTTATTTATTTATTTATTTATTTATTTATATTTTGACATTTTATTTTTAAGTAACCTCTACACCCAATGTAGGGCTTGAACTCACAACCCAGAGATCAAGAGTCACATGCTCCACTGACAAATCCAGCCAGGCACCCCAAGAAACTCATTTTAAAATAAAGACACAAATAGGGGCAATTGGCTAGCTCAGTCAGTAGAGCGTGCGACTCTTGTGCATAGAGCTCACTTAAAAAAAATCAACTGGATTTAGGGGTGCCTGGGTGGCTCAGTTGTTAAGTGTTGCTTTTGGCTCAGGTTATGGTCTCAGGGTCCTGGGATCAAGCCCCGCATCGGGCTCCCTGCTCAGCAGGGAGCCTGCTTCTCCCTCACCCACTCCCCCTGCCAGTGTTCCCTCTCTCGCTGTGTCTCGCTCTGTCAAATAAATAAAATCTTTAAAAAAAATCAACTGGATTTAATGAAAACTTTATATATATATTATAAATATATAAATATATATTACATATTATATATATAATAAAGACACAAATAGAATAAAAGTAAAAGGATGTAAAATGATATACCATGCTAACACAAAAGAAAGATGGAGAGCTATCTAACTTCCAGGATGGCATTAAGGAACTCCAAAAATCTGGGGCGCCTGGGTGGCTCAGTCGTTAAGCATCTGCCTTCAGCTCAGGTTGTGATCCTGGGGTCCTGGGATCGAGCCCTGCATCGGGCTCCCTGCTCCACGGGAAGCCTGCTTCTCCCTCTTCCACTCCCCCTGCTTGTGTTCACTCTCTTGCTGTGTCTCTCTCTGTCAAATAAATAAATAAAATCTTTAAAAAAAAAGAAAGAAATTTATTAAAAAAAAAGGAACTCCAAAAATCAGTTCCCCCATAAAGGCAATGAGAAATCTGGATAAAAAAACTGCCAAAATCAACTTTTTCAAACCCTTGAAATTAAACAAAGTCTTTTGATAATCTAAGAGTGTTTATTCACAAAAAATGTCTGACTTTCAGTAAGAACAATAACCTTTGGGGCATCTTAACTTTCCCTAATCCAATACCCCTTCTCCCACTTTCCAAGTACCATTTAAAGCTGATAACCTCACAACTACAGTAGCTATGAAAACCAGCAGGCTAGCAGCTGTTGGAGAGGGGAAAATGGATTTAGAGTTCCCCAAAAGCCCCAATCCCAGAGAATTGTCACTATTTGACTTGTCTGGCAGCTCATTGAAAAGTGCCATTTTCAGAGCTTGTCTTTATTTGACCTGAATCAGAACTCAATCTTTAAGAATAGTCCTAACCAAAGGGAGTTTATCAAAAACAATCAGTGGCAGTTGTTTAACATTGAAGCCGCCAGAGGTGTTAACAGCTGTGGCTAAGAATAGGCTGATGAAAAATCTTAAAAGGAAAAGTTGGAGAGTAATATGTCCACAGGGAGAGTTGTGAAGATCTGACAGAGTCCTGGGAACCTGGGAATTTGTAATGCCATATGCATGGTATATGCACATCCAAGAAAGGCCTAAGAAGACCATAATGTCTCAATGCTGGCTGACTTCAAGGTTTTGCTCAAGCAAGTGAAGGCTAATAACAGGTGTAAACTGCCTGACAAGTCATTGAAACCATATCCCAATATACACAGAGTCATTTAGCAAAACCTGGAAGACTTATTTCTTTAAGATATTTGAGGAAATCTCTATTCAATCATTAAATTGGCTACTAAGCTAACTCAGCAGAGAGTTCATATAACAAGAATATACACTATACAGAATTAGTCCAGGAAACTCATTAAACAAATCTTGAGGAGAGGGTATCTGATTTACAAAGTTGCCACATTGTATAATTTAAAGATTTGTTTCATTTATTTATTTTAGAGAGAAAGAGATAGGGCTGGGGGAGGAACAAATTGAGAGGGACAGGCAGACTCCACACTGAGCATAGAGCCTGACGTGGGACTTGATCACATGACCCTGAGATCATGACCTGATCTGAAATCAAGAGTTGGATGCTCAACCGACTGAGCCACCCAGGCACCCCACCACATTGCATAATTTAAAATGTACAGTTTAGGGGCACCTGGGTAGCTCAGTTGGTTAAGTGTCTGCTTTCAGCTCAGGTCATGATCCCAGGGTCCTGGGATTGAGCCCCACATCAGGCTCCCTGCTCAGTGGGGAGCCTGCTTCTCCCTTTTCCTCTGCCTGCCGCTCCCCCTTCTTGTGCTCTCTCTCGTGCGTGCGCTCTCTGTCAAATAAATAAATAAAATCTTAAAAAAATAAAATAAAATGTACAGTTTATGGGGCGCCTGGTGGCTCAGTTGGATAAGCATCTGCTTTTGGCTCAAGTCATGATCTTGGGGTCCTGGGATTGAGCACTGCATGGGGCTCCCTGCTCAGCAGGGCATCTGCTTCTCTCTCTCTCCCTCTGTCTCTGCTCCCCACTTGTGCACGCTCTCTCTCTCAAATAAACAAATAAATAATCTTTTAAAAATAAATAAAATGTCCAGTTTTCAACAAAAAATTTATGTAGATATGTGAGAATTTATGAGATATATAAAGAAACCAAAAACTGTCTCACTAGATGGACTGAACAGATTTCAACAGGCAGAAGAAAGAATCAGTGAACATAGAGAAAAGTCAATTGAGATTATCCATTCTGAAGAATTGAAATAAAAAAGAATGAAGAAAATGAACTGAGGTTTGAGACCTCCGGACCACCATCAAGTGAACCAACACAAGCATAACTGACGTCTCAGAAAGAGGAGAGGGAAATGGGCAGAAAGAATATTCAAAGAAATAAAAGCCAGGGTGCCTGGGTGGCTCAGTTTTTAGGCATCTACCTCAGCTCAGGTCATGATCCCAGGGTCCTAGGATTGGGCCCCATATCGGGCTCCCTGCTTAGCGGAGAGCCTGCTTCTCCCTCTCCCACTCCCCCTGCTTGTGTTTCCTCTCTCACTCTGTCTCTGCCAAATAAATAAATAAAATCTTAAAAAAAAAAAAAAAGATTGTTTAAAAAAAAAGAAAGAAAGAGCACCCAAAAATGTCTGAAAAACATTAGTTGGCACATCCAAGAGGCCCAATGAACCCTCAGGGTAAACTAAATGGCATCCACACCTTGATATGTCATAGAAAAACAATCAAAAGACCAAGAATTTTGAAAGAAGCAAGAGAAACATGACTCATCACATACAAGAGATCCTCAATAAGTAACAGCTGGTTTCTCATTGGAAACAATGGAGGCCAGAAAGCAGTTGAATGATCTATTCAACATGCTATTGTCAACCAAGAGTTCTATATCCAGCACAACTATCCCTCAAAAAATGAAGGAGAAATTAAGGAGACATTTCCATATAAACAAAAACTGATATAATTCAGAGATGCCTAGGTGGCTCAGTAGGTTATACATCTGACTTCAGCTCAGGTCATGATCTTGGGGTCCTGGGATCAAGCCCTGTATCAGGCTCCCTGCTCAGTGGGGAGTCACTTCCCCCTCTCCCTCTGCCCTCCCCGCCACTCCTGTGCTCTCTCTCTCAAATAAATAAAATCTTTAAAAAAACAAAAAAAAGAAAACAAAATTATATTACCAAGGATAAAGGGAGTCATTCCGTAATGATAAAGATGTAAATTTACTGAAAGGACATAATAACCTTAATCACATTATAGCAGAGTATTTATGAAGAAAAAACTGATAGAAATACAACTATAAATAGACAAATCCACAGTTATAACTAAAGATTTCAATACCTGTCTCCCAATGATTGATACACATAGACAGAAAATAGGTAAATATATAGAAGACGTGGCCCATACTATTAACCAATTTCACCTAGTTGACATTTATAGAACACCCAACACAACAACAGATTTGTGTAGTAAAGAATTTGGCCTTGTTCAAAGAGAAGTCTGGCTTTTGCCCTCAGCTTCTGGGAGGTGATCTGCCGTACCTGATAGGAGTGTCTTTGTTTAGGAACTGGCCACATCAGATTTTTTTTAAGATTTATTTATTTATTTGTCTGAGAGAGAGAGAGAAATGGGTCAACAACATAGAAGTCACAGTCCTCAACATGTTCTCACCTGACACCAACTGTAAGTTCATGGTGTTCCCAAAATGACCCTGTTTTGATAATTTGCTAGAATGCACTGAAATATATTCACAGTTACAGTTTATCAGGGGAGAATGATACAGACTAAAATCAGCCAAATGGGGGTGCCTGGGTGGCTCAGATGGTTAAGCATCTGCTTTGGCTCAGGTTGTGATCCCAGGGTCCCAGGATCAAGCCCCTCATTGGGCTCCCTGCTCAGCGGGGAGCCTGCTTCTCCCTCTCCCTTGGCTGTTCCCCCTGCTTATGCTCTGTCACTCTCTCTGTCAAATAAATAAATAAAATCTAAATACATAAATAAAATAAAATCAGCCAAATGAAGAAACTCAATGGGCAGAATCTATATGTACCAAATTCAGAGCTCCAAGTTTCCTCTCCCTGTAGAATCAGAATGCATTGTTTTTCTGACATTGGTGTGACAATCCATAAAGAATCATTCCCAACCACAAAAGCTCACCTGAGCTTCAGTGTCCAGAGTTTTTGTTGGGGCTTCATTGCACGGCAATGACTGATTGCTCACATGGTTGAATTCAGTCTGTAGGTTGCCTGATAGTGAATGACCCAACATCCCTAACTAAGACTATTGTGTGTTGCCATACCCACCTTAAGATCTCATGTGGCCTGGGATGCCTGGGTGGCTCAGTCAGTTGTCTGCCTTCCACTCAGGTCATGTCCCAGGGTCCTGGGATCGAGTCCCATGTCAGGCTCCTTGCTCAGCAGAGAGTCTGCTTCTCCCTCTGCCTACTGCTTCCCCTGCTTGTGCTCTCTCTCTTGCTCTTTTTCAAATAAATAAATAAAATCTTAAGAAAAAAAAAAAGAAGAAGAACATATAAAGGAAAAGCCAATCCTGAAAAGTTAGAAATCCAATGTCTACAGTATCTTGTGAGACTGAGAAATCCTTGACATTATTGTTTGGTAATTGGGTGGGCAGGTCCCAAATAGCTTCCTGTATATGAGAAGAAAGAGACTTTCCACTTTGTGTGATGTCATTGCCTAAATAATACACTTGGATCTGATAAAATTGGAGTTTATTCTTTTTTTTTTTTAAGATTTTATTTATTTATTTGTCAGAGAGAGAGAGAGCACACAAGCAGGAGGAGTGGCAAGCAGAAGGAGAAGCAGGCTCCCCGCTGAGCAAGGAGCCTGATGTGGGACTCAATCCCAGGACCCTGGGATCATGACCTGAGCTGAAGACAGACGCTCAACCACCCAGGTGCCCCAGGGCCTCTGACTTTTGACTTCAGCTCGGGTTGTGGTATGGGGTTGTGCGATTGAGCCCTATATCAGGCTCTGTGCTCAGTGTGAAGTCTGCTTGTCCCTCTCCTCTCTCTCTCTCTCTCAAATAAACAAAATCTTTAAAAAAAAAAAGTAAGCTACTAAGATATTTTGTCTTATTTTTATACTTTTAAATATCCATCTATGCTTAAATTTTGATGTGTATACTATTTAACATGATTTAATTTTGTGGCAATTCCATCCTGCATTTTCTATCCACGTTTTGCATCTCTAGGTCCCAGAAAGACATGGATTAACCAGACTATAAATTTTTAGAACAATCCTAAAATCCTTGGTGAAATTTAATCTTTTGTGTGTGTGTGAAAATTAGTGAAGTCTTTAACTGGATTACACAAATTTTATTTTGGCCAAGGTTTAAATGTGTAAGTCCATTGATTAGGGGGTGATTTCATTCACACCTTATTATAAGCCATTGTAAGGAGATATTGTCACTGAGAGGAATATGTTTAGAAAAGAGCAGTGAAGGAAAGAAAGGGGTCCCAGTGATGCTACAGAAGGAGGAGAGGGAAGGCAGAGCAAAGTGGAGGAGGTAAAGGTACAGGAAGGAGATCAAAAGAGAGGCATCTGAGGTTCGTCAGGAGAGTTTGGACTGAACCTTTAAGGAAAGCAATTTAAAATTTTTTTCTGCTTTTCAGAGGCCCTTTTACGAAGAAGAATGTGGACCATCAAATCATTTGGAATTTTTGAATCCTTTAATTCTAAGTCACCAGGCATGTAAATAATTTTGTTTACATATCCATTCCCAAGCAGTCATTGACATTTTAAATTGTGATAGAATCCTGTCAGAGCTTCATATATTAGGTGCTATTGGCACTATAATGTATGTATGTATAAGAAGTAGGACAATGACCTGGAAGTTCATTAAATAACTGATTGCCCATATTCAAATGATGAGAACAAACAGGAGACAGTAATCAGCCCAGAGAACCTCAGTACTATACCCACTTTGTCTGCAAGAGCCTTGAATCGTGCAAAATTCAAATCAAGAAGCTTATACCAAGGACAATAAAGTCTTAAGTGATGCTCAAGAGAAAAGAGTGGTGCATTTATTAGGCACAGGACCTACTCAGCTGTGCAGTCACTGCGACCCGCAGGAGGGAAGATAGCAAAAGTTTCTACTTTATTGATCAGGCTGAGCAGCAGAGAGTCCAGGTCACAGTACCAGAAACTGGGAAAAGATCAGCCAGAACACTGTGAAAAACCAGACTTCATTCATAATGCTGCAGCATGAGAACCATTCCAAAAAGATGTTCTGTCTTGAGGAAGAGACTCGGAGATTTTGTAGAGATTTAGCCTAAGAAGTCAGCCTGAAGTCAACTAGTTTTGAGACTAGTTGGTCAAAAGTAGTTCTTCGAAGGAGGAAGTATTCTTTTTGCAGTTTTGTAGCCATTGGTTGGCACGACCAGCCAAAAGATACTAACATGCATAGGCAGCAGGCCACCAAGTATGGCCTGAAGGGAATGGGACAACGTACAGCCTCTCAGAGGACAGAATTTCTGGCAATTTAATTCTTTGACCAAGAAACTCAAACTCAATCTCTAATCAAGGAAACAAATACTTGACCCAATACTATTGAGAATGTAGATGTGTTACCTTTCACCTCAATATCCCTGTCCAGCAGGACCTGCCATATGCTTGACTGGTGACCCATGTCTGAAGCTGTTTTGGAAGTTTCCTTCATTCTCCTTTCCATGGAGGAGAACATTATTGCTCTGCTGTTTTTCTCCAATACTGCAAAGCAGGACTGCTACGGTGGTTAATTTGACTACTTAATCCGTTGGGAGTCCTGGCTCTACTGCTTTCTAGCTGTGTGGCCCACTTCGTGGTTATGCTTGACCCACAGTTGAAATTTTAAACTTTGTCTTTCAGTGTGTATGTATGTTTCTATGTCTATAATTCAGGAAACTCTTCACCTCTCTTTGTGTAAATGTGAGATATTTTCCTACCTTCAGATGGTATTACCAAATTAGATTATAAAATCTGTTAGAGGAGAGCATTTTGATTGGCTTAGAGATAAAGAAGCACTTATATAAATTAAGCAGTCTTAAAAATACCCAGAAATTGGGGCGCCTGGGTGGCTCAGGCGTTAAGCGTCTGCCTTCGGCTCAGGTCGTGATCCCAGGGTCCTGGGATCGAGCCCCACGTCGGGCTCCCTGCTCCACGGGGAGGCCTGCTTCTCCATCTCCTACTCCCCCTGCTTGTGTTCCGTCTCTCGCTATGTCTCTCTCTGTCAAATAAATAAATAAAATCTTTAAAAAAAAAAAAATACCCAGAAATTAAGGAAACTGAACTTCTAATACTTTCAATGTGAAAAAAAGGACATTTTTATAGAAACTAACTCAAACATTTTAAGGTTTCAAGTTAACATAATTTAGATAAATCTCTGACAAACAAAACTAGTTTAATAATTTTGATTTAATAAAAATATCTTTTTTATCTCTGAATTATAAACATCAAGTAAAATATTAGTGTACATTTTTATTCTACTTAGATATGTACTTAAACTTAATTGGTTTACTGATTGAATAAGCTAGCATTACTTCTACTTAATGTTTAGGATTACAAAAAGTGTAAATTTGTGTTTAACCAAATAGAATAATTAGTCTAACAAACTTTATTTTAACAAAAATTAATTTGAAGTTAGTTTCTTTTTTTTTAAATCCAATTTGAAATTAGTTTTCAAGATCTTTGGGTAATTAAAACCTTGAACAGTAAATTGAGTTACTTAGTGGATATTCATTAGACAGCTAGATCATTTCTGAGATAAAATACTGAAGTACTGATTGGTAAAATTTAAGTTCTTATGCTTCTTATTGTTATATGCTACAGAAAGACTATATCTTTGGGGTTTTTTTAAAAGATTTATTTATTTATTTTTTAGAGAGAGAGAGTGAGAGTGCATGTACGTGCATGGGGGAAGGGAAGAGGGAGAGAATCCTAGTCAGACTCCCACTAACATGGAGCACAGAGCACAGAGCCTGAGGTGGGGCTCTCAGGCTCTGATCTCACAACCCTGAGATCAGAGCCTGAGCCAAAATCGAGAATCGGCTCCTTAACCAACTGAGCCACCCAGGTGCCCCTGTATCTTTGGGTTTCATTTATACACTTATAAAGTGTATAATGCTGTGTGACTGACAGTATGTAATTATCCACCTCTTACTTTTCTCTGTCAAATAGAAATTACTTTGGTTAATTGTCCAGTGCATTTCGTTCTTCCTACAAAATATCTAATATCTCCTGAATCCATTCATGTCTTTTTATTCTATCACAGTCATCACCGCACTTGCTTAAGCTGTGATAATCTTTCACCTGGACTATTGAGCTAGTTTTTAAATTATCCCTATAATTTATGGTACTATTTATGCAATTAAAATCAGAAAATAATGTTCATTGCTTTATAACTGTTGGTGTCTGTTCATTGCATGGTCTGACCTTATCCTGTCTTTTATGTCTTTTTGTTTTTTTAAAAAGATTTTATTTATTTATTTGACAGAGAGAGCACACAAGCAGGGGGAGTGGCAGGCAGAGGGAGAGGGAGAAGCAGGCTCCCTGCCTAGCAGAGAGCCCAACATGGGGCTTGATTCCAGGACACTGGGATCATGATCTAGCCAAAGGCAGACGCCTAACCGACTGAGCCACCCAGGACCCCCTCATCCTGTCTTTTCAACTTCATCTTCTATTCCTTTTCTACTCACTCTCACTACTCTTGAGCCACATAGGCTTCCTGTGGTCATCCTTTCCAACCCAGCACCTTGGTGCTTGCTGTTCTGCCTACGTGAATGTTCTTTGCATGACTGGCTCCCTTTCAATATCCAGCTTTCAATATGGAATCTTACCTTCTCCTAGCGGTCTTTCCTGCCTACCCTGTCTAAAGCACCTCAGCCCCACCACATTTCCACTTTTATTTTCTTCTTAGTGCCTACCGAGTACCATGATCTGAAATTATCTTAGTCATTTTTCACTTGATTATTTTCTGTTTCCCCAACCAGAACATAAGCTCTATGAAAAGAGAGACCTTATATTAATCACCACTGTTTCCTTGAGGCCAAGAATGTGTCTAATACATAAAAGGAGTTCAATATGTTTATGGATGAAGAAATGTCTGTAATATTGCTGGGTCCTGCCATGTGAACTTCCATCCCTACTGTGCTGAAAAATCAGTCCTGGGCCAGGACTGCTGGTCTTCCATTTCCTAGCATCCCCAATTGTTTTCTGCTTAATGGCCTTAGCCTCCAGGCATAGACCCAAAACAAAGAGGTAGAGAGGAGTTTGCAATGAACCTATCTTCTCTAATCTCCCAAGGAATGTTGCCCATGCTCCCCAACTGCATTCCATTTTTAGCCTTGGAATGGAAGCCCTCTTTCAGCAAAGGCATGCATGAAAAGAGGCTATTTGGGGGCCAGGGTCAGGGTTCCAGGAATTCTTGATACTTTCCCCATATTCCCAGTGAGATTTTCAGGATTCCACTCTTTCCCAAACAAGTGTATCCTCCTGTCCCAGAGAAAAACGAGCAGCAGAGCTTTTGGTTGGCTGCATTTGGGCCTGGTGAGTAATTGATGTATTGATCTGAATTTCAGAATGTGATTTGTGGTTCTGCTTTTCTTTTTTGCTTCCAGCTTGGCAACCTGGAACTGGAATTTGTCTTATTGCATCAGCCTACTCTGATTAGCCTAGCATTCATTCAACAGATATTTATTGAGGGTCCACTATGTACCACTGTTGTAAGCACTTGGAATGCATTAGGAAACATAAAAGACAAGTTCTTTGCCCTAGAGGAGCTTCCACCCTAGTGGTAAGGATGGTGGGTGGGATAACAATAAACATATTAAATTGTATAGGATACTGGAATGTGATAAGTAAGTACTTTGGAGAAAAGTAAAAGTAAATGGGAGTAAAGAGAAGGGGAGGTGTAGATTGCAGTTTTAAACAGGGGAACCTCCTTTAGCATGTGACATCTGAACAGAAGTTGAAGGAGACGAATAAGATATTCAGTCATGTGAATATCTAGGATCAGGGCATTCCAGGCAAAGGAAGCAACTAATTCTTGGGCCTTAAGGCAGGAACCTGTCTGGCATCTTAAGAATAGCTGTGTGGCTGGAGCAGGGTGAATAGGAGTGGTAGGAGATAAAGCCAGAGATGTGATGGGGGTCAGAATGTGTAGGGCCTTTAGCCATTGTAAGGACTTCGGTTTTTACTGAGTGACATGGGAGTCATGGCAGGATTTTTACAGAGGAGCACTCATTTAAATTTTAAAAGGTTTCCTCAGGCCCTGTGTTGAAAACAGACTATACCAACACAGGGGTAGAAGCTAAGAGACCGGGGCGCCTGGGTGGCTCAGTCGTTAAGCTTCTGCCTTCGGCTCGGGTCATGATCCAGGACCGCATTGGGCTCCCTGCTCGGCGGGAAGCCTGCTTCTCCCTCTCCCACTCTCCCTGCTTGTGTTCCCTTTCTGGCTGTGTCTCTCTCTGTCAAATAAATAAATAAAATCTTAAAAAAAAAAAAAAAAAGAAGCTAAGAGACCTGTTAGCATCGAATAGGAAGACCTGTTACTTACTATGCCAGTAATCCAGGCCAGAAATAATGGCCGTAGAAGGGAAAATAATTGTAGGGGAGGAAAGTTTTCCTATACTCTCTTAGGGTGCCTGGTTGGGTCTGAAAATTAAACTGATAAAGATTAACAGGAGAAAAGTATACATATTTATTTTACATGTCGTAAAAGCCTTCATAAGGTAATGAAAAACCACCCCCCAAATGGTTAAACCTGAGTGTTTTTACTTTTTTATTTGTTTAATTTATTTTTTTTAAGATTTTATTTATTTATTTGACAGAGACACAGCCTGAGAGGGAAAACAAACAGGGGGAGTGGGAGAAGGAGAAGCAGGCTTCCCGCCCCAGGACCCCAGATTCATGACTTGAGCCAAAGGCAGACACTTAACGACTGAGCCACCCAGGCACCCCTGTTTAATTTTTTTTTAATAAAGATTTTGTTTTTAAATAATCTCTACACCCAACATGGGACTCAAACTCACGACCCTGAGATCAAGAGTCACACACTCTTTTGACTGAGCTAGCCAGGAACCCCAAACCTGAGTGTTTTTAGTGCTAGGTTTGATGCAGTGGAAAGTCATGGAAAGATATGATAGGGGAAAGAGTATGAGCTAAATGTAGTAAAGTGGGGAAAACTTAGCAAGGCTTGTTCATTCTATTGGAGATAAGGTTATTTTTTTTTCCTCTGGTTATAGGGAGGGTGCCTCTCACATGAGGGTCTTATGACCTGCTTCAGGAGAGAAGGTCAGGGGGAGGGTTAGTGACCTTCCTGCTTCTGCTGTTTTCTTCAAACTCCTTCAGCTTGAAATATTCAGTATGCCAAAGCACCATATTGTGTGTCCTGGGCCCCATCATAGTGAAAAATAGACTCCTGATTTACTTTGACTATAAGCCCACAGGAAGAAATGTCTATGTCATTTGAGAGAAAGGAGTCGATGACTCCAGGGTTTTCTCCTGGACAAGTAGAGTTGTTGTCCACTGAGATTGGGAAGACCAAGGGTGGAGCCGGCTTGAGATGTATATCAGACTTCTAAGTGGGGAACTTGAGCAGGCAGTTGGATACACAGGTCTGTGAGTTGTTGGGATATATAAAGTATTTAAAGCGGTAAAACTGTATGAGAGAGTGAGAGTAGAGAAAGAAAGATGATCAAAGGCTGAGCCCTGGGGCACTCCAACATTTAGAGTGCTGACAATAGAAATATCATGTGAGCACATTAATTTTAAGTTGTTTTGTAGCCACATGAAAAAAAAGAGAAAGACAAAGAAACTGGTGAAATTAATTTGAAACCACATTTTATTTAACTAAGATATCCAAAATGTTATCATTTCAGCATGTGATCGCTATAAAAATTATTATTTTTTTAATTTTATTTATTTATTTGAGAGAGAGTACAAGCAGGGGGAGTGGCAAGGGAGAGGGAGAAGCAGGCTCCTGCCCAGCAGAGAGCCCAACGTGGTGTAAAAATTATTAATGAAATATTTTATATTCTTTTTTTCCTAGTAAGTCTTTGAAACCTTATATGTGTTGGGACGCCTGTGTGGCTCAGTCGGTGAAGCATCTGCCTTTCGCTCAGGTCATGGTCCCAGGGTCCTGGGGTCGAGTCCCGCATTGAGCTCTTTGCTCAGTGGGGAGCCTGCTTCTCCCTCTGCCTGCAGCTCCCCCTGCTTATGCTCTCTCTCTCTGTGACAAATAAATAAATAAAATCTTTTAAAAAAATGAAAACTTGGGGCACCTGGGTGGCTCAGTCGTTAAGTGTCTGCCTTCGGCTCAGGTCATGATCCCAGGGTCCTGGGATCGAGCCCCGCATCGGGCTCCCTGCTCAGCGGGAAGCCTGTTTCTCCCTCTCCCTCTGCCCCTGCTGTGTTCCCTCTCTCGCGTGTCTCTCTCTCTGTGAAGTAAATAAATAAAATCTTAAAAAAAAAAAATGAAACCTTACATGTTTTGAACACATAGCAATTTCAGTTCGAGCTCGCCACATTGCTAGGATTCTATAGCCACCCGAGGCTGGCAGCCGACCTGATGGACAACACAGATGGAGAGGTCTGGAAGAGAGACTAGCAAAGGTGATGGGAAGAAGGAATATGTGAGGTAGAAAGGAAACAAGACACCATGGTGTCCTGGAAGCTGTGTGGGTGAAGTGGTGATAATCTATAGAAATTTTCTTATAATAGTTTCAGTTTTCTCAATGAGGAAACAAGCCAGGTTTACTGCCAGGGTGAGGACGTAGGAGGAGATATAGGGGTATAAGAGAGAGGTGAGACCCGGAGAAAGAACAGAGGAGGGAAGTAAAGGATGATTGCTGGACAGTGTGAAAACTCAGAGAATGACAATGATGAATTTAAAGTGAGAACAAGGCAGTGAAGCTGGGTGTTTTTTTATTTTGGGGTTTTGTTTTTTTGGTTTTTTTGACAGAGAGAGGGAGAAAGAGAGAGAGCACAAGCAGGGGGAGTGGCAGGCAGAGGGAGAGGGAGAAGCAGGCTCCCCACTGAGCAGGGAGCCCAATGTGGAACTCGATCCCATGACCCTGGGATCATGACCTGAGTGGAAGGCAGATGCTTAACCTACTGAGCCACCCACGCACCCCAAAAGCTGGGTGTTTTTATCCAGATCAGATAGACAGAGACTTGCATTTAACCAGGGTAATAGTCTTACACTCTCCTTCTTGATGTCACTTTGTTTTGGTTAAAGTTGTTTGATTGTAAATAACTGAAATCAGCTCACATTAGGTAAATCAAAAAAGAAAATTTATTGGAAGAATTCTGGATAATTTTCAGAAATTAAAAGTTGCCGAGAGAGTCAGGAAGCAGGCAGCAGGTGGAAACCAAGCTGCAGGCACTGTGCGTGTCTGCCTCCTCCCCCTCATCCAGCATGCCTCCTCTCCCGCGTCTCCATCCACAATCCTACAAAAGACAGTGGTCCCACTACAGCTAATCTGATAGAGTAAGTTTGGGTTAAGTGGGATGTGAGTCAAGGAAAAAATCATGAGGAAAAAGCAGCAGTTAATAATTCAAAATATTGTCTTATAAAATATGTTTGCAAAAGCATACAGCATCAGGTGCTGATACCCAGTAAGTGTTCCAGTGAAGTTTTATGGCATATTCAGTGTGAAAGTATAAGATAAAATCATGATGCCCATACAAATATAAAGTGAACACATCAAAGATTTTATTTAACTCATTAGTTAATGAAGGGATAAGATGTTTCAAGCAGGTGAAAAGAGAATTCAAAGACCATACATATATGTAGTCATAAAATGAATCTACAAATAGATGCAAAACTAGTTGCTGTTTGGTGGGGGGTGGGAGGTCAGAGAGATCAGTTTTCCCTTTACTGACTACACAGGATTCATTTGCACGTGTATAAAACAGAATTATTTGCATTGCTATGTACTCTACATCTTACAGTGTTGTAAAATAGCTCATAGATGATGAAAAGTGAAACTCCCATAGACTCAGGTAAATTAGATGATGTGCTGTAGATAATGCATAGGTTTCCATTGAAGACATCCAGTAATTTTTTGATCCATTTCAAAATCTTTCACAATTTATCCTGATAACTGAAAAAACCTGAATTGTTGGTAAACACATTTCTTTATTATTCTCTCACTGTCCAATATTTTTATGTGCTCAGTATTTTGTGCCTTTTCATTTTTTAAAATGAGGTTTTATATTTAATTATTTAAAGTTATATAGCACCCAGGGCATAGTCACACACAATAAAACACCAGATATCCGGATTCCTTGGGACCTGTGCATAAGTTTTATTTGTCTTTTTTTTTTAAGATTTTATTAATTTATTTGAGAGAGACAGAGAGAGAGCATGAGCAGAGAGAGGGCCAGAGGGAAAGGGAGAAGCAGACTCCCCGCTGAGCAGGGAACGGACGTGGGGCTTGATCCCAGGACCCTGAGGTCATGACCTGAGCCAAAGGCAGATGCTTAACCAACTGAGCCACCCAGGTGCCCCTATTTCTTTCTTTCTTTCTTTCTTTCTTTCTTTCTTTCTTTCTTTCTTT
>NC_058408.1:26140507-26212353 GCF_002201575.2 Neomonachus schauinslandi | reverse complement strand
TTTCTTTCTTTCTTTCTTTCTTTCTTTCTTTCTTTCTTTCTTTCTTTCTTTCTTTCTTTCTTTCTTTCTTTCTTTCTTTCTTTTTTTAAGATTTATTTATTTATTTGAGAGAGAGAGGGAGTGAGAGAGAGGGCATATGTGGTGGGGAGGGGCAGAGGGAGAGAGAATCCCAAGCAGACTCCCAGCTGAGTGTGGAGCCCAATGTGGGGCTTGATCTCAAGACCCATGAGATCATGACCTGAGCCGAAATCAAGACTTGGATGCTTAACAGACTGAGCCACCCATGCACCCCTGCATAAGTTTCATATCTTTGAGCCCCAAAGTCTATCATCTCAACCATTTTTGTTTTTTGTTTTTGTTTTTGTTTTTTTTTAAAGATTTTATTTATTTATTTGAGAGAGAGCACATGAGAGGGGGGAGGGCCAGAGGGAGAAGCAGACCCCCTGCCGAGCAGGGAGCCCGATGCAGGACTCGATCCCGGGACTCCAGGATCATGACCTGAGCCGAAGGCAGTCGCCTAACCAACTGAGCCACCCAGGCGCCCTGTTTTTGTTTTTAAGTAGGCTCCACACTGAGCATGGAGCTGAACACAGCGCCCGAATTCATGACCCATGACCCTGAGATCAAGAGTCAGATGCTTAACCAGCTGAGCCACCCAGGTGCCCCAACCATCTTGGTTTTTCTAAACCTCTTATAAAAGAAAATGGGCGGACTATTAATGATATGAGCAAATGCTCCTGTAAAGGATCAGAATATGCCACCCCAAAATATACCATTTTAGCATAAGAATGATTTTGAGCTGGAGGCAAATGAGAATCAATAGTTGTAGAAAGAAGCCTCCTCAGTGCCTTCCCTATCTAACTGACAGCAGAAACTTCTGGGAAATGAGGACTGCCATAAATCTCCTCTCTTGGGGGAGTTTTATGGCCATGAAGAAGAGGGAAAGTCAGCACTGACAGGGGTCTGCAAACAGACCTTACCGAAATAACCCTTATCTTCTATTAGTTTACTCTTCTATATTCACCTTCCCTGTTTGCCACCCCTAAAAGCTCAAACTCGTTTTCCTTTATCTTGTCACTTCTCTACAATTTTATTGTTCTGTTAAGACAGTATATGAGCTCTGGGGCGCCTGGTTGGCTCTGTTGGTTAAGTGTCTGACTCTTGATTTTGGCTCAGGTCATGATCTCGGGGCTGGGCATGTGCTGGGCATGGAGCCAGCTTAGGATTCTCTCTCTCTTCTAGCCCTCTGCCCCTCCCCCATTCTTAAATAAAAAAAGATGCTATACAAGCTCCAAGTTTTAACCATCCCTTTGAGTTACTCATCATTAGGTGCCCTCCCCTTGTGTGTATGCATTCTGTCTTTTGTCAGTCTAATTCCCAGGGCCCCAGCCAGAGAATTTTTTTCCTTCCCTACACTCACAATATTAATATTCAACTTGAAAAAGCAGGAGACAAATGAGTTTGTCCTGTTTGGTAGATTATATTACTGTTCCCAAATTATTCATGCCCTTTCCTGAAAGAATTCTACATACCTCCTCCCATTGCCACATGATTTTCAGGACACATCCCATTGGTGGCAGGCTTAGCCACCTGACATTTTTGTGAGTTGAAAGGCTATTTGCTACTTCCTAGCTGATGCTTTGAGAGCCATGGCATTCCACTTTTCTTTTCCATCTGCCAGGAAAATAGCTTCTTCCTGATAGAAGCCTTTGCTTCCACTTAAATTCCAGAATAAAGAAGACATATAGAGTAGAATCTTAGCTAGCCTACAGCTGAGCTGACATAAGCAAGACATACACCTTTGGGATTATAAGCTTTTGGGATTTGAGGATGTTGTTTGTTACTGTAGCATCTGTTGAACTTTGCATCCCACATTTTCTCCTTCAGGATTCACCTTTCTTCTTGTTGAAACAGTTTTTTCGGTAAAAGTCTTTGGTGACTAAAATTTCTGAGTTCTTGCATACCTGAAGACGTCTTTATTCTACCCTTACTCTGGAATAATAGTCTCACTGGGCATAGCATTTTATATTTACCATTATTTTATTTCTCCATTTTGAAGATTTTATTCCACTGTCTCTTAGCATCTGCTGTTATATAAGAGAAAGTCTGGGATCAATCTGATTCTTGTTTCTTAGTACATAATCCATCTTCCCTCTTTGATAGCTTTCAATATTTCCCTTTCTTGTTTTCAAGTGTGGCTATGAGTTTTTAAATCTATTTTCTCCCTCATTTTATGTATTCAGAGAAGGAGGAGGAGGTTTTAGCATCTGTTCCACCTGCTGTCTTGACCCAGAACTTGGCTTCTATATTACTAGGAAATGACTTGCTTTAATGACATGTACTCATCATTTTGAATTGTCCTTTTTTGTATAATGTTGCAAAAGCCTGATGCCCCTCAGGCATCTGATGAAGCTTACAGAACTATTTGGATTTACTTCAAGTATTATTAATAAACTTCTGTGTTTTTGTAGCTCTGTGTCTTTTTTTTAGGGTTTGCCCCTCCTTCTGCTCTTCTTTCAGGCTATCAGCGGCCACTTCATCCTAATGCCCATATACCCATCCATAGCAATCTTCTGCATGATGCTTGGCCTCTTCCCTGCTCCCCAGCCACCTCAGATTTATGCCTTCTGCTTTGTTGTGCAGAGCAATTGTGTTCTCTGTAGCTCCTGCCTCCAAACTCAGCTTGCAACTCCTCTTTGAAAACCCATAGGATTATTCATGTGCTCTAGTACACAGTGGGAGATATCTTCTGACTCCTTTTCTTTTTTCTACCAGTTCAGCAAACAGAAAGAAATGGTATAGAAATTTACTTCTTTATTGATATAAATCATACTACTGTATTAGTGAGAACTGTGTCTGACTCCTAATAATAAAGATGCTAATTAAAGGACTTAATCTAATAAAAGGTTTTTTGTTTACTCCACATATATAAGCTTGATAGCTGGTATTGTGGCTCCTTGGTCTTCAGGGACCCGAGCACTTCCTATTGTTCTGTTTGGCCTTCCTTAACATAAGGCTTTCAAACTCATTGTCCCTTTATGGTCACAAGATAGTTGCTAGATTGCCAACCGTCACAACCACATTCCAGCCAAGACAAGGAAAAAGGTGAGAAGGGCAAAAGGGTATGCTCCCCACTTGAGTCAACCCCCTCTTAGAAGCTCCCAGACACCCTACCTCTTCCAATTCTATTTCATTGGCCATCCCTAGCTACAAGGCAAATGGACTATATCGCCGTTATACCATCACTTTTGGTGTTGCTCTACACTGTACGTTAGCTTACTTCCTGGTTCTCAATTATATTCTAGTTAGATGGAATATGATTCAATATTTAAAATAAATATACATGTTTTGATTTTCATGGCCCTTGACTATTCTCAAAGATCCAATCAATAGCTATAAAATGGATAAAACATTAAGTGTCAAAATCATCGACTGTACCAACCTTGAAATACCATCCAGGGAGCACTGTAGAATTGGCAGAATTATCTCACACAATTACTGGTTAATTCAGTTCCATGTTTACTGGGTGGCTTCTGTGCTGGCTAGGTGCCAGTTACCTGTGGTGGGTACTGGGAGCAATCAACGTGGTCCTGTCTTTGGGGAGTTCCAATTTCACTGACTCACAGGTGCCTGGAGGCAGGGGGAAGCCACCAAATGGTTTTACACAAGGGAGAGATGTGATCACATCTGTATTTCTGAAAGATAGCTCAGACTAGGTAGGATGAACAGGAAAAGACGCTTGAGGCAGAGAATTTCACTCTGGAGGCCAAATATCATTCTGCATTGCTGTGCCTTTTTTTGTTATTCTAAAGATTTTTATTTTTTTAAGTAATCTCTACATCCAACATGGGGCTCAAACCCACAACCCTGAGATCAAGAGTTACACGCTCTGGGCGCCTGGGTGGCTCAGTTGGTTAAGCAACTGCCTTCGGCTCAGGTCATGATCCTGGAGTCCCTGGATTGAGTCCCGCATCGGGCTCCCTACTCGGCAGGGAGTCTGCTTCTCCCTCTGACCCTCCCCCCTCTCATGTGCTCTCTCTCTCTCATTCTCTCTGTCTCAAATAAATAAATAAATAAATAAATAAATAAATAAATAAAGAGTTACATGCTCTACCCATTGAGCCAGCCAGGTGCCCCTACATTGCTCTGCCTTTTTTTTTTTAATTTTTTTTTATTCTTATGTTAATCCCCGTACATTACATCATTAGTTTTATTTTTATTTTTTAAAGATTTTATTTATTTATTTATTTGACAGAGAGAGAGAGATGGCGAGAGCAGGTACACAAGCAGGGGGAAATGGGAGAGGGAGAAGCAGGCTTCCTGCTGAGCAGGGAGCCCGATGTGGGACTCGATCCCAGGACCCTGGGATCATGACCTGAGCCAAAGGCAGACGCTTAACGACTGAGCCACCCAGGTGCCCTACATCATTAGTTTTAGATGTAGTGTTCCATGATTCACTGTTTGTGCATAACACCCAGGGCTCCATGCAGAATGTGCCCTCCTCAATACCCATCACCAGGCTAACCCATCCCCCCACCCCCCTCCCCTCTAGAACCCTCAGTTTGTTTTTCAGAGTCCATCGTCTCTCATGGTTCGTCTACCCCTCCGATTTCCCCCGCTTCATTCTTCCCCTCCTGCTACCTTCTTCTTCTTCTTTTTTTGCTTAACATATATTGCATTATTTGTTTCAGAGGTACAGATCTGAGATTCAACAGTCTTGCACAATTCACAGCGCTTACCAGAGCACATACCCTCCCCAGTGTCTATCACCCAGTCACCCCATCCCTCCCACCCCACCCCCCTGCTCTGCCTTTTTTGTCCAATAACCACACCTCGCCTTCTCCGCCATGTGCCTCGTCTATCCCCAAATCCTCATGATCCCCCATCTTTAGATTTTTCTCACCTCAAACTTTCAATTACATGCCTACTCTCCTGGAAGCCCAGGGATAGTCAACGTGACTTTCTGGGGTCAAGAGTCAACACTGTCTTCATTCATTTATTCTTCACACATTTCCTGAGCTTGTACTATGCTCTGGGCTCTGGACTAGGGTTGCAAAGGTAGAACACACTCAGTTGTTGCCCTCAAGGCAGGGACAAATTATTTTGGCTTCTCTTTATGCTTAAGAGCATTAAGAATCTAGAGCTAATTTTAGCTGGAAAAGGGGATAGATGAAAAGAGCAGAGCAAGAATCAGAACAAAAATGAGCAGTGTGGGTTTGAGAACAGTGAAATCAGGAGGGCGAATTTATCCTCAGGGCCTAGTGGTAGTTTCCCCCAACCCCAGACTGCCCCCTCCCCTTCCTTTTCCCCTTCCTCCTCCTCCGGTCTCCTCACAGCCAAGCTTGGCTTCCATTCAAACTTTCCGGAAATCCCCTACCCAATTTCCAGCTTTTGAAACAATGACTCTCTGGAGACTATTCCCATTGTCCTTGGAACTAGAACAATGAGAGAGTAGAGCCTCCTCCTTGGCTTCAGGCTACATCCCTGCTCCCAGCCTTCCCCGCCAAAGTAAAAGCTTCCTCAACTCTCCAATCACTGTTCCCATCTGTCTAGAGGCAGGAAGTTGGGGGAGGTAGGTGGAAAAAGCACTTTCTATTAACTGCAACTGAAACCCAAAGTGAGCCCCAACCTCTAAGTACTACCTGGGACCTGCCCTCTCAGGCTAGAACTAAGAAGGAATCTCTCCCCAGGACTGCAGTTGGACACCTGAATATGCTAGGGGTGGGCAGAAAAGCTCAGGGCTTGATTCCTGTATTTTCTAAATCTCTTTTGATGCCTTGGTTTCCCCCTGCCATCGAGGTGAGAGGACCAGAGGCCATTCTAAAGGGATTGGCGGTCTGCTTCTTTGTCACTGCGTGGCTCCTCTTCCACTCCCAACTCTGACCCTAGGAGACCCCTGTCCCCTTCCTTGCCCAGTTCTGCCAAAAGGGCTGTTAGATGGGGGAGGGGGTGCAGGCGGGCTTTTCTTGCACCATCCTGGCGCCTGACGGGATCGGGTTACTGGAGGCAGTCTGGATTTGAATGTGCAAATAAACAGAAGTGGCTTTGATCCGCCAGGCTGAGAGGGAGGGAGAAGAAAACTAAGTGCCCTGGTCAGAGAAGTGCACGCTGGGCACTTGAAAGAGGGTTTGGGGGTTGTGGAGCGTGAGTTGTCCTTATTCTTTTGAGCGGACAGAAGACCTATTAAAAAAGCGGGGGGGGGGGGGGGATCTAGAAAGAAGCAGGAACGCACTTCAAGCATCTCAGACTTCTTTTGCAGTCCATATATTCCATTGGCCCTTTCTTGTTGTTCCGGGAGGGGAGTGGTAGCTTGGACTCCACCCTCCCTCAGGGCTGTCTCGCCTTTGGGACACGTTGGGTGCCCTTGGGAGGGGGAGAGAAGGAATGGCGCTGTGGTTGTGTGAGGTTCAGGGTGGGACCGTACGTTGGGAGGGGGTAGGGCCTATTGTCTCCCTGGGCACCAATCCACAGCCACAGGCAGGCTTCGAGAGGGAGAGACAAAGGAGGGAATGGGAGAGCACAAAGGGAGCGAGGAATGAAATGGTAAGTAAAGGCAAACAAAAGTGAACCGGGGGAGACAAAAGCTGGGAACAATATTCCCCAGGCAATAGGCTCAGGAACAATAGGGACACTGACAGCCCCACAAAGACACCAGTGTCTCCAAGTAGACGTTATCTCAGGCAGTGGTTGGCAGCCCCGCTCTGGCTGCAGCTATTTTCAGTGTTGCTTTTGTGCCATGCTGAACAATATTCCTTGCATGGCTGCTGATAGAAAGATGAGAAGGGTTCTGTTTGATTCTCCTCTTCCTTCCCTCCCCCTTGCCCCTTTTCCAACCCCCACCAGCTCCAGCCATTCTGGGCTCAAGTCACTGGCCTGGTTAGGGGTGTGTGCGTGCGCGCGCGTGTGTGTGTGTGTGTGTGTGTGTGTGTGTGTTAGAAGGGGACCAAGGGACCCAGCAGGGAGGGTCTCTTTCAGGCCTTTCAGTGGCTCTCAGTCTTACTAGGATCTCCGTGGAAGGAAGAAAGAGGAGGTTAGGACTGGGCAAGTAGGGGCTAGACAACTAGGTGTATGAGGAGGATTGTTTAGGGAAGTGGATTCTGCCTTCACCAACAGTCATAAGACTAGCCCGAGCTATTCATTGTAAAAAGATCTGCTCAGCAAGTATTTTGCCTGCTGTGGGTGGCTCTTCATTTAATAGCCAAGGCCATAAGGGATCCTATCCGGCCTTCTGCCCCCTTCCTCCAAGAGCCATTGCTTTCATCCATCTCGGTGTATAGTTTTAGCAGTTCCTCGACTAGCTCCCAACTCCCCCTGCACCCCCCAACACCTCTGCCACTCCCAGTTGAACCGAAAGATCAGGGTAACTAGTCCTAGATTGGGAAAAGACTGTTTGGTAGCATGGGCCCTTTTATAGGCCCAATGGCAATCCCCATCAGGGCACCCATGACCCCAGTGGTAGCCATTCCCCACTAAGTGTCTCCACCATTTTCCTTCCTAGAAGAACTCTGACCCTAGACTATTGGGTCAGAGCTGTCCTTTCTCAGGGCCACCTTGTGCATGACGCTGTTTCACTCTTAGTTTTCTCAGGGTTGTAACCCACGGGCTTAGGAAGAACCACTTTTTCAACTAACTGATCTTTTTGTTATTGTTCATATTCTTCTATTCAGGCTATCTTTTTTTTAGATGGCTAAACTACTACATTTTAGATCTCTGGCTTCTACAAAAAAAATTGAGACCAAATTTCTTGGTAAGGCATTGCTATAAAAATTTCAGGGAGAGGGGTGCCTGGGTGGCTCAGTCGGTTAGTCGTCTGCCTTTGGCCCAGGTTGTGATCTCAGGGTCCTGGGATCGAGTCCCACATCGGGCTCCCTGCTCAGTGAAGAGTCTGCTTCTCCCTCTCCCTCTGACGTTCCCCCTGCTCAGATTCTCTCTCTCACTCTGTCTCTCTCAAAAATATAAATAAAATCTTAAAAAAAAATTTTCAGGGAGAATGCCTTCCTAAGAAACTAGACACTCAGAGGTTCACCCAGAAGGTTGAGCGATCACTTAACTTGTGGGACTTGTGGCTATTTGTCCACCTTTCTCAATATAAGTTAGCTCGTTAAAGGATGGAAACACATTTCATACCTCTGTTGGCTACCTCATGGCATCATGGCACATAATTGGTTTTCAATGAACACTTGCTGAATTGGACCAAATTTAGAGACTCAGAAGGAACCTTAAAGCTCATCTAGTTAGTACTTTGCTATTCAAAGTGTTGTCCCTGGACCAACAGTGTTAGCATCACCTGGGAGATTTTTCGAAATGCAAAATCTCAGGCTCTACCTCAAAGTTGCTGAATCAGAATCTGCATTTTAACAAGCTCCTCAAGTAATCCATATACTCCTTGAGAAGCATGGATCGACTATAGCTTTTCCCTTTCTGCCTCCCCATACCCCTGCCCATTTCATGATAGTACTGCCATTCACAGCCTAGATTCTGTGAGCTAGACCAGGTCATTCAGTGAGCATCTACAAGAAGATCTGTGTAGGGATGAACTCACCACCTGTGAGTGCCATAGTTGGAATCAAATCAAATTGAACAGAATTACATTGACTTTCAAAGAGCTTAGGAGTGGGACCTTGCACTTAGCATATGGTCATTCAAGGCATGTTGAGAGAAAGGTTTAAATCACCTGTTATAACCTCCCTGGATGATCGCTGTGATGAGTAATTTTATGGGTCAAGTTGACTGGGACAAGGATACCCAGACATTTGGTCAAACATTATTCTGGGTGTGTCTGTGAGAGTATTTCTGAATGAGATTAACATTTGAATTGGTAGACTGAGTAAAGCAGCTTGCTGCCCCTAATGTGGGTGAGCCTTACCAATCAACTGAAGACCTGAATAGAACAAAAAAGGCTGGCTAAGAGGGAGTTTTGCCTGCCTGACTGATAGGCTGAGACATTGGTCTTCTGTCTCGGGAGTCAGACTGAAACAACAGCTCTTCTTGGGTCTTAAGCCTAGTAGCTTTTGAACTGAAATTTACATCATTGGCTCTCCTAGTTCTCAGGCCTTCAGACTTGGATTGGTACTATATCATACTATATCAGCTCTCCTGGGTCTCCAGCTTGCTGACTGTGGATCTTGGGGCTTATAATCATGTGAGCCAATTCCTTATGATAAATCTCCTTGTGTTTATGGTTCTGTTTCTCTAGAGAACCCTGACTAATATAGATTTTGGTACCAAGAAGCGGAAGTGCTGCTCTAACAAATACCCAAACGTGTGGAAGTGGGTTTAGAACTGGGAAGTGGGCAAAGGGGGGCAGATTTTTGACATGCATGCTAGAGAGAAGGAGAGGTCTCTAGGCCTGCACAGGGTGGCCTGAAGGGCTCTGGAAGGGCCTGAGAGTACAGGACACAGAATCTCATTATTCTTCCAAAGTAGAGATGGTAACATCTCCTCCTTTCTTCTGATGTCCTTGGTGCAAATGGGGGCTGGGGGTGGGGCTGCTGCCTGCCCTATAACTCCAAGCCATTCCCAGGCAGGGATGGGCACTCAAGGCTGTTATGATTATACCAATTCAAAACTCTTTTCTTGGACTGAAAGATTTTGCTGCTATTGTTCAGACAATGGTGCTATCTTCCCAACTGTAGGGGGGGATGTTATAAATGAATAGAGTCAAAATTTTACAATTACAATGAAATTTATTTTTCCCAGAGGTTAAAAAAAAAACAACAAAGTACCTTTGTTGGTGCTTACTTATAAAAAGCTTTATTCATGTGGTTGTTTTAATCCTAATATGTTCAATTTCATCAGCTTCTATAAAGATCACCATGACTCCCAAGTACTCAACCAATCTATACAAATTTATAAACCATTGCAGGGTTTATTTGACAATCTTCCCTTATCAAACCAGTCCATTCTCTCCAGTGAAATGAATAGCAGTGTAATTTCTGATCTGTGGGCAATGTCTGGGAGGTGGGGAGAGTATCTGGGGCTGGCAACCTACTGGCCAGCCAAACTGGAAAATCAGCTTTTCAGAAGTTTCCTCCTGACTCCTCCCTGGCCCATTTATTTTAGATTATCCTTCACCTCCACTCCCCAGATTAGGGGAAGGCAGAGGAGAGAAAAAATATTAAGGTTTGGGATGGAATACCATTGAGCCTATTTGTAATTAGTTCTGAGTTCTCAACAACAGAGGACAGGGACGGAGGTATTATGTGTTTTTTAAACACTCAGCAAGAAGCAGCCCCAGCACCAGCTGTGTTCTTAGCTCTCCTAATCCACAAGGCACAGCCATTGGACAAGACTGGGATAACAAGAGCCTTACATGATCTCCCACCACTTCGGCATCTTCCTGTGTGTCTTCTGACATGACCTAATCATCCTCCACCAGCTACCCCTGCTATATGGGAAGGTCCCCTGGCCAATACATAACATACATCACAACGTGTGGGCATCAAGGATGGGACCATTTTCCGGAGTCAAAGAATAATCTATAGGATCCAGGCAGCTAGTGCTGGGCAATGGCTCAGAGTCCCAAAGAGGTTCAACAAAGTAGAATTTAGGTTATTGCAGACATGATCTGGGATGGGGAGTTGGGGAGCCTACTCACAGAATGTGAACGAAGGGTAGCAGAATATGCAACCCCAAAATATGCCACTATATTGAGCTGAAGGCAATTGAGAAGAAGCAGACACAAGAAAAGCTCTCTGACTTCCCCTTATTTACCTAAAAGCAGGACATAAATCTGTAAAGGTGTCCCCCCTCCCTGCTCTACCAGGAAGAACAGAGTTCAATCACTGGAGACAACTCTAGACCCTTATCAGCCCAGAGATGGCACCTGAGAAATCTACTTAACAAACTTTACTGAAGTAACCCCTGTCAGCCATTAGTTCTCTCATATATTTACCTTCCCACCTGTTGCTGTCTTAGAGACTCAGAGTCCTTTTCCTTTGTCTTGCCACTTCCCTAAAAATTTATTGTTAAGATGCTAACCACCTGTTTGAGTTACTCATCATTGGGTACTCCTGTGTGTATGCACGATGCACGTGTTAATAAACTTCTGTTTTTCTCTTACTAATCTGTCTTGTATCAGTCTAATTACAGAGACCAGCCAGTGAACCTAATATGGGTGGAGGGAAAACAGTTTTTCCTCCCCTATGTTAGGGAAGCGCAAGGGCCTCTGGGTTGCTTAGGAAGATGAGGGGACGATGACCCCCTGAGAAAGCATTCTGGGTTGTGGAAATTGAAGAAGGGATTTCAGCTTTTGCTGATGAATATGTAAGGCACATGTAAAATAACTGTAAACTTGAGCCCTTGTTTTGGAGTAAATAATGCAGGGTTTTTATTATCTTGCCATAGACTCTAATTAGACCCCTAGAACGGGTTATAGCATTCTGCACTATCTGCGCCACTCCCTGTCCCCATATCTTCCCCCAGCCTGAGGCATACTTGGAAGCAGGGGGATTGTCAGTCTCTTTCATTTTATTTTATTTTTTTAAAGATTTTATTTGTTTGACAGAGACACAGCGAGAGAGGGAACACAAGCAGGGGGGGTGGCAGGGGGAGAGGCAGGCTTCCTGCCGAGCAGGGAGCCTGATGCGGGGCTCGATCCCAGGATCCTGGGATCATGACCTGAGCGGAAGGCAGACGCTTAACGACTGAGCCACCCAGGTGCCCTCAGTCTCTCTTTTAAAGACTCATTTCCAGTTGGCATACAGAAAGTTTACAGAGGGGCACCTGGCTGGCTCAGTTGGAAGAGCACATGACTCTTGATCTCAGGATTGTGAGTTTGAGCCCCACGTTGGGTGTAGAGATTACTTAAATAAACTTAAAATAAAGAAAGTTAGTTCACAGAGACTGCCCTCTGAATGATGCCTCTGGAATGAGCAATGATGTGGCTCAATCCATTTTTGCTTCCTAAGTCTGTGCCCCATCAGTGAGGCACCAAAGTCACCCCCCTCCCTTTCCCAGTGCCTAACCTTTGGGACCTAGATCACTCTCACCCATTCCATGGCTCTGCCTGCTATCTTTGGAGAGAAATGTAATCTCAACCCATCCTTCACTTTTCAGGAGGCACTAATTTAGTCTGTGCTAGTGGACTAGGTGTCCAATATCAAGGGCGACTTGCCTTCTAGGTAAGACGTTTTAAAGTCCTAGTCAAGGGGCGCCTGGGTGGCTCAGTCCTTAAGCGTCTGCCTTCAGCTGAGGTCATGATCCCAGGGTCCTGGGATCGAGCGCCGCATTGGGCTCCCTGCTCAGCGGGAAGTCTGCTTCTCCTTCTCTCACTCCCCTTGCTTGTATTCCTTCTGTTGCTGTGTCTCTCTCTGTCAAATAAATAAATAAAATATTTTAAAAAATAATAAATTCTTAGTCAAAATTGTCCTTTGTTTCTTAAAATTTCTGTTCAAAACGCAGGCATTCCAGGATTAAGTTCCTGATCAAACCAGCCAACCTGTGGTCATTGAACACTGCCCCTTTCTTGGGATTCATTACCTACTTAGCACATTTATCTTTGCTCTCAGGCTTTGGTTTCTCGTACTCATTCTTGGTCTGAGTTTTCTCCATACGTGACCCTACTGCTTTCATTAGGCATCAAGCTATGAGAGGAAAAAGGCCTCATGTAGCCCTGCCTGGGGATCGAATCAACAAAGAGTTTTTCAGTACCCATTGTACGCAAGACACAGTTTTAGGATGAGTACTGGAAGATGAGCAAAAAGATGCAATGAGTTGGAGGCTACCCCTGCCCTCAAGTAGTTTACAGCTAGCTGGAGAAAGAGACATAATCATACGTAGAGTGAACTGATAGGAGATTTCAAGATGACAATAAGATAGAATTGAGAAGGAAGCGTAAGAATGTTCAAAGAAGATAAAGTCAATACAGGTAATAAAAGAGTCAAAGGAAAATAAGGCTTGAAGTGAAGGTGGAATTGGTCTGGCCAAAAGGAGAAAGAATGACCTTAGAAAATGATAGAAACAAAGATACAGTCAGTTCTGCTGTGAGGCTTGTTTTGAAAACACGGATCGTTCCAATCTGATTCATATATTAAGGAGCAATTTGAACATAATGTGATTTTTGGATTTGCTTATGCTTGATTTTGCCCTGGAAAACATGAGGTGGAGGAAAATGCACCCAGCTGAACCCACACAGGGTGGGAATACACAAAACGTACACAAGCACACCGGTCAAATGTGTACCCCCACCTGGGTTCACAGTGTTAGAGTTCAGTCTATGTGCTGCTGAAGTGAGCAGAGTTCATAGTGTTGTCAAACATACCCATTTACACCTGGGGTTATAATTTTCTTTCCAGTCTTGGATAACGCCCCCTTCCACCACTTCACAGTAACTCAGAAGTTACGCCCCTTCCAACATCCACTTCCATATGCAAAATTCAAATCTGTTTTGGGGTATGATGCTGTATTTATTGTAGTGTTTACATATTTCTCAACTATTTAACATGTATAAACTGTGCTACCATCTTATTAGGCTCCTGTCTTTTGTTGTTATTAACAATGTGTTTGAGTATTGTGACCTCTAACCTTATTTTTCCCATAAGCCCCTGGTTTTCATTGCACAGCTTTTGCATAGTGTGGTTATTTTTAGTAGCAGATGTGTTATAGCAGAACTGACTGTACAGGTTTTGGTAATAAAAATAATACTTGGAAAATTGTGAACAAATGATTAGGATTATAACTGCATTTATTTTATATTTTTAAAAGGTTTGATTTATTTATTTTTGCGAGATTGAGAGAGAGAGATAAAGAGAGAGTGAACATAAGCGGGGGTGGGAGAGGGACAGAGGGAGAAGCAGACTCCCCGATGAGTAGGGAGCCTGACGCAGGACTCGATCCCAGGATCCCGGGGTGAAGACCTGAGCCACCCAGGCACCCATAACTGCATTTGTGCAGGAGAATTTCAGACAGAAAGTTGATGTCAGACTCATTCATTCTTTTATGCATTCAGCTGACAAATATTTGTTGAGAGCCTACTATATGCCAGACTCTGTTCTTGGTGTTGCAGTTATAGCAGTGAAGAAAAAGGGACAAAAATCCCTGCCTGCCAGGTCTACATCCTAGTTGAGGAGGGAGACAAACACAAGATAAATAAATAAAATATATAGTGTGTTAGATAGCAATCAATGCTAAGAAGAAAAAAAATAAAACAGGAAAGTTGATATAATGTCTCAGGGGCTGGGTTTGGATATGGTGTCAATATTATTTACTGCTGTATAACAAATTATCTCCAACCTTAACAGCCAAAGACAATAAACATTTACTGTCTCACATAGTCTCTGAGCGTAAGAAAGTCAAGAGTAGCTTAACTAGAGTGATTCTGGCTCAGGATCTTTAATGAAATCACAGTCAAGGTATGAGCTATCAGCTTCCATGCTCAACCCACATGGCTCTTGGCAAGAAGCCTCAGTTCCTTGCCTCTCTCCATAGGACTGCTCGTGACGGGGCAGCTTGCTTTACCTAGAAAGAGTGATTCAAGAGAGAGAGATTGCATGCCTAAGGTGGAAGTTGTAGGTTTTTATAACCTAACCTCAGAAGCGGCATACCATCACTTCTGCTGCCACACAAACCAACCCTAGTACAATGTGGGAGGGGACAACAGGAAAACACAAGAGTATGAGTATGAAGATGTGATCATTAGGGGCCATTTTGGAGGCTGACTATCATAGTGACCAAGAAAGTACTCATTAAGAAAATGACCTTTGAGGTCCCTGGGTGACTCACTCAGTTAAGTGTATGCCTTCGGCTCAGGTCATGATCTCGGGGTCCTGGGATCGGGTCCCACACTGGGCTCCCTGCTCAGCAAGGAGGCTGCTTCTCCCCTCTCCCTTTGCTGCTACCTCTCTCTCTCTGTCAAATAAATAAGTGAAATCTCTTAAAAAAAAAAAAAGGAAGGAAGGAAGAAAGAAGAAAGAAAGAAAGAAAGAAAGAAAGAAAGAAAGAAAGAAAGAAAGAAAGAGAAAGAAAGAAAAAGAAAATGACCTTTGGATTATCCCTGAAGGAAGTGAGGGAAGTAGCCATTAGGATATCCGGGGGAAGGTCATTCTATGTAGGTGAAACAGCATGAACAAATACACATAGTTGGTGTGTTGGAAGGACAGCATGTTCAATGAGCTGCAGCAGAGTGGATGAAAGGGATAGGAAGAGAATGTCAAAGAGGTGACAGGGAAGGGGAATGCTTTCATCTTTACCCTGAGTGAAATACAAGTTTTGAGTAGAGAAGTGATATGATCTGACTTAGGATTTAACAGAGTATATCTGGTTGCTGTTTTGAGAATAGACCAAAGGGAAGCAAGAGCAGGAGCAAGAAGGTAAGTTAGGAGGTGAGAGATGGTGGTAAGAAGTGATGGTTAGGAGGTGAGAGGTGATGGTGGTCTAATTCTGGAAACATGTTGAAGGTGGAATACTCAGGATTTGTTAATGGGTTGGCTATGGGATTTAAGAGGAAGAGGAGCCAAAGATAACACTTTTTTTTTCAAGTAACAGGAAGAATGGAGTTGCCATTTATCTATGTTTGGTAAGACTTAAGAAGGAGCTGTGTTAGGGTAAACACAGCAATTCAATTTTGGACATGTTAAATTTGAAATGCCTGTTAGACATCCAGGTGGAGATGTTGCATAGACAATTGGATAATCAAGACTGGAATTCTGGCAAGAGATTTAGGTTAGAGATACAAGTTGAGGAATCATCAGAGATAGATGGAATTTAAAGTCCTGAGGTTGAGGGGTGCCTGGGTGGCTCAGTTGTTAAGCGTCTGCCTTCGGCTCAAGTCATGATCCCAGGGTCCTGGGATCGAGCCCCGCATCGGGCTCCCTGCTCAGCGGGAAGCCTGCTTCTCCCTCTCCCCCTGCTTGTGTTCCCTCTCTCGCTCACTCTCTCTCTGTCAAATAAATAAATAAAAATCTTTAAAAAAATAAAAAATTAATAAAATAATAATAAAATAAAGTCCTGAGGTTGAATAAAATCCCCTAAGGAGTGAATACAGATAGAAAGCTGAGTACCCCAGAGCACCCCAGCATTTAGGAGAGGGGGTAGCAAAGAGGACTGTGAAAGAGTGGCCAGAGAAGTAGGAGTCAAGCTAGGTAAGTGTATGTGAAGCCAAGTGAAGATGTCTTTCAAGGAAGACTCGGAAGATGCTCTTTGTCAAATGCTGCTGAGAGAATGAGAAATGTGTCCTGGATGTGGCATGTGGAGTTCATTTGCTACCATGACTGGAGCAGTTTTGATGGAGTGGTGGAGGCAAAACCCTCCCTGGAGTGGGTTAAAGATAGTATGAAAGGAGATAAATTGGAGACTGAGTATTCTTTCAAATAATTTTGTGTGAAGGGAGGAAGTAAGTTGCGGTCTTAACTGAAGGGGAAAATGGAGTCAAGAGACGGTTTTTTAAAGATTTGTTTATTTGAGAGAGAGAGAGCAGGGGGAGGGACAGAGGGAGAGAATCTTCAAGCAGACTCCCTGCTGACGGGAGACCTGATGTGGGGCTTCATCTCATGACCCTGAGATCAGGACCGGAGTGGAAACCAAGAGTTGAACACCTAACCGGCTGTGCCACCCAGGCATCCCAAGAAAGGGTTTTGTTTTTGTTTTTATTAAATATTTTCATTTACTTATTTGTTAGAGAGAGAGAGAGCACAAGCAGGGAGAGCGGCAGGCAGAGGGAGAAGCAGGCTTCCTGCCGAGCAAGGAGCCCGATGCGGGGCTCCATCCCAGGACCCTGGGACCATGACCTGAGCCAAAGGCAGACGCCTAACCGACTGAGCCAACCAGGCATCTCAAGAAAGGGTTTTTTTTTTTTTAAGGTGTTTTTTTTTTTTTTTTAAGATTTATTTATTTATTTATTTGAGAGAATGAGAGAGAGAGCACATGAGAGGGGGGAGGGTCAGAGGCAGAAGCAGGCTCCCCGCCGAGCAGGGAGCCCGATGCGGGACTCGATCCCGGGACTCCAGCATCATGACCTGAGCCAAAGGCAGTCGCTCAACCGACTGAGCCACCCAGGCGCCCAAGAAAGGGTTTTTTAAAGACAGCATGTCTGTGTGCTATGGAAGTGATGAGAAGGGAGACACGAATGAAACAGGAGAGACGGGGGGGGGGGGAGACCCGCTGAGGCAGAGTCCTGAGTGGGGGAGGGTCGATAGGGGCGGGTGCATGAGGGGGGGGGTTGTCCTCATCGAGGAGCACAGTGTATCCACATAGCTGGGGCAGCGGCAGAGTGCATGGGCACAGGAGCAGGGAGGTGGGTGGATGGGGTAAGGCCTTAAACTCAGAGTGAGGATGAAGGAGGGCGGTTGGAGTTTGGGAGGGACGAGGGAGAGATGTGAAAGCGTTGTCCAGGAGAGTGGGAAATATGGCATGTTTGCTATGCAGCATTAAGAGTCGTGTGTGATACATGGCCATGGATTTAAAGCCAACCAGTCAGCATAGCTGTGTATTGTTCCCAGCCATGGTCAGCTGTGTGGGAACAGGTGCAGTGTGGGAGAAGAGGCTGGGTTTAAACAAAGTTGAGGTTTGACAATCAGTAAGAGCTGATATGGCTCCCTGATTGACGTTCCTGTGGCTTGCTCGGAGACCACATGTGCTGGTTTGCCCAGGATCGTGCTAGTTTATGCCTGGTATCCCAAGGTGATTAGTAATAGTGCTCCCTTTCACTTTCCAAAACTGTTTTGATTTGGGTAACAAATGAAATGATCGTTCTACCTAGAGCAACAAGGAGCCACTGGGGTTTTCTCAACAGAGCATACATCATTGTTTGACTTTTAAAAAAAACACTGAATAGATCGTAAATTCCTTGAGGTCAGTGTCATGTTTCATGCCTTTTGTCCCCCATAGCTAGCATAACTTTCATCTGTGGCCTTCTTGTCTCTCAGTTAACCCAGCAAAAACACAGATGACTCAGGACTAGAAGAGCCATTGAGGATAATCCCAATTTTAGGCAAGCTCTCCTCAATCTCAAAGGGGAGGGAAGCAATTTACACTCTAAAAGGACCTTTCATAATCCTGCTCAGGAGGATTATGGGAGCAAAGTAGGTAAGATAGAAAGGAGGCCAGTCAAGACTGAGAACTATGCAGGGGGCAGGCTGACCTAAGGAAGGATTTCAAGCTCAAATGTTCTGGTTATCTGTTGCTGTGTAACAAATCACCCTAAGGGGCGCCTGGGTGGCTCAGTCGGTTAAGCGTCTGCTTTCGGCTCAGGTCATGATCCCAGGGTCCTGGGATCGAGCCCCGCATCAGGCTCCCTGCTCGGCGGGAAGCCTGCTTCTCCCTCTCCCACTCCCCCTGCTTGTGTTCCCTCTCTCGCTGTGTGTCTCTCTCTGTCAAATAAATAAATAAAATCTTAAAACAAAAAACCCAACAAATCACCCTAAAATTTAATGACTTAAAACATCAGCAATGGTTTCACTATCTCTCACTGTTTCTGTGGGTCAGGAACTTCCAGGAGGTTGGTTGCTGCACAGCTGTGGCTTGGGATTTCTTTTATGGTTGCGGTCTACTGGCTAGAGCTGGAACAGTGGGCGTCTGAAGAGTTTGGAGGCTGGTGAGACATCTCACTCTCTTCATGTAGTCACAGGGCCTTTCCTTGTGGTCTCCTGCTCAGGCTGATTTCAGGTAGCTCCTAGTATGGTGGCCTCAGGGTAACCAGACTGCTTCCATGGTGGCTGAAAACTTCCAGGATGAATGTCCTCGTGATTTAGCTTGGAAGTCACAGGGTTACTTCTGTCCTAAATCTGCTCAGTGTCAAAGGAAGAGGACATAGAACTCACTTCTCAACGGGAGGAGTATCAGAGTCACTTTATAAGATCACATGGGAGGGCAATATTGTTTGGCCCATTTTTGGAAAATATAATTGTGACACTAAGTTTGGGTTCTTCTACCTTCCTTCCTTCCAAGGAGTCTTGTTGGAAGGCTGAAGACCTCATGCTTTTTTTTGTTACCTTTAACCATTTTTATGTTGAAGATCCTTCCCAAATGGAACTTCTTGCCTAGCTCCCCTCCCTGATATGTGGTGATGTGTGTAAAGGATTTACTCAATGTCCAAAGGGTTTAGAGGAGGATGGAGATTGTAGGCTGTACCTCCTCAGAGAGAAGCTTGACAGTATGATGTGAACAAACTGCTCCATTTCAGCAGTTCAAAAAAGTTATCAATATGACATCGCATGACACATTAGGTTGTTGTTGTTGTTGTTGTTGTTTTTAGATTTTATTTATTTGACAGAGAGAGACACAGCGAGAGAGGGAACACAAGCAGGGGGAGTGGGAGAGGAAGAAGCAGACTCCTCGCCGAGCAGGGAGCCCGATGCGGGGCTCGATCCCAGGACCCTGGGATCATGACCTGAGCCCAAGGCAGACGCTTAACGACTGAGCCATCCAGGCGCCCCGACGCATTAGGTTTTATTAATGTGGAACAAATTACCACAAATTTAGTGGCTTTAACATAACACACAGTTGTTACCTCACCCTTTCCACGGGTCAGGAGTCTGGCATGTTTTAGACAGGTCCTCTGCTCATCATGTCACAAGGCAGAAATCAATGTGTCGGCTGGTTTGTTTTCACCTGGAGGCTCGCGTACAGAAGGGTCCATTTCCAAGCTCACTCAGTTGTTGGCAGAGTTCATTTCCTTGCACTTGCATGACTGGAGTCCTCGTGTCCTCGCTAGCTGTTAGCTGGGGACTCCTGTCAGCAGCTAGGCGTCAGGCCCGTGGCCATGTAGCCTTCACAGGCCATTTAA
This sequence comes from Neomonachus schauinslandi, assembly GCF_002201575.2. Classification (NCBI taxonomy): domain Eukaryota; kingdom Metazoa; phylum Chordata; class Mammalia; order Carnivora; family Phocidae; genus Neomonachus; species Neomonachus schauinslandi. The sequence continues at coordinate 26,192,633 of NC_058408.1, read as the reverse complement.
ACAGCGTAGCCGAACCCATGAACACAGAGAGCAAACTGGGGGTCGCCAGAGGGGAGAGGGTGGGGGGATGGGTAAATTGGGGAAAGAGGAGTGGGAGGTACAGGCTTCCAGTTATGGAATGGATAAGCCCACCGGAACGAAAGGCACAGCCCAGGGAATCTAGTCAATGGTGTTGTACCGGTGTGGGGTGAGCACAGCGTAAGGTGTAGAGTGGTGGGGTCACCATGTTGTATACCTGAAACCAGTGTCACGGTGTGTGCCGACTCTACTCATATATATCGATACAAAACTACCCAGACTAATGGTGGCACGCTATAAAAGTTCAATAAATGCCAGGTATCATTAAAAAAAGGAAAAAAGAAAACCATTTCAGCCACGATAAGCAAACAAGCAAACAAACACAGCGGCCTCCCTTTTCAAGGCCGGCTGCAGAGTCTCCGTCATACCTCGCATCTCTGACCTCAGGCCAAGCCCTGTCTCTTGTAAGGGCTCCCGTAATTAGGTCAGGCCCATCCAGAATAATCTCCATTCCAATTAACTCAAAGTCAACTGGGGCGCCTGGGTGGCTCAGTTGGCTTAGCCTCTGCCTCTGGCTCAGGTCACAATCCCAGGGTCCTGGGATCGAGCCCCGCATCGGGCTCCCTGCTCTGCAGGGAGCCTGCTTCTCCCTCTCCTACTCCCCCTGCTTGTGTGCGTGCCTGCTCTCTCTCTGTCAAATAAAGAAATAAAATCTTTTTTTAAAAAACCCAAAAACTCAAAGTCAACTAATCTGAAAACTTAAATACATCTGCAGAATCCCTTCACATTGTCAGATGATAACCTAATATTGGGAGTGAAATCCATCCAACGCACGATCCCACCACACTCAAGCACAGGGAACTGATTATACGGTCATGTACTCTGGGGGATGGGACTCTCAGGGGCCATCACCCTTGATCTTGAGGGGAACTTCTGGACTGTGGGTCTCCTATATTGATCAGGTTAAAGTTTTTGGAACCAGGAAGGGATGTGGTGTCCTTAAAGGGAGCTGGAAAGGTGAAGGAGAGGGAAGAACCCTCCAGCCTCCTTAGCTTCTGGTGTGGGTCACGTAGAGCTCAGCTCACCCTAGAACTGTGCTCACGACTCCCAGTTAGTAAACTAGCAAAGAAGTTATTTTTAAAAAAGCAATTAATAAAAAGATAAAGAAAAAAAGAAGATAAAAAGAGGGCAACTATAAAATTAAAAGTGATAAAGAGGAACAAAAAATATTGAGAACAAGCACTTAAGTAAAATAAAAGAAAGAGGTATAAAATAGAAAAGACAAAGCACATTAAGAACAATTAAACTGGGGACACCTGGGTCACTCAGTCAGTTAAGTGTCTGCCTTCAGCTTGGGTTGTGATCTCAGGGTTCTGGGATAGAGCTCTGTGTTGGGCTCTCTGTTCAGCAGCAAGTCTGCTTCTCCCTCTCCCTCTCTATCTGTGATCTCTCTCGCTCTCACGGTCTCTCAAATAAATAAATAAAATCTTAAAAAAAAGGGTGCCTGGGTGGCTCAGTTGGTTAAGCGACTGCCTTCGGCTCAGGTCATGATCCTGGAGTCCCGGGATCGAGTCCCACATCGGGCTCCCTGATCAGCAGGGAGTCTGCTTCTCTCTCTGATCCTCCCCCCTCTCATGCTCTCTATCTCATTCTCTCTCTCAAATAAATAAATAAAATCTTTAAAAAAAAAAAGAACAATGAAACCATGCCAATGATTAAAAGGACAAAATAACTTTTAAAAGCTAAAGTAATAAAAGTAAATAAAATGTAAGAACCAAGGAAGTAAGGAGCCATAGTAAATGTGTCTAAATATGGAGCAACAAATTCGAAAGCCTCGCAACCTCATGCTAAGTTAGCCAGAATTCTTTGAGCTGAAGAAACCCTAAAATCCAACACATGTATGTGAGCATCTTTCTCAACCAGGGTTCCTCATCCGAACCACAGAACACAGAAAAATTACTTGAGTGACTATTTTCTCCATGCTCCCCCCAAATGGTACATAGCTACTACCATTTATATGCACAGAAAATAAGTTAAATCGTGTACACAGTGGTTGCCTGGAGCATTAGGGCTTCATTCTCTCACCGAACTAGATGATCTATGTCAAAAAGTATGCAACCGAAACAGGATTGGTCAGTTTGGCACACAGTTCTGTGATGTTTTTGAGAAATAAGTTTTAGGTGAGAAGTGGAAACTGAAGTCAGACTCCTGGGACATTTTCTTCCTGAAGAGTTGCGTGGTCACGTGATAACCGACTGAAGAACAGAAGTCACTTTTGGATCATTTACTGAAAATAATAAGGCCATCAACAGATGTCTTGACTTCACCCAGAGGAATTCAGAGAGGTAGCAGAGAACATTCATTTATTTGATTTTACTCCATAAGCCTCCTGGCCAAAGGTCCAGGGAGGACTTGTGATTGGCACCTTTTTTAAAAAATAAGACTTTTCCAGGGGCACCTGGGTGGCTCAGTCGGTTGAGCGACTGCCTTCAGCTCAGGTCATGATCCTGGAGTCCCGGGATCGAGTCCCGCATCGGGCTCCCTGCTCGGCGGGGAGTCTGCTTCTCCCTCTGACCCTCTTCCCTACTCATGCTCTCTCTCTCTCTCAATAAATAAATAAATAAATAAATAAATAAGACTTTTCCAAATTCACATTGGGATGGGCCAAAACTGTCTTGTAAGGGACGACTGATGCCAGAGCAGCTCCCAGATGCTCCTTTCTTTTCTTCCCCTCCAGCATTATGTAAGTGAAAAAACAAATGACTGCCAGCTTCACACAGTTGTCCGCATCCTGGCCAAGGGACTCCTACAATCCCACAGGCAGTATACTCCAGAAGGTAACAAGGGGCACAGCCTGCTAAATTCTGCTTGACTTCAAAGCTGCACGGACATCAATCGTGCTTTCCTTAAAACACTTATTTCCTTGTTGTATTAGTTACCCGTTATGTAACAGATTACACCAAAACTTTAGTCACCTAAAACAACAAATAGTTATTAGCTCAAGCTTTCTGTAGGTCAAGAATTCCAGAGCACCCAAGCTGGGTAGGTTTGTTCAGAGTCTCTCATATAGTTGTAGTTGGGATGTTGGCCAAGGCCACTGTCATCTGAAGGCTTGCATAGTGCTGGGGATTTACCAAGATGGCTCATTCACATTCATATGCCTTTTGGCAGGTGGCCCCAGCTCCTCTCAGGTTCTCAGCTGGAAGCCTCAGCCACTCATCATGTGGATGTCTCCATAGGCTCTTTGTGGGTCCCCACAATATGGCCTAACTTCCTCTGGAAAGAAAGAGGAAGAATGTGTAGTCCTTTTACGACCTAGTCTCCAAATTTACACATTGCCATTTTTGCTTGATTCTATTTCTGATAAGTGGATCATTAAGTCTAGCCCACCACAAAGGGTGGGAGACTCAGACTCCATCTTTTATTTTCATTATTTTTGTTTTTTTAAAAAGATTTATTTATTTTAGAGAAAGAGAGCACACTTAACAGGAGAAGAGGGGCAGAAGGAGAAAATCTCAAGCAGACTCCCCACTGAGCATGGGTCTCGATGTGGGGCTCCATCTCATGACCCTGAGATCATGACCAGAGCCAAAATCAAAAGTCGGACACCCAACTGACTGAGCCACCTAGATGCCCCTAGACTCCATCTTTTAAAGGGAGAAGTATTGGGCGCCTGGGTGGCTCAGTTGGTTAAGCGACTGCCCTCAGCTCAGGTCATGATCCTGGAGTCCCTGGATCGAGTCCCGCATCGGGCTCCCTGCTCGGCGGGGAGCCTGCTTCTCCCTCTGACCCTCCCCCCTCTCATGTGCTCTCTCTCTCATTCTCTCTGTCTCAAATAAATAAATAAAATCTTTAAAAAAAATAAAAATAAAAATAAAGGGAGAAGTATTGTAGGGGAGGAAAAAAAAAAAAAACTTTTCCCTCTACCCTTTTAGGTTTATTATGTGGGGCCCTGCCAATTAGACTGACAAAAGACAGATGAGGAGAAAAACAGTTTATTAACCCATGTAGAGCTCATACATGAGGGGAAAATGGTGAACAGTGATGAATTTAGGCTTCTAGCATCCTAACAAAACCCAAAAAATTTGTAGAGAAATGGCAAGCCAAAGGAAAAGGGTTTCAGGCTTCCAAGAGTGGCAAACTGTGAGAAGGAACATATATGGGGAAAACTCATGGCAGATAAGGGTTATTTCAGTGAGGTTTGTTATGCAGATTCCTGTCTGTGCTGTCTCTGGGCTGATAAGAGTCTCTGGTGATTAAGAGCCTAAGCCTGCTTCTTGGCAAATAGTGGGGGAGGGCAGAGAGCTTGCTTTCTCGCTTTTTTTTTCTTTTCTTTTCTTTCTTTTTTTTTGGCGTTTGCTGTTTCTCAGTTGTCTTCCCCTCAAAATAATCCTTACGCCAAAGCGGCATATTTTGGGGTGGCATATTCTGATCCCCTACAGTATCGAAGAACCTGTGGACATATTTTAGAACTGCCACACTTGTCTTCTGCAGCAAGAAGAACAGCACAGCACTCCTGGTTGTCTCTCTCTGTCTCTAGCCACTCACGCTCAATGTCCATCTATGGCCCTTCGTATTATTCCTGTTTCTTGAATACTGGGTTTCCTGGGCCTCTGTTATTCTCCTTCCACCTGTTTGCTCTGGGCCACCCGATGCTCACATGTACCACCTTCCAGCTGGTGATTCTCCAACCCAGGGGTTGGCATATGTTTTATGAAAGGGCCATATGGCTTAGTAGGCCAAATGTTCTCTATTGCAAATATCCAACTTTGTTCCTATTGCGCAAAAGCACCCGTGGACAATGCGTAAATGAATGGGCCTGACTGTGTTCCAATAATACTTTATTTGTACAACTGGCTGCCAGTCTGCTGGCCATACTTTGCTGACCCTTTTTCTAACTTCTGTCGCCCTCACAGACCCTTCTTCTGGGCTCCAGATAAATGCCCACCTGCCCTCGGGATGTTTCTTCTTGGATGCCTCAGACGTAGCTCAAACTCCTCTCTTCCCGTGCTGTACTCCCTGTATTGAACCCAGTTTTCGCTTGTGTTCTCTGTCTTGTAAGTGACATTGCCATTTAGTCAGTTGCTGGAGCCTGAGAGCTAGAAGTGACTCCTGTTCATCCCTCTCTCTCATCTCCCACATCCAGTCAGTCAACCTTTGGTCTACTTCCTAAAGTTATCCCTTGGCTCTATTTCCACTGCTACGACTCAGTTTAAGCTCTCATCGTGTCCTTCCCGAAGTACCCCAAGAGCTTCGGTGAACAGTGGCCCCCAAAGATGTCCACATCCTAATCCCCAGAGCCTGTGAATATGCCACCTTACATGGCATAAGGGACTTTGCAGATGTGAGTAAATTAGGGCTCTTGAAATGGGAAGATTATCCTGGATTATCCAAATTGACCTGATATAATCACAAGGTTCCTTATAAGAGAAAGGCAAGAAGGTCAGACATGGGAGGGAATGTGCCAATGGAAGCAGAGATTTGCAAGGTGCCCTTTGAAGGTGGTGGAAGGGGCTACAAACCCAAGAATGCAGGTGGCCTCTGAAAGTTGGAAAAGACAAGGAAATGGATTTCGAGCTCGAACCTCCAGAAGATACCAGCCCTCCCAGCATTTTAGCTTTAGCCCGGGAGTCGAGCCTGACTTTGGTCTTCCAGCCTCCAGAACTGTAAGATGATACAGCTGTGTTGTTTTAGGCCCCCAAATATGTGGTCACTTGTTACGGCAGCAATAGAAAATGAATACACCTCCTCGCCCTCCAATCTTGCTCTATTCTCCGCCCCACCCCAAACACAAATACGATCTGTCACATCCCCATTCAGAACACTTCCCTGACTTCCCTGCATCCTTAGGATAAATTCCCAGCTCCTTGCAAGACTCCATCACGGATCCCCAGCAGTTTATGCCCCATAAATTCATACAGTGAATTTCCCATTATGTTGTCCCTCCATTAGACGAAATGTTTTGTCCTTGTAGGACCTGTTGATCTGACCTGATCACCTGACTAACGCCTGCAAGTCATTTAGATATCACTTCCTCAGTGATCGTCCCTGCCCCCATTCTGAGTTCAGGTCCTCTGTTAGAGACGCTAAAGTCATTTCCCTGTCACACCCCTAACCCACTTTATTGCTATGACTTGTGAACTCAGAGACTGCACATCTGGCTTGTTCACCACTCTGCGCCGAGCACCTTCCATGACGGCTGGCCCACACCAGTGTGCAGTGATGACATCCATGGATGAGTGGTGGGTCTACAGAGACTTGCTGGAGGCGGTGGTGAGGGGCTCCAGCACTGTGTCCTGTCTCCTTGAGAAAACTGGGGAAGAAGAGCCCATGGGGGAGAGAGACCCGGAGCCGACTCGGGAGCAGGTGGGAGTCTGAATTGCCCTCATTTCCCTTCTTGCTCGGCCTGGTGGGGAAGACTCTGGGAAGGGGAATGGGGCGTCACTGTCCTCCTGCTACAATTAGCTGAGCCTTTCATTCTTCTTCTACAAAGAGGAGAGAGCAAATCAAAGGGAGATAAAAGTGCATGTCCCACAAAGGACATCGAGATGAGGGGGAAGGAAGGGAGGGTGGTGGGACAGAGAGGCAGAGGCAGAGAGAAAGCCCTGCGGCCCAAACAAAAGCCCAAAGCCAGCTGATCCCAAGGATCAGACGGTGGAGACACAGGGACAGGAAGAGAGCAGACCGCGTGGGGATCAGCAGCCCTGTCAGCCAAGGAGGAGAGGGAGTGAAGGAAGATGAAACACCAGTGTGAATGACCAGGGAAGAGGGTGGACCGGGACCCCAAGTGGAGTTGGGACAAAAGCATGAAAAGACAAGATTGCTACCATCCCATGAGCCCTCCACCCAGGGAAAGCAAAGAGGGGCTGGAGACAAAGGCAGAGAGGGGAAGGCGGAAAGGGAGGGGGCACAGCCAACTGGTCCTGTGCTGGTGACAGGGCCGTGAGCGTGGGGGACTCAGTGGTGCGTTCTCCACAGGGCTCAGCCAAGGCTCCGAGGGGGGAGGGAGAATCAGGGTACTGGTCTATATTTGATGAGAGAATCCTACCTGAGCAGCTTTCTTGGATTTGAACTTCCTATAAATAGAACTTAAGAGATGAACACACAAAAATCATGTGGTCATGAGCCTTCCAACACGTATGCTTTTGTGTCTGGCTTCTTTCTCTCAACATGATGCTGCATGCGGTGTAGATAAGTCCTTGTCATTGCTCTATAATATTCCATGATGTAAATATATATATATATATATATATATATATATAGCCATTCTTATACCTATATATAGCCATTCTATACCATGGAAGGTGCTCAGCGCAGAGACTTTTCATCAGGTCCACAATCTCTTATCTGAACCCTTGGAACCAGATGTGTTTCAGAATTTTAGAAAGATGGTAAACAAAGATGTGGGGCACAAACACTGTATTTACCCAACACCGTATGCTCGGTGTGCGGAAGTCCCCTGTAGTCAGATGCGTGAATGTTTCTGCAAGGAAATGCATGAATGCTCATCCTAGAAATAGCTTCACGTTGGCCAGGTTTTGCCACCAAATGAGTTCAGGCCAGATTGTGTTATGCCTCCAAATAAAAGATGACATTTTTAGGGGCGTCTGGGTGGTTCAGATGGTTAAGCATCTGCCTTCAGCTCAGGTCATGCTATCAGGGTCCTGGGATCGAGCCCCGCATCGGGCTCCTGGCTCAGTAGAGAGTCTGCTTCTCCCTCTCCCTCTGCCTCTCCCCCGCTCATGCTCTCTCTCTCTCTGTATCTCTGTGTCTCAAATGAATAAATAAAATATTTAACAATAACAACACAAAAAGATGACATTTTTGGTTTTCAGGGCTTTTGTTGTTTGAGAATTCAGAACTTGGCATGGTGGACCTATCGTGTACTCGTTCCCAATAAAATTTGCTTCGGGAAACCCTGGCAGAAAGAGGGGTTCAATACCACGGAATGGGTATCAGCAAAAATAAAAAACCAAGGTCCAACAGTGTTTAAGCAATGAGACACAGTCCAGAAGGGATGTTGGAGTCGGCTGAGTGGGGCTCAAACCCTGAATGCATGAGACTGAGAGAGCTCCCGACACAGGCTGGCTACCTCGCTCCCTGTTTGCCCTGTCCCATGTGAGCATTGTAAACTTTCTTTGTTGTTATAACCTCAATTCCTAATCTTAAAATTGTCGATTATATTTTTTGTATCGTTTTAAAGCTCATTTCTTTCTTTTATCCTTTTAATCTGTTGGTACTCTAGTTCTGTTTTACTTATCTTGATTATTCCTTATCTCTCTTTTGTCCTTTATAATTTGATATTACATTCTTTTAGCTCATCTTCCTGTTTTTATTCTTATTGTGCTATTTTGTAGTGACTGAGAAAAGGCCCTGTAGTTTGGAGGAGAAAGCGGTGAGCGTCTGCCCCCACCCCGCCCTCCGAGCCCGATTGCTCGGTCCTCGGGAGAGTTTCTTTCCCTGAGGAGATTTCTGGGTGGTGGGGAGTCCTCAAAATTTAAGCTCAAGCCCTAACCAAGAATTGGTCCTGGGGCTCTTGAAGCCTTGGAAAACACCCAGTCTCAAAGCAGGAGGCTGTTCTAAGTGGTGGCGATTTATTTCTGGTTAAATATTTCTTTGTTCTGGGAGACCAGAGCCTCCGTGTCTTTAACCTGGCAGAGATGCCCTTCCCTGTCCCCACCTGCAGGTAGGTACTCCTTATCCTTCTACATCCTCAAGAATGCTCCATGCTGAGGATGCAGTGACGTGTGTTTAAGCTTTCTACCAGCCGCAGAGATTTCTAGAGGGACGGAGAAGGCTCGTTCCCGTGAGTCAGCGATGAGTGAGGGTGTGGCCCTGTGCTAGTTGTTGCTACATGGGGCACAGAGAGCTCTCTACCCCCCCTTCCCTGGGCGGAGTGGCCTTCGACAGCCAACTGACATCACCTTAGACCCAGCTGGGGGGAAGGTTGCGCTCTCCTCATGGGATTTCACCAGGCGGAAGAACCCCGACTTTGGGAAACGCACAGAAAGGGGAGAGTGGCTGGTTACACCCTCTACTCAGATCCAGGCCAAGTCCTAGACTCGCCCTTTTGTCCTAAAGGGGTGCTCATTCGGTCAATTGCCCTAGGAAGGGGCAGACCCCCAGAGAGAAGGGAGACCTGGGAGAAGTAGGCGTGAGAGTGCTTTGGGGCCCTGAGGACCCCCTGGAAGAAGGCCTGGATACCCCCTTCTTTGAGGAAGAGGAAGGCAGGCCTGGGAAGCAGGTGAGAATGGGGCTTTGGGGGACTGAGAGTCTGGAGCTTGTTTAAAGTCCTGTTTTTCCACATCCCAGTGTCCCCCACCGAGGGTCCCAAGCCTTCCCACAGGTTTTATCTGAACAGTACAAGCCTGCCTCCCCCTGCCGCAACCATAGCACAGAGCAGCCGATGGGGGGCCCGCCTGCCCGGCCAGGCTGGCCTCCCAGGTCAGTGCAATTGGGACACCCCCCCACCACCAGGGGACCAGGGGCTGTGCCCCCGCAACCTCAGGGCTGTGCGGCTGCAGGAAAGCCGTGGGCTGAGCTGGGGCTTAGTTTAGTCCCTTTCATCAGTTAGCTGCACACTGCTTTTTATATCATTTTAATTATCTTTTTATTTCTTTTAATTTATCTTTTTTTATGGGCGGCTATATATATTTTTTTCTCTTCCTGTTGCCTATTTCTTCACCTTAATAAACTGGGTGCTGGGGGGCCTGAGCTCAGGGGAGAGTCCGGAGGCAGCCCAAGCAGAAAAGGAGGGACACTGCCCTCTGTGACTGGACCCCCAAATCCCCTTGCCAGTCGCATCTTGTCCCCAGTGACCCTCAGGACTCTGAGAGACTCCTACCTGTGGAACTCGGGAGCCCCCAGGCCAGAATTCTCCCCCGGGTCCTGATGTATTTACCTATACTGATAACATATTTGAACCAGGGACATGGTGGTAACGCTATTTTCGTAAGTAGAAAGGTAATACATGCTCATCAGCCAGAAACGCAAATACAGAGGTGCATGACGTAAAACGCATACATCCCTCACCTCCCCGAAATCCTGCTCCGGACTCAGAGTAGCCTTGTTAACATAATACGTGTGTGGAAATATTATCTGTAGCATACATATCACACAGGCACGTTTAACATTTGGTGGGTAAGGCCAAACTGTCCACCAAAAAATGCTAAGCCAATTTTTATCCCTACCCACAGCTCAGCAGAGGGCCCCTTTCCCCCTTTGCCTACGCCCTCGCCAGCACAGCAGAGGGTCGAAAGCGGACCTTTCCAAAATTCTTCCTGTAGCAGCCAGCCCCTGTCCTGCATGCCCCCCCCCCCCCCCCCCCCGCCCCCGTTCCCGGGCTCTCTGGATTCAGGAAATGGGGTTGATGTGGGTGACCTTTGTCCATTAATCACGAGGGGATGCAACGTCCTTGCTGGACAAAGCTCCGGCTCTGGCTCCACCCCCAGGCCGGCTGGGTACCGTCCCCGCGGAGGTCCAGCTTCGGAAGCCTGTGGCAAGGATAGCTCCGCAGAAGCAGCGGGAGACCCCCAGGCACCCTCGACAATGGGCGGGTGCCTCTCTTCCTATTCATGTGCGCAGACACCCACTGAGCACCAAGTGTGAGTCACGCCTGAAGGTCCGTCTGGATTTTTCCCAAATCCTGATCCTCTCCCAGAGGGAGTGCGCAGAGCCTTCCCCTCCACACCCTCCCACCACATCTAATAGCTTCCATCGCTCGGGGGAATCTTCCCAGGATCGCGTGTGCGCCGGGCAAGGGGCTGCGGTTAGGAAGGTGGGTCTCCCTGGCAGCCCGCTGCGGTGGGGTGGGCAGTATGTGGGTGGTCAGGCAGGGGGTGGGTGTCAACATAGCTTCAGAGATAGTCCATCTACAGGTGAGAGAGACGAATGGGAGGGCGGCCCTAACTAAGGGTAAACAACTGAGACCAGGCGGAAACGAGGCCCGGGTGAAGGAAGTGGGAAAGGGGCAGAGCTGGCTGCCAGGGGTGTACCCCCCTCAGGTCCCCCTCTTCCCTCCCACCCTCCGGCCTGGGTGCCAGCTATCTGGCCAAGGCCTAGCAGCTGATTGGAAGGTGAGAACTAGTCACCATCCCAGACAATCGGTTTGACTTCTTCCTCTCTGAGTTAACTGAACAGTTATCTTTGACCTCAAAAATAACAGCCCTAAGTTTTTTATGACTTGGAAGTTAAGACAGACACCATCTCCTCCTTCTCTTTCAGTGGTGGTTCTATAATAGGAACCACCCCCCGCCGCCACACCCCGAGAAGGAGGTATAAGTGGGCCGCAGCCTATGGTGCCAAGCGCCTGGCCACCTGGGGTCTGCCTGGTGGGAGTGGGTATGGGGTCCCATATACTCCAGCTGCCCTCAAATGGAGCAAAACATCTCCTTCAAGGAGAGGCAACTGGAGTCAACGAGCATTCCGTTATTATAGAACAGCTTACCCCACACCCACTCCAAACCCCCCTCCCTTAGCAGTCTCCACTCTAGAGCCCGGGAACACGAAAACCACTCTTTGTCTTCTGCAGCTGTAGGTGACTTTTGACAATGTCCTGGCCAGTTAGACATAAGCAAAAACCTGTTTGGCTTTTGGGAAACCCTTGTGTTGTTGTTGTTGTTGTTAATAACTGGGACAGATGTATCTGGCACCATCCCTTCCTCCTGTTGCCCACCTGGAATGGGGATGTGATACCTGGGGCTGTGGCATCCATAGTGTGACTCTGGGAGAAAGGCCAAGGAAAATATAAGATGTTATCGCTACTAGTACAGTGCCCTAAACCAATGCCAGCTACTGACAACCTCCAGACTTCTTGTTATGGAAGGAAAATAAATCCCAATTCATGTAAGCCCTTGTTAGTTGGCTTTTCGGTTTCTTGTCATTGAAAAACATTCCTAAGTGATAAACTTGTTTATGGATGTTTTCAAAGCAAGAAGGCTTAAAGGGGCCCCTCAGCCTTTCCAGTTGAACAGGGGAGATGTGTCACCAAGGCCCTCCATTTAGGAACAGAAGTATCTGGGACGACCTCTCTCCCTCCCCAGCATGACCTGGACCTCCTAGCTCTGTGCACGTTGTCCCATGTTGGGCCTCATCTGGCCTCCAAATGAAGCACCCTGTATTGTTCGCTCAGTTCAGGATAAATCTAGGCCCCTGGGCAGAGTGCCAAAGAAGTCAAAAAAGACAGCTTTGCTCTGACGGTCCCTAGGCCCCTCTATTCCCTGAGGATCCCAAAGCGTGCTCCTGAGACACAAGCCAGGTCCTGGGCCTCACTCCCAGGACGATGGTACGGCAGCTGCAGAGGCATGCTTTTGTCTGCTCTTCCCCCATCCTTCTTCCCTGGGATCCTGGGAGCTATGAGAGCCCATCTCATGAGGTTTTCCAGACGAACTCTGCTGATTCAGACAACACAAAAAATAAAGAGCAGACCCCAGGGGATAAGCAGAAGGAAACTAGAGTCTTTACTATGTTATCATTTTACTACCTTGTAAGGGGATGCTAATCCCCTTGCTAATCCTTGCTAAGTGCTCTTTCTCTCTCTCCTTCAAGGGCTCCCCTGCTTTTCCTCCTTGGCCTGCCCTCCAGGCATCCTCTATCCTCCACCTCTTCTCCCTCTCATCCTTCATTCACTTTTATGGCTTCCATATCTCCTGAAACCCTGGTTTCTTTCCCCAGCCCAAACTGGGCTCCAGCCTCAAATACTTGCACATCTGCTCTTCCTTGCACATCTGCACCTGGGCTCTAAAGCTTAACATGGCCCTAACATAAATCTTTCCCCCCAGGCTGTTCCAACCCCTTCGTCCCTTCCTGGCACCATTGCCCCCTCTGTTAGTTTCCCATCGCTGCTAAAACAAATTATCACCCAGTGGCTTGTAACATCACAAATTTATTATCTTACAATTCTGGAGACCAGAAATCCAAAATGGCTCTTACTAGGCTAAAATCAAGATGTTGGCAGGGCTGTAGTCCTTCTGGAATGCTCCATTTGCTTGTCTTTTCCCGTCTCCCAAGGCCACCTGCATGCCTTGGCTTGTAGCCCCTTGTGACCCGCAGTCTCATCACTCAAGCTCTGCAGTGTCCTCACTATCTCCTTCTCTAAACATCCTGCCTCCTTCTTTCTTTCTCTCTCTCTCTCTTTTTTAAATTATTTATTTACTTAAGTGATCTCTACGCCCACTGTGGGGCTTGAACTCATGACCCCGAGATCAAGAGTCACATGCTTTTCTGACTGAGCCGGCCAGGCGCCCCCTCCTTCTTTCACTTACAAGAATTCTTGTGATTACATTGGGCCCACCTGGGTAATCTAAGATTATCTCCCCATCCCAAGATCCTTACTTCAGTCACATCTGCAAAGTCCCTTTTGCCATGTAGGAAACCTATTCATAGTTTCCAGGGATTAGGACACAACATCCTTAGGGGCCATTGTTCTACATACCACACCTCCCATTAGTAATAATTGCTACCATTACTGAACATGTTTTATAGTCTAGGCTCTGGGCTGATGTTTTTTTCCTAAGTGTTCTCATGCACTATTGAGACAATACAAAATGAAAAGAGCCCTCTGGACTCTCAAAATTCTATTGGCAGGAGGCAAGCTGAGAAAACACAGGCTAACTTTCATGAAAAGGGAGGGAGGACACAGAGGTCAGAAGCAAGAGTTCAGAGGAGAGAGCCAAGAAGAGCCATGGAAAATTATTCCATCTGCCTGGTTGGATTTCAGAATTGTTATGGACCACTTTCCCCCCTTTTGAACAGGAATGTATTTAGCAGCTATCTTATGCCTCTCCTACATTGTATACAGGCTGTGGTGGGAGCAGATAACTCATCTCCGTTTAACTGGTCAAGAGGAACCTTTCATGGGAGTCTATTTAAGAAACTACACCTGTGGGCACCGGGGTGGCTCAGTCAGTTAAGTGCCTAACTCTTGGTTTCAGCTCAGGTCATGGTCTCAGGGTCATGGGATTGAGCCCCAAGTTGGGCTCCTGGCTCAGTGTGTAGTGTGCTTGAGGTTCTCTCCCTCTGCTCCTCCTGCTTTTTATCTCTCTCTAAAATAAATAAATAAGTTTTTTTTAAAAAGAAAAGAAACTACACCTGAGGAGGCTTATTTGCACCTGTACTTGGTTTAGATGATGAGGTACAGCTGGTGCTGCTATGAGGCGAGACTTTTGGGTTTTGCGGGGTTGGGGATGTAAACCTTAGGGGCCAGAGGGCAGAGATAGCCGGCTTCCAAGATGGCCCCCGGGGCTCGCGACTTCCACGAATCACACCTCTGCAGGGTCCCTTGCACGCCGTTGCAGGAGCACCCGGCAACAGTGATGCCACGCCACTTCTGGGGCAGCTCATCAAAGACTACGGCCACTGTTTGCGGTGCGCTCTCTCTCGGTCTCTCTCTGTGGGGGAAGCAAGCTGCTGTGTTGTGAGTAACCCTATGGAGAAGCCCACATGGTGAGGAAGAGAGACCCAGAACCAGAAACAGCCCGAGAAGCCGCCTCCAGAATCCTGACCCTCAGAAACTTGGTGAGATATGTTCATTGTTTTATGTTACTAATGTTTGGGGTAATCTGTTATGCAGCAATATCTATTTCAAGAGGCTGGAGAGGCATGACCAAGGGCATGTCTTAAAGCAATCTCACTGTTCAAATGTCCTTAAACAGCTCTGCTGACCGGAGCCTCTTTGGTAGCTGTTCCCTCTGCCCTGGATGCCTGATTTTCACATGGCCAACATCCTCATCCAGCTCCCTCCAGAAAGTTTCTTCTGGCCACCCAACCTAAAGTGGTGCCTCTGTGACTCATTTTCATGCCTTCCTGCAGTAATTCTCTGCTTAGCATTTCTCGCTCTGATATGTTTGTTTGGTCTTTGTTATCTGTCCACCCCACTAGAATGGAAGCTCCATGAGAGAGGGAGCTTGTCTCTTGCTCGGCACCTAAAACCCATGCTTGGCATAAATACATGAGCCCAAAGAGCTCTCATTTCCTGCCAGCACTTCTCGACAACTGTCCCTCCTGTCTTACCAAACTACTTGAAGTTCTTTTCAGTCCCCCTGTTTCACACATTGTTCCTTCCCTAGAATGCTTTTTTCCCTTCTTCCTCTCTTGGTGAAGACCTTTACATCATTTTTTTTTTTAAGATTTTATTTATTTATTTGACAGAGAGAGAGACAGCGAGAGAGGGAACACAAGCAGGGGGAGTGGCAGAGGGAGAAGCAGGCTTCCCTCCAAGCAGGGAGCCCGATGCGGGGCTCTATCCCAGGACCCTGGGATCATGACCCGAGCCGAAGGCAGATGCTTAACGACTGAGCCACCCAGGCGCCCCCATTTTTTTTTTAAGATTTATTTATTTGAGAGAGAGTGCGTGTGAGTGCGCAAGGGGGCACAGAGCAAGAGAGAGAATCTCGGGGCGCCTGGGTGGCTCAGTGGTTAAGCGTCTGCCTTCAGCTCAGGTCATGATTCCAGGTCCTGGGATCGAGCCCCGCATCGGGCTCCCTGCTCAGCGGGAAGCCTGCTCCTCCCTCTCCCGCTCCCCCTGCTTGTGTTCCCTCTCTCGCTGTGTCTCTCTCTCTGTCAAATAAATAAATAAAATCTTAAAAAAAAAAAAAAGAATTTTTAAAAAAAATAATCAATCAATCAATCAATCAATCAATCAAAGAGAGAGAATCTCAAGCAGACCCCCCTGAGCCTGGACCCTGACGCGGGGCTCCGTCTCACGACCATAAGATCGTGACCTGAGCTGAAATCAAGAGTCGGATGCTCAACAGACTGAGCCATCCAGGTTCCCCAAGACCTATACATCTTTTAAGAATCCAGAGCTTCTCCCACCATAACATTTGCCATCCACTGGTGTGATCCATCTTCTAAGTGTCCATTCCCTCCCAGATGCTGGACTCTGGAGGTCCTGGGCTATGTTTCTTTCACTGTTGCATCCCCAAAGACTTGTCAGAGCGCTGGCCCTGTGGCTGTCAGCAAGGTGAGTCATGAGACAGGGGAAGGCCCTGTGACAGGTGGCTGGGATTGGCCTGGAGCCACACTGTGTCCTCGCCCCTAGGGCCTTGCTCCCTGCTCACCGAGGACGGGCTGGGATTTGTTCTGTACCCCCATATACATTAGTTTTTGCACCTAAGTCAAACCCAATGTGTGAATAGATCCTTGAGAGAGCCTGGTGAATTGTGGGTACCTGGAAATCGTCTTGGGGGTGGAAGGAAGGACCTCAGCTGTCAAGCACTCGAACCCCAGAACAACTCGATTCATCTCAAGGTGGGACAGTGGAACAGATGAGTTCTCTGGAGCTTCCAGTGGTAATGGCACCTCTGCTCCCCTTCGTTAGTCTGTAATGCAGACTGACAAACTACATTACTGTCTGCCTTGCTCTCCTACCATATAGTGGCTGGAAGGCCAAGATGCGGAGGGTGGGGGGTGGCATTGGTGAGAGGAGGGAATATATGAATTAGGAGGCAGAAACAAAGTGGAGGAGAAGAGAAAGAAGAAGGGCTGCTGCTGGCTTGTATGATTTAAGACTCTCCTACTTTGAAATTCCCAACACAGCCCCCCCAGTGCACAACATCCCCCTACCCCCAACATAAAAAGCCCTTTCTCAGAACAAAAGCCCTGTCACCGAAGCACTTATTTAACAACAATAACAGCAAAATACACTAGGTACACAAACATTTTTCTCAAAAATTTTTCTACTTCAATTCAACAAATATTTATTTTCCTGAAAAAGCAGAGATATATAAAGAAATAGAAACGTGGATTTTTTTGTTTGTTTTTGATTGAAAAGCCTATCGGCACAACCAGGAGAACAGCATTGCCCCAGTGAGCCAAAGCACAATGGGAAAGCATTTTTAAAATAGAAAAGAACACTAATATATAAATATACCGAAGTGATTTTAAAACACAGTAGCACCTCAATGCTAGAGTGGAGGATGGGCCTCATGCTCACTGGCAACTTGTGTTCTGTCTTCCCTGCCCAGTGGGATGCTTGGGCACACAGGTTAATCCAGGCTGAGCCTTCATCATCATGTTAATAAGCCACAGGACCAGAGGGTGCACATGTAAAACTATCATTAATAAAGATAGGCCCAACTAGCAAAAAACAACGTGAAAATTCACTTAGAAAGAAAATGGGAGTCCAGAGAGCCAGCTTTGGGGGATAGAGAAAGAAGGCTCATTTTCCCCATCTGTAAAATGGATTTGATGGCTTCTACTGTTCTTTCAGGTGCTAATAGGCTGTGATTCCAAAGGGGTTAGTCAGGAATCCAGGGGCAAACATGGTGGAAGAGATACGCGGATCGCATGAGGGACCTTATGGGTACCTCTGTTAGAAGCAAAGAACCAGGCCAAAGGAATCACAACCTCAAAACGCCTCTAGGGAGAACTGGTAGGCCTGTCCCAAGTCCTAGCGAGAGTGTGTAACCTGTGCGCCACGATTCCTTCGCCGGTTTCCATCATGTGCGAAACTGATCTTTGCCCCCACTGTGGGTATACGTATGTTTCAGTGATGTGTGTCCTGCAGAACGTGGAGCATGTGTGTGAGATGGTACCAAGCGGGGGACAACCCTGTCGCCAGGTGGAACTTGGCCGGGCTGGCGTCAGAGAGAGACAGCCGTACCCCACCGGTGACAAGTCAGGGTGAGTGGGACACAAGGGCACGTGCTTTCTGGTCTCTGCGTCTGTGTGCTGCAATGGCCAATGCGACCAATAATCACGCTAGTTTGCTTTGTGTTAGTCTGAGTTCTTTCAGGCCCTTCAAGGATACTGCCAATAATTCTAGTGTTTGCAAAGGTGCCACGAATACTGAGGGGAACTCCCGGGTGAGAATGGTCCTCAGGGTGCAGCTTCCCCACGTGTCTGCTTTACCGGGCAGGGGATGGCTCTGGGGGCTCACTCCCACATCCTTCCTGACCACAGAGCTCTTGTCAGCCTCAGCTGCTCCCTTCCTCTGCTCCGCTTCTGTCCCCGCCCAGCCCACACAGATGCACCCAGGGGGGACCTGCCGTATCCTCTGCCCCCTGCCCCACGCCCCCAGACACTTCTTTAGTGAAGGCCATTCCCTGGCTTAATTATTTGCAGATCTTCTTTCCCTTTTGGGTCTCCCAAAGTCCAAAGACTCTTCAGATAATTAAACCTGGAGGGACGGGCAGAAAGAGACCCACCCCCTGGGCCTTTGGAATCGGACTGGGCGATCAGGTCATAATTGATCTTTATTGTTGCAGCTGAAGATTATTTATCCCGCTCCCAGTAGGCCTGTGTCACTGCCTGCCCCACCCCCAGCTTGCCCAAGCGGAAGCTGACCTGCCCTGGAGCCTGGAGCCCTGCCTTCAGCCTCATCCAAGCTGGACCTGGGGACAGTGGCTGGGCTGTTTACTCTCTTTCTCTCCTCAGGGGTCTCGACAGTTTTGTCCCCACCCCCCATGCAACCAACGACTTTTATTGCATTTCTCACCCTCCTTGTCACTGCCACACCTTTTGTCTCTCTGGGCCATCTCAGCCCCTGGGCTTCCCGACCGTGATCAGCCCTCCTGGGGACCAAAGCCCAGGGTCAGAGAGGAGTGCTCAGGCGTGTCCCTACAGTAGCCTTCACTCCCAAGTTTTGAGAGCTTTCCCAGGCATGCCCTGGAAAGGAAACCGGGGCGGGAGGAATGAGGTTCCCTAAAAATATATTTAGATTTCCCAGTGGAGGGACGAGTGGGAGGGTGGACGGCAGGACTGGGAGCTACACTGGACATACACTGAGGCACGGAGATTCCTGCTGGCGGGAAAAAAACCTCCCTGGAAAAGAATGGGAAAAAGAAAATTCTACCCACAAATAAATCTCTCAGGGCTGTCCTGGGCTGTGGAGATTAATCATATTATTATTTGTGATAATAATATATTTTATGGCATACTCTAAAACATTTTTACTGATTTCATTTTGCTCATCAGCATGACCTCATTTGTCCAGAGCAATGAGGGAGGGCAGAGATGAGCAACATGTCATAAACAAGGGAGCTGAGGACAAGTCAAAACCAGAACCCGAGTGCCCTGCCTCTCCACCTCCAATCAATCAAGCATTTCCTTGTGACAATACAGGGGTCTCCTCTGGGAGGTTGTGACTTTCACTCGCTGAGTTGAAATCCCTAGTAAGATTGTGGGGTGCTGCAGAGCTACCCCGACAGGGGACTCAAGGTCTCCCACCTTTTCTAAGTGGCAGGTCCCTCCTGGGCCCACCAGGGTCTGGCTCGAGAGGGAGGTAACCCCTCTGAGTGAAGGGCCGACCGCAGCTACCATTCCTCCATGCCCAGTGTGTGCCGGGGTCTGTGCCAAGAGTTTACACGAATTACCCCATTTAATTCCCCCAGGAAGTTTAAGTAGAGGGCTCTCTGATCAGTTTTATCTCTCGGACGAGGTGGTGGGATCAGAGAAGAACCTGCCCTAAGGTCACACAGTCAGTGAGAGGCGAGAGCCAAGATTTAAGCCCAGGACCTCCTGGACTCTGAAGCAAATGCCATCATTGTGAAAGACCCCTGATGACACACGTAGCTCCTCGCTGAAAGGGAGCACGTCTCGAGCTTACGTGCCACCCACTTACGGACATCGGTAAGAGAAACCAAAGGGCAGCAGAGATGAATTCAGGTCAGAAGATGTGCGTGCCCCCAGGGCCCCTCCAGATGGCCTGCTGGTGACCGCAGAGTGCAGGCCAGGAAGGGAGGGCCCCCAGGGACCGAGTGATGTGCCCTGGCCCGAAAGGCAGAGCCAGAATTGGTACCCAGGTATCCTGGCTTGCAGGCCCCAAGCTGTGCCCTTGACCCACCCCGGGTCACTGGTAGCTTCCTTCTTCTGCTTCATAGCTTTACTCTCCACTGCCCGCCATGTCCAGGGCCGTCAGCAGAATCCATGGTCATCGCCCCTTTTCGGCCACTAAAGAAACTTCTTGGGTTAAAATTAGGCCCCAAGGGCACCTGGGTGGCTCAGTTGGTTAAGCGACTGCCTTCGGCTCAGGTCATGGTCCCAGAGTCCCGGGATCGAGTCCCGCATCGGGCTCCCGGCTCAGCGGGGAGCCTGCTTCTTCTCCCTCTGACCCTCTCCCCTCTCATGCTGTTTCTCTCTCTCTCTCTCTCTCAAATAAATAAATAAATAAAATCTTTAAAAAAAAAAATTAGGCCCCAAAACACAAGCCAGCAAACAAACAACTCCTCAAATAATTAATGAGATCTCAGTTATGCTCCCGTGAGTGTCCTCATAAATGCCTGAGATGAAAGGCTCATGTGGTCTCCATCCCCATCCCCACCCCTGTTGTGTTTGAACGAGGGCAAAGAGACACCCAGAGCACCAGCAGGTCTCAGCACCCAACTGGAGCTTTGGTTTGGCTCCCAGCCCCTGAGATCTGGGTATAGGACAGGACAGACGATGGTCCTCCGTCTCACTGGTCACCCTGCCCCACTGCTGCCTGCCCTGGGGTCATTTTCGTACCTGCTCAGGCCTCCGGTCCCCGGGGGGCGTTGGGGGGGGGGTCTGTGTCCCCAGAGCAAAGGAGCTGCACCTGCTTGGTGAGACTGGGGTGGGGAGTTTAGGTGGGGTCAGGGCAGCACTGAGCGGGCCTTCTGCAGACTCTGGCTGGAAAACTAGCTCTTAAGAAAAAAAAAAAAAGGCCCTGTTTGCAGAGACCGCTAATTTTTATGGTGTAAAAACTCCTACAGTGGCCGATTGCAAGCTACCCATGGATTTAACATTCCTGAGCATTTAGCGCTTGGCTCTTGTGAGCCAGCCGAGCTGGCCCCAGCATAGCATCACCCCTTCCTCTGCTGCCTACCTTTGGCTCCCAGATGTCCTTGATGCAGGGGCAGTTTTTTAATTTTGTCTCAGTCCCTGGCAGGTGTCTGACAAACAGTCTAGGAAAACCAAGTCCCAGACGGTACATCTCCCCAAGCTCCCAGGTTCCAGCCACAGGGGAAAGAAGCAAACAGTGTAAAGCCTTGATGTCTAAAAGGGTTTTTCTTCCAAGAAGTTCAAAGCAGTTGCTGTGTCTGATCTTACCTTATCCTCCCAACACCCTGGGAAAGTGGGGAGACAGCAGGAATGATCTGGGTATCCTTTCCTGAAAGATGGGGACCCTGAGGCCCAGAAAGCTTTGACAGTTTGGTCAAGGTCACCAGCAGTTTGGAACAGAGGCTAGAATGGGCAGCTCCATCATGCCTTCCATTCTCACCCTCACGGCTCCTTCCCCCACTCTGCCTTCTCATGACCCCACAGAGGAGGCGGATGGGGATGGAGAAGCAGAAGATCTCGCTGTGGTTTTCCCAGACAGATCCCAGGCCTTACTTCACAGCTCTCCCAGTCTCAGACCACACACCCTTAGCGCCTCCAGGGGAGCTGGCCCGACAGGCTTCCCTTGGGGCTGTGCCAGCTCATTAGCAGGTCTGTTTCCAGGTGGATCCACCGTGGGGTCATTAAAGCAATAAACAAGTTCCCGATTGTCGGTGGGCTGGACCTGGCACCCACCGTCCCTTGCATTGTGCGGAGTTCCAGCGAGCCCACACAACCTCCGAAACAATGCCTCACTTCCTCCCAGGAAGCCGCAGACCCGAGCCAGTCTCCTGGGCTCGCCCACGTGCTCTGGCCAAACCATTGTGTCCAAGACGGCCGGGTCCAGCCATTCCCATGACCAGGGAAATTGCATCCTCTCCGCCGTCCAAGAGTAGGAGGGCAAGGGGCCAGGGGCCAAAGAGCCACAGTTCCCCATCGCTCCCAATCCCCACAGTCCCTGGCCAGGAGGCCTATGGCCCCCAGTGATCATTTGGATCCCATACCTCAGCCTCTCCCTGGATCAGGGGTACAAAGAGGATCCTAGAAACAAACGCAGGCTGGAGCCCTAACCAAGCTTCTCGGGCCTCCTGGCACCCTGAACATTTAGCGCTTGGCTCTTGTGAGCCAGCCCGAGCTGGCCCCAGTGCACGCTCTTCTCTCTCTGTTTGGCTAGGATTGCTCCCTATGTCCCCAAAGTGTTTTCCTATATAGCCCCACGAGGGGCTGCATGGGGGCACAGAATAGGGCCCATCAATAATGCGGGCAACAAGGTCATCCAGCCTTGCGGAGAGTCCCCGGCCTGGTGGAGAGGAGCCCCGCCAGCCCAGGGTGCCCTTTCGCAAGGCGGCCGAACGGGTCCTCCGTAGGGTCTATGCCACGATTACTGCCAATTTCGGGTTTCTTTCTTCTAAACGGCTCTGCTTGGGAATGATATCTTAGGGACAGGAGAGGACCTGGGACGGAGGGAACTAGGATCTGAAAGGAAGATGAGACGTGGGGTGGGGACAACACCAAGAAGCCTAGGTCAGGACTGTGAAACCTCACACGCAGACCAGAGAGCCTGGCCCTGGGGGTCCACGGGATAAGAAGTGCTGAGGTCTGACGGCGGAGGTGCCAGAGACTCTGTGTGCAGTCTCTCGCCCTTGCCAAGCCCCAGCAGGAGCCGGTGAGGCTGGTGTGTTTAGTCCAGGGCCAACTCGGCATCAGCTGAATACAGTCTGCTCAGGCTGCTCAGCTTTGGCCCAGAGCCCTTACCTGGGGTAGCACTGACGCTCCTCGGGGGAGCTGGCTGTAGCAGGTACAGAGGCTCTGGATGCTGGAGGCTGATGAAGAAAGCTCTTGGCTGGGGGAGGCCGGTGGGAAGGACATGCTGGGAAAGAGACCCATCACAGAGAAAGGAGGCCCTGCTGGAGGATGGCTTTGGGGTAGAGATGTTGGAAATACACCGAAGGGGGTGGGAAGATGGAGACCGAGCCCGGCTTCCAATGGAGCACACAGCAATGTAGCCTTTTTGGTTTCTTTCTAAATTAACTTTATAGAGATATAACTTACTTAAAACACCCCGTTTTTAAGGGTACAGTTCAATGAGGTTTGACAAATATTTAAACCCATGTAACCACCACCCACAATCAAGATATAGAACATTTTCATCACCCCCCAAAAGTTCCCCTGTGCCCCCTTGTAGCCAGTCTCCCTCCAGCCTTTGGCCCCAGGCAACCACCGCTCTGGTTTCTGTCACTATAGAAGAGTTTTGCTAATACAAGATTTTCCTATAAACAGAACCATAGAGTATGGATCCTTCCCCCAGTTGTTCCATGCATAAGTAATTTGTTTGTTTCCTTTTTTTTTTTAAAGATTTTATTTCTTTATTTGACAGAGAGAGACAGCAAGAGAGGGGACACAAGTAAGGGGAGTGGGAGAGGGAGAAGCAGGCTTGATCCCAGGACCCTGGGACCATGACCTGAGCTGAAGGCAGACGCCCAACGACTGAGCCACCCAGGTGCCCCATAAGTAGTTTGTTTCTTGTCATTGCTGAGTAGTATTCCATTGGGGGATTTTACCACACTTGTTGATCCATTCACTTATTAATGGACATGTGGATTATTTCCAGTTTGGGGCTGTGATGAGTAAGACTTCTGTTAACGTTAATGTAAAAGTCTTTATGGATGTATTTTTTCATTTCTCTTGGGTATTTTACTTAGTAGGGGAATTGTTGGGTTATATGTGGGTGTATGTTAGCTTTATAAGAAATTGCCAAACTATTTTCCAAAGTGGTTGTAGCATTTTACACACCCACCAGAGATACAAGAGAGTTCTGAGTTCTAGTTGCTCTGCATCCTTGCTCACACTTGTATTGTCCACCTTTGTTCCTTTTAGCCACTCACCCCAAGAGGAGTGTGGTAACTGCTCGTTGTGGTTTTAATTTGCATTTCCTTGTGAACAAATGATGTTGAACGTGCCCATTGGCCACTTCTACGTTTTCTTGGTGAAGTGATTTTTCAAATCTTTTGTCCATTTAAAAAAATATATTGGGTCGTTTGTCTTATTGAATTGTAAGAATATATATATTATACTTTAATTATATATTCTGGGGGCACCTGGCTGGTTCAGTCAGTGGAGCATGCAACTCTTGATCTTGGGGTTGTGGGTTCAAGCCCCATGTTGAGTGTGGAGATTACTTAGAAATAAAATCTTTAAAAAATTATATATTCTGAATACAAGTCTTTGTCAGGTACTTCCTCCCAGGCTATCACCTATAACATCTTTTTTCGTTTTCCAAAAGTGTCCTTTGATGAGCAGAAGTTTCTAATTTCAATGGAGTGAAATGTATTGTTTCTTTTTTGGTGTCTTTAGAAATCTTTCTTATCCCGGGCGCCTGGGTGGCTCAGTCGGTTAAGCGACTGCCTTCGGCTCAGATCATGATCCTGGAGTCCCGGGATCGAGTCCCACATCGGGCTCCCTGCTCAGTGGGGAGTCTGCTTCTCCCTCTGACCCTCCCCCATCTCATGCTCTTTCTCTCTCTCAAATAAATAAATAAATAAAATCTTAAAAAAAGAGAAATCTTTCTTATTGTTGACAAGGGCACGAGGATTTTCTCCTATTTTTTTTTTAAGATTTTATTTTATTTATCTGAGAGAGAGAGAGAGGAAGAAAGTGAGAGAGAGAGAGCACATGATAGGGGGGAGGGTCAGAGGGAGAAGCAGACTCCCCGCTGAGCAGGGAGCCCAATGCGGGACTCGATCCCCAGACCTTAGGATCATGACCCAAGCTGAAGGCAGCCGCTTAACCAACTGAGCCACCCAGGCTCCCCTCACCTATGTTTTCTTTTAGAATTTTATCATTTTAACTGTTACGTTTAGGTCTATGATCCATTTCTAGTTTATTTTGGTATGTATTATGAGGTTGGAGTCAAGGTATATTTTTTTCCATAAGACTATAGTTTTTCTAACATTTCCATTTGTCGAAAAGATATCCTTTCCTCTTTACATTACTGTGGCACCCTTGTCAACAATCAATTGACAAAACATGTGTAGGTCTATTTCTGGACTCCCTATTTTGTTTCACTGATATATCTATGTCCATCCTTACACTGAAGACTTGATTACTATAGCTTTAGAGTAGGTCTTGAAGTCAAATAATGTAAATCCTACCTTGCTCTTCTTTTTCAAGATTGCTTTGGCTATTCTAGGTCCTTTGAATTTCCACATAAATTTTAGAACAGGTTTGTCAATTTCTGCAAAAATTACTGGATGATCGTCTTAATCTGTTTGGGCTGCTGTAACAGAATTCCATAGACTTACCATTGGCTTAAACAACAGAAATGTATTCCTCACAGCTCTGGAGGCTGGGAAATCTAAGAGTAAGGGACTGGCAGATTTGGTGTGTGGTAAGAGCCTATTCCTGGTTCATAGATGGCTGTCTTCTTGCTGTGTCCTCACATGGCAGAAGGTGGAAGGGATCTTTCTGGGGATTTTTTAATTTTAATTTTTAATTTTGTAATTAATTAATTAATTAATTTGAGAGAGAGAGAGAGAGCGAGAAAGCACACAAGCAGGGGGGAGGGGCAGAGAGAGCCGGAGAAGTATACTCCCCGCCAAGCAGGGAGCCTGACACGGGGCTCGATCCCCGGACCCCGGGATCATACCTGAGCCAAAGGCAGATGCTTAACTGACAGAGCCACCCAGGCGCCCCTGGGGACTTTTTTTACAAGGGTACTAATCCCATTTGTGAGGGCTCTGTCTCCATGACCTAATCACCCTCCAAAGGCCCCATTTCTTTTCTTTTCTTTTTTATTCTTAAGAGAGAGACAGAGGGGCGCCTGGGTGGCTCAGTCATTAAGCATCTGCCTTCGGCTCAGGTCGTGATCCCAGGGTCCTGGTATCAAGCCCCGCATCAGGCTCCCTGCTCAGTGACGAGTCTGCTTCTCTCTCTACCCCTCCCCCCTGCTTGTGTTCCTTCTCTCTCTGTGTCTCTCTCTGTGTCAGATAAATAAATAAAATCTTTAAAAAAAAATAGAGAGAGAGAGATAGTAGGCAAGCAGGGGCGGGGGGCTGGGAGGGGAGGGGGAGAGAGAATCTCAAGCAGGCTCCCAGCACAGAGCCTGACTTGGGGCTCCATGCAGGGCTCTATCTCAAAACCCTGAGGTCATGACCTGAGCCGAAATCAAAAGTCTGGAGCTTAACTGACTGAGCCACTCAGGCGCTCCAAAGGCCCCATTTCCTAATATAATCACACCGGGATTAAGGTTTCAGCATATGAACTTGGAGGTGGGGGGTGGGACATAAACATTCAGTCTACAGCAGTGATTATGATTGGGATTACACTGAATCTGTAGATCAATTTGGGGAAAATTAACATTTTAACAATACTGAGTCTTCTCATCCATGAACATGGCATATCTCTTCATTCATTTAGATCTTTAATTTCTCTCAGCAATGTTTTAAAGTTTTCCATGTAAATGTCTTACATATCTTTCATTAAATTGATCTCTAAGTATTTCATGTTTGTTGCTACTACTGTAAATGACACCTTTTCATTCCATTTTCCAATAGTTTGTTACAAGTATATACAAATATGAGTGATTTTTTTTTGTATATTGACCTTGTATTCTACAACCTTGCTCAATTGACTTATTAGCTGTAGTAGTTTTTTTATAAGTTGCTTAGAGCTTTCTGCATACATATCATTATAGCCGTGAATAAAGACAGTTTAATTTCTTCCTTTACTATCTGTATGCCCTGCATTCCTGGGAATTACCCCACTTTGTATATTATTGGGTTCTACTTGCAAAGATTTTGTTAACGCTTTGTGTCTATTGTTCAGGAGAGATATTAATCTGTAGGTTTTTTTCCTTGAAGCATCTTTGGCTGTGGCATCTGGGCAATGCTGGACTCATAAAATGAGTTGGGAAATATTCCTTCTTCTTCTGTGTTCTGAACAACAAATGTATGGTTAGTATTATTTCATCCTTAAACGATTGATAGAATTTTGCCAATTTTTAAACAAATTCTGAATTCTTGTCTTTCATAGATAGCTATTCAGATTTTCTATTTCTTCTTGGGCCAGTTTTTCTAATATGTGTCTTTCAAGTAATTTGTCCGTTTCGTGTAAGTTGCCAAATTTATTCTATAAAGTTGTTAATAATACTCCCTTCTTATCCTTTTAATGTCTGTAGGATCTGAAGTGATGCTCCCTCCCTTTCATTTTTGATATTGGTCATTTGTGTCTTTTCTCTTTGGTTGTTGATCAATCTAGCTAGAGGTTTATCAATTTTATTGATCTTTTCAAAGAACCAGTCTTTGCTTTCATTGATTTTCTTCATTGTTGGTCTGTTTCCTATTTCATTGATTTCCAGTCTTATCTTTATTATTCTCTTCCTAACATTGCTTTTTGAAGGTTGTAGAAGGGCATGGGTTCCCTATCCTACCTTCAATCATAAATCTTGGAAGGTTTAAATGGAAAGGGGTCTTAGAAGTAATCTTGTCCAACCCCTTCATTTTATAGGCAAACAGAAATCCAAGGGTAGGGGAAATCTTTTCCTCAGGCCACTTAGTTTTCTTTCAAAGTCAACTCATGTATTTATTTATTCCTTCCTTCATTAATATAGTCTTATTCATTTATGTAAGGCATATTTGTTGAACTTATATTACGGGCCAGAGACTGTGTTCTGTTCTAAGAACAAAGATGAATAAGTCATAGCCTCTGCCTTCAAAAATCTCCCAGCCTAATGAGGGAGATAGCAAGTCATCAGTGCCAAGTGCCATCACAGAAGTGTTCTCAAGGTGCATGAGGGCATGGAGGAAAGAAGGACAAACTCTAATCACTGGTGTGAGGATGGGGATGGAGGTTGGTCATGGAAGACTTCAAAAAAAACTTTTAAAATGGATTTTGCAGGCAAAATAACTCTTCTTTTTTTTTTTTTTTTTAGATTTTATTTATTTATTTGACAGAGAGAAAGAGAGAGAGCACAAGCAGGGGGAGTGGAAGAGGGAGAAGCAGGCTCCCCACTAAGCAGGGAGCCCAGTGTGGGGCTTGATCCCAGGACCCCAAGATCATGAACTGAGCTGAAGGCAGTCGCCAAACCAACTGAGCTATCCAGGCACCCCAAAATAACTCTTCTTCACTCCAGAAAGAGCTTTGTGAATCTGCTAAATATTTGTTTAAATAAGGCAAATAGAAAGCAATGCAAGTTTCAATAAGAAGTCATCAATTAATCCATTAGCTAATTTTGTGTCTAGCATCATGCTAAGAGGTTTGGGAAAACACAGATTATGCAGATGATTCAATCATGCTTTCTAGAGAATAAATATTCTCTCAGATTCCCACTTACTAATTTTCTTTTTTGCAGATGGCTGATCCTAACCATAGAAGACAAATATATTTAGAAGCTACAGGATTATCTTATTGATACTGACATCCTTTTTTTTTTTTAAGATTTTATTTATTTATTCATGAGAGGGAGAGAAAGAGAGAGAGAGAGAGAGAGAGAGAAGCAGGCTCCCAAGGAGCAGGGAGCCTGATGCAGGACTCGATCCCAGGACCCTGGGATCATGACCTGAGCCGAAGGCAGATGCTTAACCATCTGAGCCACCCAGGCGCCCTGATATTGACATCCTAATCTATTATCTTCTTACCTATTGCTGCATAACAAATTATCCCCAAACTTAGCAACTTAATAAGCATTTCTCATCTCACAGCTTCTGAGGGTTGGGAGTCCAGGAGTAGCTTAGCTGAGTGCTTCTGGCTCAGGGTCTCTTAGAAGGTCTCTAAGGAAGTTAGCAGCAGGCTACAGTCTCTGAAGACTTATCCGGGGCTGGAGGCTGTGCTTCCAAGCTCACTCACCAGGCTGCGGGCGGGAGGCCTCAGCACGTGGGCCCTTACCAGATACCTCTTGACATGCAGGTGTCTTCCCCCAGAGCAAATAATCCAAATGCCAATCTGCCTTTTATGAGCTGGTCTCCAAATCACACACTGTCACCTTTGCCTCCAGATCACACAGTGTTACTAGGGGCCCCTGGTTGGCTCAGTCAGTAGAGCATGCAACTGTTGATCTCAGAGTCTTAAGTTCGAGCCCCATGTTGGGTGTAGAGATTACTTAAAAATAAAATCTTAAAAAAAAAGTGTCACTAAGTTTGGAGGTACCTGACTCACTCAGCCAGAAGAACATATAACTCTTGATCTTGGGGTCATGAATTCAAGTTCCACGTTGGGTGTAGAGATTACTTTAAAAAACAATAAAAAAGGAAGTGTCACTAAGTCTAGCCCATACTCAATGGGAAGGGATTACATCAGGGCAAGGGCATGCACACCAAAAAGTGGGGATCACTGGATGCCATCTTAGAGACTTACTGCTACAGATACCCTCATACACTGACTACGATACTAACAATCTGTAAGTTTAGTGGCACTGAGATTGAAATGGCCAATTCACCTCTGCCTCATTTTCCACATGGAACTTTAAAGATTTATTTATTTTTTGAGAGAGAGATAGAGCTTACATGCACATGCAGAGAGGGGCAGAGGGAGAGAATCTCAAGCAACTCAATCAGGGGGCTCGAGCCCACGACCCTGAGATCATGATCTGAACCAAAACCAAGAGTTGGGCACTCAACTGACTGAGCACCCAGGTGCCCTCCACATGGAACTTTAAAGAAAAGGGCCTAATTCTTAGAGATGAAATTATTTTGTAGAATCTAGTCCTCTTTGTGGTTATTATATTATTACATCCCAAGATAAAATGTTAGTTATAGTTTTACTGAGAGCTGTATTCAGCCCCATGCTGGGAGAAATACCTTAGATATCAGGAGGCAACTTTTAGGAATCTTCTAGGATATAGTCATTATCCTTTGGCAGTTTAGAATTATGCAGGATTATGACTTTATTTATCCTAGGGACTGAGGATGCAACAGTTAAGACAGAGAGGAGAGGAGTGGGGATGATGTTACAGATCGAATGTTTGTGTACCCCCCCCAAATTCATATGTTGAAGCCCAAATACTCAGTGTGATGGTTTTTGAAGATGGGACCATTGGTAGTTGATTGGATGAAGTCATGAGAGTGGGGACCCCATGATTGGGATTAGTTTCTTACAAGAAGAGGAAGAGAGATGAGCGCGCTCTCTCTTTACCAAGTGAGGATACAGGGAGAAGGTGGCCCTCTATAAGCTAGGAAGAGAGTTGTCATCAGGAACCCAAATGGCTGGCACCTTGATCTTGGACTCCCAGCTTCTAGAACTGTGGGAAATGAATTTCTGTTGTGTAAGACACCCAGTCTGTGGCATCTTGTTATAGCAGCTTAAGCAGACTCACATAAGGCGCTACTGTCACCCGATTGAGTAGAAGCAATACTAAACTCGCAGTGTTAGGGTTCTACAGGGTGTTCAGTGGTAGAAGAATCTGCAGGTTTCACGACAGTGTCTGTCTGTAGAGGGGCAGGGCTGATGGAAAGGAACTCCAATAGTTGAAGAAGTTGCTGAGAATGTGACTGGGGAGCACGGAAGTAAACATTTAGAGGGCCTGAGTGCTAAGCCAATAGTATAATATTTGGAGAGGAATCACACTGTTGACAGAGGGGTAGGGTCACTCTGGTCACTGGTGGAGATTGCACTGATGAAATATTGTTTTTAACAGAATATTCTTCCATTTACATATAGTTTGTCATGAAAAAGATACTTAAAGTGGGAATAAGTGCTAAGACCTAGTTTACTTTTCTGAGACTCAAGAGAGTCTTGTATAGAAGCTTGTATAGCATCAGAGTCCAGCCACAAAATGCAGCAGATTGCTCACCCTCAGGCACCCTGGTGACAAGAAATTTCTCTTTCTTGCGTACAGGAGTAACCCAGCTGGGATATATCCAATTCTTCTCCAAGAGTGCTTGGAAAGAGATGATTCTAGGCTTGAGTCAAAATCAGGGCAAGTTTTGGGGGAGACCTACATGCTAAAGAGAACTGATTCAGCTGCCATGACAAAGGCCAGTGTCACCATGGCTTATATCAGACAGGAGTTTATTAGTCTCTCCTACAATTGTCCAAGAATAGGCAGTACAGAACTTTATGGGGGCTCCGTGGTATCAGAGACCCATACTCCTTTTTCAATGTTCTTCGTTCATCTCATGGCCTTCCAGACTATTCCATAACTATAAGAGCTCCTGCTACCATACCTACATTCCAGACAGCAGAAGGGAGAAAGAGAGAATGGAAAGAATACTCACGGGCACCTGGGTGGCTCAGTTGGTTAAGCAACTGCCTTCGGCTCAGGTCATGATCCTGGAGTCCCTGGATCGAGTCCCGCCTCGGGCTCCCTTGCTCAGCGGGGGGTCTGCTTCTCCCTCTGATCCTCCTCCCTCTCATGCTCTCTGTCTCTCATTCTCTCTCGCAAATAAATAAATAAAAAATCTTAAAAAAAAAAAAAAAGAAAGAAAGAATACTCACTCTTTAGTGTTGAGGATGCGACCAGGAAGTTGCATATACCACTCCGTGTACATCCTGTGGGACACAACCAGGAAGTTGTATGTTTCACTTCTGCGTAAGTTCTATCGGGAAGAACCTAGGTGCATGGCTAGATTTCGCTGCAAGGGAGCCTGGGAAAATGCAGTCTTTTGATTGGCAGTCATTTTCTCAGCTAAAACTTGTATTACTCTAGAACGGAGAAACATACCGGGGGAACAACTAGCAGTCTCAGATGTTACAACCTCCTGTAATCTTGTCTACAAGGAAGGCAAATCAGATCAGTCATCGCCAGGTAAATATCATACCTTTTCACGAGACTATAAACTGGATGACAGCAAGGACCCTAGCTCTTTTTGCTCTTCAATTTATCCTCATTTCTTAGCATAATTCCTGGTACATAGTAGCTTCTCAATACAAATTTATGAAATAAATGGATGAATGAGAGGCAGCTAGATGTCAAAATTCCAGAAGATCCTTCATGTGCCTTTTCCCAAGAACTTTTTTTTTTTAAGATTTTGTTTATTTATTTGACAGAGACAGAGTTAGCAAAAGCAGGAACACAAGCAGGGGGAGTGGAAGAGGGAGAAGAAGGCTCCCCACTGAGCAGGGAGCCCGATGGCGGGGCTTGATCCCAGGACCCTGGGATCATGACCTGAGCCACCCAGGCGCCCCTCCCAAGAACTTTTTTGCAAGGATCAAGACCACTTGGTTTCTTGTTAAAATGAAACCTGAGGAAGTCTGTTGAGAGTTTTTCACAAAGTGAAATTTCCTGCCCTCCATACCCACCCTGCCAAGTGGTGTGGTTTCTTTATACCCTTGGTCTGATGTCTGCTGATGATGAACTTGAGATGATGTTGTGCTCCGAGAGCAGCTCGATGGCATATGATATGAGAAAGCTGGGCTCCTCCACAGCTCTGATGTGTTATTACTGTGAGCAAACCTGGTATCTTCCTGAGAGAATTTTATCCCAAGGTCTCCTGTATTACACAGATTAATTCTTACAGATAGGAGGGGCTGGGGCCCACTTTGGAGCAAATGGGGCATCTGTTGGGAGTTGTTGGGCGGGCCGGCTCCAGGAGGCAGAGCATCCAGCCTCCTCAGCTTGGGGCCTGGGTTAGCCTTGCAGCTCTCCCCTGAGGGCTGTGTTTCCAGCCCCCGCATTTAATAAGCTGAGAGAATTGAAAACAGTAAAATATGGAAGATAATATACCAGTCAATAAAAAGATAAAGTAAACTAAGAAGAAATAAAAAGATGGTAAAAACAGTAAAAAAAAAAAGGAAAAAAAAAAAGGCAGCAGGCAAAGTGATAATACAAACTAAAAATAAACCGAATAAACTAAAAAGAAATGAAAAGATAGAACAAAGACACGATAAGGCAAAGGTTAGAAATAAAAGATGGAGAATAAAAAGATAATACAATAACAATAAATCGAGAAGATAAGATGAGATAAAAGCAAATAGTATGAAATAGCTAGAACAAAGACGAAACAGAGAGTAAAAATGACAGAGATAAGTAAAATCATTAAAACCAGAAAAATAAAAGACTAAGGAGATTAAAACAATAAAATGTGTTAAACCAATACCAGAAGAAATAAAAAATTTAGAAGACTAGGCTATGGGGGAAGAGAGAATAGATCAATTTTGTTTCAAATTACAATAACACAGCAGTGCTAGTACAAAAGCCTGCCCCCCTTATGCAGACACATTCTCGGAGTCCAGGCAGCTCCAAGCTTGTGCAGACCTCCCAACCTCTAAGCATCCCTATTCATTTGCTAGAGCTGCTCTTAAAAAGCTCCGTGGATGGGGGGCTTAAACAGCAGAAACGTAGCTTCTCACAGGTCTGGAGGCTAGAGGTCCAAGAAGGGAGGCTTCTTCTGAGGGCTCTGAGGGAAGGATCTGTTTCAGGTCTCTCTCCTTGGCTTGCAGACGGCCATCTTCTCTCCCTGTGTGTCTTCGCTTCCTCTTTTCCCCCTGTGTCTGTATAAAAATGTCATCTTCTTATAAGTACACCAATCATGTTGGATTATGGCCCACCCTAAAGACTTCATTTTAACGAAATTACCTCTTAAAGGCCCTGTCTCCAAGTACACCTTCTGAGGTACTGGGAGTTAGGACATATGAATTTGGAGACACAGTTCAGCCCAAAACAGCATCCCTTCGAGGAGTCCCTGGCAGGATACCCTCCAGGCAGAGAGATGAAGGCAGAGAGCAGGACCTTTGACCTCTTGCCTGGTTTAGGGCCTCTGACAGAACTGATTTTTTTCTCAATTTTAGTTTCCTTTTCTTTCCTTCTTTCTCTCTTTCTTTCTTTCAAGATTTTATTTATTTATATTGAGAGAGAGAGAGATTGAGAGAACAAGTGGGGGGGGAGAGGCAGAGGGAGACTCAGACTCCCTGCGGAGCAGGGAGCCCCACATGGAACTCCATCCCAGGACCCTAGGATCATTACCTGAGCTGAAGGCAAAGGGTTAACCGACTGAGCCACCCAGGTGCTCTTGATTTTAGTTTCTGATTAATATTCTTCATTTCACTCAGGCCCACAGGGCAATAAGGCTGAGTCCTAGAAAGATAAGGTTCTGGAGTCCCTAACCCATATTCTCTCATGATGTTAGGGTCGCTGGGAGCAAGACATGTCCTGGCAGACAGACTCCTACAGCTAATGCAGAGGCCCATGTGGGAGGTGGGGCTGGGGCTCCTGGCCTCTTATGCCAAGAAACTTCTGCTCTGGCTAGAAGCACTTGTGAGATGGCAGGTGCCTTCCAATTCCCCCCAAACCAACAGCACACACTCTAGCAGGGGTTTCGAGTTTGTATTTCATTGTCTTCTGCCTTTTCCAAACAGGGAAGCCTGGGAGAGTTGGACCAGAACACTTGGGAATGAGTTTTCTGTACTTGGTTTCTCCCTTGCTCAGAGGTGGAGTTCAGAACTGTGTAGAGAGAAGCCTGGAAAATCCTTCTCCCCTTATCCCGGAGAAGAGGAAACACAGACCCATAGAGGAGGCAAGGCAAAGATCACCTAGTTCAATATTCTTGTTAATAGTTGAGGAAATATGGGTGCCTGGGTGGCTCAGTTGGTTAAGCGGCTGCCTTCGGCTCAGGTCATGATCTCAGGGTCCTGGGATCGAGCCCCACGTCGGGCTCCCTGCTCAGTGGAGAGTCTGTTTCTCCCTCTCCCTCTGCCTGCCTCTCTGCCTACTTGTGTACTCTCTCTCTCTGTCAAATAAATAAATAAAATCTTTAAAAAAAAAAAATAGTTGAGGAAACAGAAATCCAGGAAGGAGAGATTTGCCCACAAGTGTTCTCTCTCTTGTACACGCACACGCACACGCCTGCTGGCGTGCACACTGAGCAGGTAGACAGAGCCCAGCCCCCAGACTGCTTCTGTCCAGGTTGGCATCACGGGCTTTCAACCTGCACGGTTGCATAGGGCGCTGTGCTCGGAAGAGCCCTCTGCTTGACTTAATGCTCTGCGGCCACCATCTTGAATTCTTAATAACTTTGCAACAAGGGGGTGCTGCAGTGGGCCCTGCAAGCTGCAGAGGCCAGTCCTACCCCCTGACTCTGATCAGGAAGGAAACACCAGCCACTCAAGCTCCTTTTGACCACAAGCTGTCCAGAGCAGAGGCTTGCTTACAGTTCTTGGCACAAGATAAGCCCTTCAGAAAAGAAGAAGGAAGGGGAGGATGCCTTTGCTTCAGGCCCCAAGGCACTCTCTCAAGCCTTAATTCCCCAGTGAGTTCTTAGCTAGGGTGTGAACCTCACAGTCACCCACCTAGAATCTCCAGCCTGGAGACTGGGCCTGTCCCAGTCCTGTGTTCTCCAAGATCCCCCGTCTCTCTGGCAGAAACCCAAGGGGGCGGGACAGGGGAGGGATGAAAGGAAAGTGAAAGTATCAGCCTCTCTGGATGGCCTCTTCTCCTCCTCCTCCTCCTCCTCCTTACCCCCCCGCCCGTTGCCGTGGAGACCAGAACAAAGCCTCTCTTTCCCCTCTTTTCTGGATTGTTAATTGTCTTTACTCCATGGTGCCTTTGTTAATTGTTGCCAGTCCCTCCCAGGATGAGGATCTAGGTCTCCTCAAGACAGGAAAGAGGTTAAAAAAAGTTAGGTGGTGGGGGTGGGGCACTAGAAACCAGGTGGAGGTCGGGGGAGGGGAATGAGGAGGCCACCTCAGGATTTCCTAAATTCCTGGGGCTGCTGGGAAGGGAACAACCCTCTTCACTTCTTTCCCTCCCTCCCTCCATCAGCTGCCGGTTCAGGTGGGGCCCAAGGCCCCCCTCTGTGGGAAGGACCGGGAGAGAAGGAAGGAGGAGAGAAGAAAACCCCCATTGTGCAGGGCCGTACTGTGTGGGTGCCCTCAGAGGGAGGTAACTCTGCCTTTGCACCCATTCCAAATTGATCAGTAAGACAAGGGGCCTGATTTTTGCCCCCAGGGTTTAGGACTACTAATGGTTAAATTTGCGGGGAGAGAATATTTGCTAGGTCTGGAGGTGAGACGTGATACTCCAGTCCTCTTCCCCAAGCTGAGTTCCCCATGGTAGCTAGACATGGGAAGAATGGACTGGAGAAGTTTTGGAAGAGAGTGTGTGTGTGTGTGTGTGTGTGTGTGTGTGTGTAGAAAGGACTCACGTCACTGGCATTAGGGAAGCTCACGTCCTCAGTGAGGTCCCTGTGTGTGTGCATGCAAGTATGTTGGGGGTGGGGGTATGGGTTGAGTCCTCTGTCCTTGGGAGACAGTCCTCCAGTTGGGGGACAGGTGACCAACTGTCACATAAGAAGCAGAGAGCTGTTTCTTTTAATTAATTTATTTTTTTAAAGTAGGTTCCACGTCCAGCATGGAGCCCAAGGTGGGGCTTTAACTCACCACCCTGAGATCAAGACCTGAGCTGAGATCAAGAGTCAGACACCCAACCGACTGAGCCACCCAGGTGCCCCGAGCTGTTTCTAGTTCTAGGGCCTAGGCTAGAATCTGGGCTGTGGAATAATATTCCAGTGCTTGTTTATATGGTTTCGATTCTAAGGACCATAAAACCCCATAAGAAGCAAGACAGGATGGTATAGCAGAAAAAGCAGGGACTTGAGGGCCAGAAAACCTGGGTTCAAATATCAGCCCTCACCCCTTCACCATGCAGTCTTGGAAACTTTTCTTCCCACCTTGGAGTATGATTTTCCTCCTCTGTAAAATGGAACAGTCCCCATCTTCACAGAACTGTTAATAGATTAAAAGAGATCATGTGTGTTAAGAGTCAGCCATGGGCAAGATACCTCTCCTGTCTGTTCACAAAGAGAGGAGATGGAGGAGATGGTTCTGGAAGGCTGATTGCTTCCAGATCTTATCGGTTCAGATCCTGATAGGCAAATGAAACATTCTGTGAACCAACCTGTTATCTTCTTGATTCACTTCCATACCCAAGTGGGACTCTTGGGAGAAACTCAAGTAGAACTGAGTAGAGGCCCACCAAGCTCAGCCCGATGGGAGTGCCTGACTCTGAAAGGTGGTTCCTGTGGTATCCGCCACGGTGCAAGGCCATCTGAGCTCAGCATTTCTGGCTGGCGAGTCTGGCTGTAGGTATCTAGAAAAGCACTTGCTCAGTCATAGGATGAAGAGTTGGTGCCCAGATAAACTCCACTAGGCTGGGCCTACCCTGACCTGATCCAACCAACAAGCACCTCCTCTAGGCTTCACAAAGAAAATGGCCCTTCGCTAGGTCCTGAGGCCTAGGGAAAAGCAGGAAAGACCTGAGGCAAAGCAGGACAAGGATTTCTCGATGCTCTTTCCTTCTCCCAGCTCCTCAGCTTACTTTCTGAAGCTTTCTCCCTCTCACCTGCTCCTGTAACACTGAAGAAAGTGATTCACACCATTCTGTGAATTTAATCCTTTTACTGCTTCTTCTTCTTCTTTTTTTTTTTTTGACAGAGAGAGACACAGGGAGAGAGGGAACACAAGCAGGGGGGAGTGGCAAAGGGAGAAGCAGGCCTCCCGCGGAGCAGAAAGCCTTATGCGGGGCTCGATCCCAGGACCCTGGGACCATGACCTGCGCTGAAGGCAGACGCTTAACGACTGAGCCACCCAGGCACCCCTTTATTTTTTTTTTAAAGAAATTATTTGTTTATTTGACAGAGAGAGACACAGCGAGAGAGGGAACACAAGCAGGGGGAGTGGGAGAGGGAGAGGCAGGCTTCCCGCGGAGCAGGGAGCCCGATGCGGGGCTTGATCCCCGGACCTGGGATCATGACCTGAGCGGAAGGCAGATGCTTAACGACTGAGCCACCCAGGTGCCCCCCTTTTACTACTTCTCCCACTTGCCCCTTTGTCTCTAACCTTGGAGTTTAAAGGGAGAGTGGGGAACCCCAGCACCCCTGGGCACCGCAGGGGTCTCAGGAAACGGCAGCCACATGAAGTGTGTTGGGGATCACCTCACTGAAGCCAAAGTCTTTCCTTCAGCAAAGCATATTTTTTGAGCATCTACAAGGGGTTGTGGAAATTAAATGGAAAATAGAGCCCACAGTCTAAAGGGAAAACAGGAAAAAAAAACAAACAAACAAGAAAACAGATAAAGTAAGTACCAGTTGTGGTGAGTGCTATGAAGCAGGAGAATAAGGTGTGGAGGATGATCTTGGGGGTGGGGTGGGGGAGTTGGGGAAGGGAAGATAAAGAAAGGAACATTTATGTCCAGACCAGAGGATGAAAGGGAGCCTGCTCTGGGAAGAACAGGGTTTGGGGAAGTGCTTTCCAGGTAAAGAGGTATTTATAGGGCTTGAAGGCAGATCTTTCAATATGGAGATCCGATTGGGATTGGGCAGTTTTTAAAATAACATTTCAGGATTGGAGGATACAGCGAGGGGAGGGTCTTGAAAAATAAACAATTGTTTGATAAGCTAGTGGCTTGCCAGGTTAAGCAAACTGTCCTGAGAAGGGGGCTGTTTGAGCAGTCTATTGTTCAGATAAATTGATTTTCAGGAAGTTCCTGGAGCAAATAATGAAATTATTTACTAGTTTGTGGGCTTATCTTCCTGGGCAAGAAATTTCTGGAACAAATATTAAAATCATGGCGATGTAAGCAGCCTTAGTGAAATGATGTGACTGCAGGTGGTCTCGGTTCTCTGAAGCAGTGAGGCTGTCGTGGTCTAGCTGACAGATGATGATGACCTGGGCCAGGGTGGCCACAGCGAGGACAGAGGAGAGGAGGACTGGGATGTATTTGTGGAGATAGATCAATAGCACTCGCTAATTTGGGTGGATGGAAAGGAAGAATCGAGGATGACTCCTAGGTTTTAGGCTCGAACCTCCCAGTGGTACCATTTCCTGAGATGGGAAAGGCAGTACACGGTGTACGCAGACTTGGGGGTGGTGGTTAAAGCTCCATCCTGGAACGTGTGAAATTTAGGATGTCTGTGAGATCCTTGGGTAGAAACATCAAGTGTGTGGTCGGATACGTGCGTCTGAGGTGCACCAAGCAGCCTTGGAGAGTTACAGAAAAAATTGGAAGAATCATCAGCACATAGTTGGTATTTATTTATTTATTTATTTGAGAGAGACGGGCGGGGAGGGGCAGAGGGAGAGAGAGTCTTAAGCAGACTTGCCTCAGAGCCAGATACGGGGCTCAGTCTCACGACCCTGAGATCACGACCTGAGCTGAAATCAAGAGTTGGATAATTAACCGACTGTGCCACCCCAGTGTCCCAATAGTTGGTATTTAAAGCTATGAAGACAGGGGCGGCTGGGTGGCTCAGTCTGTTAAGCGTCTGCCCTCGGCTCAGGTCATGATCTCTGGGTCCTGGGATGGAGCTTGGCATCAGGCTTCTGCTCAGCAGGGAGTCTGCTTCATTCTCTCTCTCTCCCCCTCTGCCCCTCCCCACTGCTCGTTCTCTCTCTCTCTCTTTCTCAGATAAATAAATAAAATCTTAAAAAAAAATAAAGCTATGGAAATATAACATTTCATTTACGGTGAGAAGTGAGAGAGAGAAGAAAATGGGGTGAAGGGAGCCCCTGGGAAACACCCACCTGGAGAAAAGGTGGAGGAAGAAAAATAAATAAGGGAAGCTAAAAAAGGACAACCAGTGAGGTCAGAAGAAACCCAGGGCGGTGTGGAGTCATGAAGTGAGCATTTCGAGGAGGGAGTGGTCCACTAGGTTAAATAGTGCCATTTTGATGGGTGTTCCCAGGAAATGGCGTGGTAGTAGAGACAGACCTAGAATCTTCAAACAACTTCCTTCCATCACTTACTGGCCATGACCCTGAGCTTCATTCTTCTTGCCTCTAAAATGGGGATAATGATACCAACCTCACAGAACTGGGATAAGGTACAAATGGATATTGTGTTTGAAAATAGACTCGTATATGTATATTGTCTTACTGTGTGTAAGACATAGTAGGCAGATACTTAAAAATCTTTCAGGGGCACCTGGCTGGCTCAGTCAGAAGAGCATGTGACTCTTGATCTTGGGGTCATCAGTTGGGTGTAGAGATTACTAAAAACAAAAACAGAACAAAAAAATGTTTCAGTGTAGTGGCAGTGATTGGGAAGGGTGGTCGCCAATGAAGTGCAATACAGTGGATGGGGGCCGTTGGAAAGAGG
This sequence comes from Neomonachus schauinslandi, assembly GCF_002201575.2. NCBI lineage: Eukaryota > Metazoa > Chordata > Mammalia > Carnivora > Phocidae > Neomonachus > Neomonachus schauinslandi. The sequence goes on along the minus strand of NC_058408.1, from coordinate 26,152,819 downwards.
AGAGCCCATGTCCCATCTCTCTGTTCTTCCTCTCTCACTCTGTTGTGGCTGAAGACAGCTACCGGGAGGGACCCATAAAGAAGGTGCCCACTGAAGCTGATCAGGGGCCAGAGAAAAACAACCAGCTACACGGAAAACACAGGCATGCTGGCCAGGAGGAGGAAAGGCTTGGTGGCACGTGGGTAACTCTTTCATGGTTTCTGAAATGGCTTCGTTCAGTCATCCAAAAGCCATTTGCTTCAGAGTTAATATTGACATGTCCCACCTCCAACCCCCTGCTCCCTTCTTTCCATCCTCCCTGTACCTAGCTTACCCCAGGCCTTTGTCATTTCTACCCCGGTGACTACCACTGTCTGGTCACGGGCCTCCCTGCCTCCAGCTAGACTGATCTCATCAGAGGCCCTCCTTAGAATCCCTCAGGGACTCCCCATTCTCTTCAATCAACTCATGGATCAACAAGTATTTATCAAGGGCCTGCTCTTTGCCAAGCCCTCACTAGGCACGAGGGATGTAACAGTGAGCCAGAGAGACATCCCTGCTCTTGGGGAGCTTGCAGTCCAGTGGGGGAGCATACAAATATCTACAACCCTGGGCAGGGAGGGGCGTGTGGGGGTGGGGGTGGGGGAGGGCTTCTGGAGCCCACCCAGTAGATGGGGCACCTGACCCAGATTGGACTGTCAAGACATGCTTCTGGGGCACCTGGGTGGCTCAGTCGTTAAGCGTCTGCCTTCGGCTCAGGTCATGATCCCCGGGTCCTGGGATCAAGCCCCACATCGGGCTCCCTGCTCAGCGGGGAGCCTGCTTCTCCCTCCCCCACTCCCCCTGCTTGTGTTCCCTCTCTCGCTGTGTCTCTCTGTCAAATAAATAAATAAAATCTTAAAAAAAAGAAAAAAAGACATGCTTCTGGAAGAATTGATATCTGGGCTGAGAACTAAAAGATGAATAAAACGGGTTGGGTAAGGAAGGCCGTGGGGAGTGATGAAATCCAAGGCCCCCAGAAGGTCCTAGGAGCCTGGCTGGCGATCACCTGCTGAGAAGACAGGCCACCTACACTGTTGGCACCTTATTAGCGTTTCACCATTGCCCCTCCTTTCACCTGCTCTACTTCCTGAGACCCAGTTCAGATAACACCTCCCCCAAGAAGACTCTGATTCCTGTCCTCACACCAGACTGCCCTTGGTGGTCCCCCGCGCTGGTCTGACCTTGGCACTCTCCCACTTCCCCAGAATGACACGTTCACTCATCTGTCTCTGTCACAAAAGGGGACTCTAGAAAGGGCAGGGCACCCTCTCATTCATCCTGGTGTCCCCAGCACCCTGTTGGGCCAGGCATACTGTAGGCATTTAATAAATAACCCGAATTAAAGGAATCCGTCCTTTTCTCTAGAACCAGCTCAGGAAAACACCAAACACCAGACACTCGAGAGAGTGCCAAATGCCAGGCTTGGAGAGAGTGGTCTGAGGCATTGGGAAGCAGTCTGGCTGCAGGTGGGTTGAGGCTCCTCAGCGAGGTTCTGAAATAGGGTCTGAAACATTAAATCCGGGCTGTCTGGAGGGTTAGGAGGCCGGGAGTTGGATGGACAACTTCTTGGGTCTTGCTCTAAGGAGCGAAGCCTCTCGGTAGCGACCCTCATACCTGGGCAGTGGGAGTGGGCAGAATCCACCTCTTTCTTCTATCCTCACCCGCCCCCGCCGCTCTCCCCTTCCCAACCGAGGTTTCCAGCTGTGGATGCCTGGATGGACCTGGCTGCAGGGAGGAGGAGGGAACTCTCTGTCCCTCCCTCCTTCTCCATCTCCCCACCCTTCCTCCTTCCTCCTCCCCCTGCCCGCTCTCTGTCTCCCTCCCTCTTTCTCCTCTGAGGCGGTGGAGTCGCCTCGCAGCAGCGAGCTGCGAGCGCCCTGCTCCCAGTCCCGGCTTGAACTGAACTGTGCAAGTGGCGGGTCCTGGAACCCCGGCCCAGGAGCGGCGAGCCCAGGTCTGAGCCCGGGGCGCAGCGGCCAGCCGCCGAGGCCCCGGTTCGGGACCGAGCCGAGGCGCGGAGCGGGAGAGCCGGAGAGCCGGGCGGGCGGGCCGGCGCAGCGTCCGGGCGAGTCAGGGAGCAGGACCGCGGAAGGCAGGGAGACGGCCGCAAGCAGAGGGCAGAGGGCAGAGTGCAGAGAGCGGCCTGGCTCGGCGGAGGGCGCCGCCCGGCCGGAACCGAGCTCTCCGCCCGGGACGGCGGCCCACGCTGGGGCGCGGACCCAGGGTGGCCACGAGTCCGGAGCGACTCCGCGGCCCCCGGCGGGGGGCGTGCCTCCTCCCAGCCCAGCCGCCCCAGCCCTGCGCGCCGGTCAGCCGCGTCGCCGGGGCATGTGAGCGGGAAGCCCGGGCTGCCAGCCGCGAGGACCCGTTCGGAGGAGGAGCCGGAGCAGGAGCGCCGAGCCCCGAGCCCCGAGCCCCGAGCCCCGAGCCCGGCGCCCGGCTGAGTAGTAAGTGCGCCCCCTCGGCTCCCGCAGCACGCTGCTGCGCCCCCTCCCCGGCCCTGCGAAGTTTGACATTCGCGCCCCCGCGTTTCTGGGCACACGCCGGCTTTCATCTCTGCGACTTTTCATCCTTTGCAAAGTTTTAGGAGAAGGAACGGACCCCCACCTACCCCCCCCCAACAAGGCCGGCCCGTGGCGGCTCCTCGCGGGCTGACCCGGGTCCTTGTGCAGAGGGGTGGCAGCCCGGTAAGGCCGTGGGGGTGGGGGGCGCTGTGTGTGTCTGTGTGCGCACCACGCTAGCCGGCCTTGGGGTGCTCCCGCCCCGCCCCGCCCCCGCCCTCGCCGACCGGCCGGGGCAGGAGGGCTTTCTCATCAGTCTGTCTAGGCGCCCAGTTCAAGGATTTCCCAAAGGGAAGCTGGGGCGACCTGTGCGCGCCCCGCGTGGGGGCTCGGGTGCCGGCGCCCAGACGCAGATCGACCCCCTCCCGGGTTGGTGTGGTGCGGGGGGGCCGGCCACGCAGTCCTTCCCACCCTGCCAGGTTCGCACCCCAGCGGACCCGCCGGGCGCTGCATCCTGTTTGTTTTCTGCTCCGGCTGCTCCTGTTTCACCCCCTCCCACCTCCCACCTCCCACCCTAGCCTCCTCCTTACCACCCCCCACCTCCCGCCTTTGCAGTCGGAGGTGAATCTCTGCATCCCGATTTCACTGCAAAGCAAATCTTGCCTGGGGGTAGGGAGGCGGGGAGGTGGGGAGGGGGCCGGTCGCTCTGTTCCCAGCGGCTCGCCATTGTTTTCCCACCCCGCGCGTTCCGTACGTAAACACACACACACACACACACACACACACACACGTGTGCGCGCCGGCTGCTGTGACACGCGCGCGCGCGCACACACACACACACACACACGTGTGTGCGCGCGCGCGTCGGCTGCTGCGAGTCCCCAGACGCGCAGGGATCGCTCGTGGGATTTTCCCAGCTGCCCTCCCGGCCTTCCAGGCTGCAGGGGCTCCATTACTTATCTGGGGCTGGGGAAGGCGACAGCCGTGGGGGCTGCCGGAGAGTCCCGGGCGGGGCCCCGAGCCGGGCCTGGGCGGGAAGTGAATTTTGAACTTCAGCCCTGGACCTTTCCGGGAGGACCCCGAGCGCACGAGCGGCGGCTCCCGCCCTGGAGGGCCGACGGCAGCTGCGAGGACTCCAGCGGCGCTCTTGGCAGCCGCCTCCGTGACGGGGGCTCGGAGGAAGCCGAGGAGTTTTCCTGGGAAGTTCGCTGTGACTCTGTGGGAATTTCCGGGCAGGGCGCCTCGGCGCTGGCTCTGGCGAAGGGGTCTGGCCAAAGCCAGAGGAGATGCTGTTGCTTTGGGCGGAGTTTCGAGATCCGCGTTTCCATCGTGCTCCCTTAGGAAGTGGTGCTCCACAGGCTGGGGTTCAGCACATTTTGGTTCTAATTCCCCTCCTATGGGCAGCGTCAGCTCCGGCGAGTCCCTTAGCTTTTCCAGATTTTTCCCTTACGCAGAATGGGCAGAATTATGCGCACATCTTTGAAACTGGCATGGAATGATCAGTTAAGGGATAATGGTTTGGAAGACGTGAACTCCAGAAGGATAGGGACCCCCCGCCCCCCGGTGGGACCACTGAAAGCCACGTACGTATAGCTTAGTGGTTAAGAGCCAGGGCTCCGAAGTTAGATTCTAGATCCTGCCACTGGCGACATGATCTTGAGCAATTCAGCCTTATTGCTCTGTGCCTCAGTTTGCTCATCTGCAGCTCACAGAACTGTGCCTGGCACATAGTAAGTGCTGGAGAAATGTTAGCTGTTACTGCCATTATTAACTGACCTTGAAGAGAGCCCAGAAGGGTACTTTGGGATTGTGCTCCTTTAATCAGTTATAACAATTGTCCACTTCTGGGAAGGAAGAAACCTCACACTTCTTCCCACCCTTTCCTGATTTTGGCTCCTCAGGTTCTCCCTAGTCCTTGTCTAGTTCCATCGTGGGAAGTCTTTCATTAACCCCCCCCCATGCTGCCCCCCATTATTTCACAGTTTTTTGAAAGGCACTTTATTCCCTCCTTTCCCTCATTCTTAAAAATCAATCTTGGCCCACCTGCCAGTCTTCTCTCAGTGGAAATCAGGCCCCAGGAAGGAAGCTGTCTCCACTAGGGTGTCCCCTGAGTAGTATCCTGGCTTGGGCTGCTGGCTCGGGATTGGATGTGCATTTGTGTCTCTGGGGCTGGGTGAATTTCTGGAGAGAGGAGCCCAGGTGTCTGGGGCCCTTGCGGGGGAGGGGTGGGTGGGGGAGGGGGCGTCAAGTGGGAAGGGCTGAGGCTGTTCCCTGGGCAGCATCTGTGTTACCTGCTTCTGAGGCGCACTCGGGAACCCAGAATAGCCCAGCTGCCTGGGTAGACCGGAAGCAAAGTTTCACCTTCAACTTTCCACTTGCAGTTAAGAGTATTTTCTAGGAAATCGGGTTTGTCACAAGCTCCTTGTCTGATTCTGGACTCTGCAAATGCACAGCGCCAGTAAGGGGTGAGCTGGGAGACAGGAGGGAAGAGCAGGTGGATACTGCCTTGGACAATGGGCTCCCCTTTCCTTTCTCTGATTCTCTAGCCCCCACCCCGGGCATGAGGGAGGGCGGCCAGGAGGTTGGTGCTTGGTGCTTGGAAATCCTGCTGGGGGGCTGTTTTCAGTGATGAGAACCACCATCGCAGTCCCACTCCCCCCATTCATGCCTTAAACAAAAATATGTTGGAACGCTTATTATGTGTCAGGCCCTGTGCTAGGCAATGTGGCTTGAGGGGTGAACAAGACAGGTAGTCTGCCTGCCCTCGAAAGAAGTAACCAAGACAACATTAGACCCCATGTGATGTGGCAGAAATACAGCATGGTGATGTGACACAGAATGTGCACATGGAGGCAGGCAGGGGTGGTGGGAGACTGGAGGCCAGTTGAAGCCCCCCCCCGCCCCGGGGGGGGGGGGAGGATGAGAAGGAGCCCGCTGCACAAAGACGAAGAAAGGATTCCAGGCGAAGAAAGGATTCCAGGCGGAGGGAATGAAAAATCCCCGAGGCCAGATCGGGGTTTGTGCAGAGCAGTGTGGCTGGAGGAAATCAGAGGGGGGAGGACCAGAGCCTGGTCACACAGGGCCTGGTAGGACTGGTTAGGAGCTTGGATTTTATGGCCAGTGTGATGGGAAGCCATTGGAGAGTTTTAAGGAGGGGAGTGACATGATCTGATGGATGATTTTAAAAGATGATTTAGTATATAAGAAACAGGTAATCAGAGTCGCCCCAGGGGAGGGAAACGGTGGCTGAGGGATGGGTTGGGATGGAGGAAAGATGGTGTTTTCACTCTGGACCCTTTTGTCCTGCCCGAATGAAGTGCCTTGTGCATCTCTGAACTATGCCAAAGAAATCAAACCCCAAAAAGTGTAGGTAAAGAAAGAGTAGCTTCTAATTTGGAAAACATATATTAATAAAAAGGGTAAAACCCTATATGAAGCTCTATAGTATATACTAATTTTGTACAGATAATCGTACGTATGTGCACGCCCACCCTGCACGCATACATGAAGAGAAGACTAAGGCTGCCTGGAAGTGTTTACAGAGCTAATTCCAGATGCTGGACAACGGGTGATTTTTATTTCCTTCTTCTGTTGATTCTTCAGTCTTCTACAATGGTCATGAATGACTTTAATAAGTGGGAAAAAATGTGAAAAAGAGAGGTCACTTTGGTGGCTAATAGAGGGTAGTTTGAAGGGGGAGCAAGAACGGAAGAGGCTAGCCAGGAGGCCCATTGGATTCAGAATGGAGGTAGGGTGGGCCGACGGGAGATTGTTCTGGAAATGGAGCCACCGGTTCTCACTAACCACTCTTTGCTCTTGTCTAGAGAGGGCATTCTATCCCCACCTCAGATTTTGTGATCAGCAGTGTTGGGGGTCAGTACTGGTGAAGGGCGATTTCCAGTGCTGCCTTGGCTTTGAAATCTTGGGTCCAGGACCACATCTTGGGGTCCAGCTTCATCCATACCCCCTCTTTCCTTAGTGGGGAGGGCCCCAGCCTGAACATGTTGCTACTCTGATAATTAGCAGATTCGGGACAACATGATGTATCCGGTAAGAGCTGGGAGAGATGTTCACCACTTAACAGTTCTGAGCCTCTGTTTTTCCATCTGTGAAATGGGACAATAACAGCAACAGTACTTAACCTCTTACAGCTCGGGAGGCTCACATCCGATTAAGTCCGAAGTGGTGCCCCATGAATGGTGTGGGTCTGGGTGTGCTCGTTGCCAGACAAGTGTTGGCTTGAGAGGCCCGCTCCTGCAGAGGATCTACGTTCCTGCCCTTGAGGAGCTGACACTTTTCACGGGTTTACTCCTCTCTGGGGCTGCTTTGAGATTGGCCTTATCGGATAGCTCCCAGTAGGTCACCAGGAAGCCTCTGGAAAAAGTGGAACTCAAATGCCGCTGGGCCTGCGTGCCCCTCCCCCAGCCACAGTCAGAGGTGAAGGGGAGCCTTTGAAAAGGACTGTGCTGGGAAAGCCCAGCCAGGCCCACAGAAAATCGTGCTTTGAATGGGAATTATTTTTGTGCTCAGTGTTTGCTTAAGAGGGCTCGCTCCTGTCCAAACTCGCTGCAGTCCTCACCCTTTGCTAGTCTCCTTTCTGGAACCTGGCTATGTTAGCCAGGAAGGCTGTCACAGTGTCCATCACCAGGCAGGGACCCAGGACCCATGGAAGATGGCTTTCACCGCTCCTGTCATCTCCCTGTCTCCCTGCTCCCAAGGAGGAGGGCACACCCTGGATGGGGTCTTTGCTTGGCTTACCTCCATTTTGGTTGCCTCTTCCTTGGGGTCCTCCTTCCAGCTCCTTGGGAAGCTTTGCTTAGGAAGTCTGTTGCAGGCCGGCTCGGCAGGGCCGACTTCAACCTCTGCTTGCTTCTCTGGTCAGGTGGGACTCTGTTCCTTTACAAAATTCAAATATTCTCTGAGCAGCAGTGACATGCTGGCTTCCTCCTAAGAACGGGTGGAGCGGGATAGGGTGTCCAGTTGGGCCTGCCAGAGACCCCCGAGGCCATTCCTGCTCAAGCCTCATGGTGGTGAAGGCTCCTGGGACTCCCCTAGGAAAAGGTTTTCGTCTGCCCTGCGTGGCCCACAGCATAGAACCTGGCAGTTACCACCTGCTACTCCAGGAGCCCTTGCTTTATTTAGGAAGATCCTCTGCTCCTGTGACCTGCCTCATTTGGGAGGAGCCAGGGGCCCTGTGGCCCTGGCCTTGCCCAGCCCTGTCCCCCCACTGGGTGCTGTCAGGAAGGAGCTGGATGGACCCAGACATGGGACAATGACAGTGGTCAGACCTCCAAGAGGCCGAGAGGTGAGGAGGAAGTGCCGGGGGTTTCCCCACCTCCTCCCAAGGTCATCGGCAGGCAAATCCAAGGCCTGGGTGTGGCCTAGGATGTGTGCTCTGTGTGTGTGCACGTGTGTGTGTGTGTGTGTGGGGGGCCTGGCATCTCAGCACCCAGCGCACACAGGGATGAGCTGGGGGAGCAAGCAGCCGGGGTTGAGATGTGTGTCTGGAGGTTGAGGTGTCCTGGAGTGTGTTTTGAGGGGAGAGGTGTGTTTGGGGTGGTAGAGGAAGAAGCGGGAACGATAGCTCCAGCTTCCCCCTTTTTTCCTAAATAGCATCCTCTACCCAGGCCCTTTCGGTCACTCTGAGAAGCCTGATGCACGCCATCAAACCTGAATTCAGTTCCCTAGACACACACGTATCAGACTCGCCCCACCACAGTACCTTAGCATCTAAATGGCCTTGGCCTGAAGCCCCATAAGTATCCCTGGGCATTGTGGCCAGGTTGGGAGTGGGGAGAGGTTTAGTGTTATCCCCACATTGTCCCCTGTATCTTCTGGGAACATATCCAAGGGAGGGTTTCGGTGTTTTGGTTTGAGGAGAGGAGAATGGGAAGGGGCCACAGACTGGACCGGAATCCTTAGGCTCCCTTCCCCCGCTGGTGGTTTAGGTCTGATCCCTGCCTGGCCTGGAGCTCCCTGGGGGATCCGCCCCAGAGGAGGCCAGACTGTTCTCCTCCCCTCGGCCTTACCTCCCCCAGTCCCCGCCCCCTGCTTGACTCAGAATGGAATGTGCAGCCTGTGGAACTGGATGGGGTGAGAACTAGTTCCCAGAGGGCCTTGGTCCAGGCCTTCTCCCTTCCCCCCACAAAGGGAGTGGGGCACCTCGGGGCCGGGTCCTGCTTCTTGGCACTCTAGACCTGTCCCGCTGCCCATTCAGGGGGTCCAGGTCCTGCCATTTGAAGGAGCAGCTGTCGGGGGGGGGGATTTCCTTGGAAGTCCAAGATGGGGGGGGCATTTAGAGGCCAGTGGGTAGCAGGCCAGACAGACCCACCCCCACCCTAGACCGACACCCTTTGTTGACTTCTTTTTTTAAAAATTATGGCTCATATTTCTATTCTGTGTTTCTGTAGTTCCCCCAAAGTAGTATCACAATGTGCATTACTTTTGTAAGCAGAACGGAAAGGATTTAAAATATATCTAGAACTGATATGCAGAGCAACAGAAAAGTCAGTGTTTCTCTGGCAGGCAGAGAGGAGTGGGGACCCATGCTAGAATATTCTGCAGAAAGAGGGGTCCCTGGCAGGAGGGGTAGTAGTGGGAGTATGAGAAGAATCCTGTAAGGCTGGACTGGTGCCCTTTCAGGCTGACAGTGGAGTGGGCTCGTGCGCCCTGGCCCATGCCCTCCTGTTCGCCCTGGCACCTGGCAGGAGGCAGCAAAGGAAGTAAATCCTGCCTTGAGCTGCCCTCACCCTGACGCCAAAGAGTTAACTCTTGCCTGGCCACACAGGCTGCACAAGGCAGGCCCTCCGAGGCAGGCCCTGTGCACTCCTCAGAATGGAGGGAGAGGAGTTTTCTGCCTGTGGGGTGTGAAGCTCTTGAAGCCGCCGCCAGCCTATTGAAGGAGCTGAAGTCATTCCTTTATCCCTGTGAGGCTTTGGTTCCAGGCCTGTCCCTGGAGGGGTGGGTCCGGTGGGAAGGGAAGGGCAAGGAGGGGCGAATCAAAGGTTAATGAGGAGGGGCTGGAAGGAGGCCTGGGTGCAGGTAGAGCAGGCTGTCAGAGGCAGGTGGGTGAGGGGAGTGGAGAATAAATAGGTATTGAAAGCAGAGGGAGTGGCCCCTCCAGCCCCTGCCATTCTTCTGGATGGCCCGGCTCCCCTTTCCCTGGCTGGTTGGCAAGGGCCTGCTGTGCTTACGTGCGTGCATGTGTGTGTACATGCGTGCGTGTGTGTGCGTGCGTGTGTGTGGGCGTGCGCTTCTGCATGAGCAGCCAGGCTGGCGGTGCTGTGTTCTAGAGAACTTGGTCAGCCCCTCTGGCCTCTGGGAGACCAGGCAGTGCCTCTGAGAGCCCCAGGGATACTGGGGACATGAGACCAATGTCAAGAAGGAAAGGAGAGAGTGTACTGGAAGGCCCAGGGGAGCCAGAGGGAGGCCCTCCTCTCCTCCATGACCTCCAATTCTCCAGAGCCTCAGGTGCCGACAAGATTGGGGTTTCAGTTCCATTCTACCTGGGGAGGGGCAAGGCTGTGGGTAGTGACCCTCCTTCCCTCCTGTAGCTCTGTCATCGGGAGCATGGATCTGCAGTCATACCCTCTCACCAGGAGTGGATGATGTTGGGGAGTCTAGCCAGGGTGAGGGGCTGGAGAAAGCCAAGTGTGTAGGGAAAGACTGGTGGAGTCATGGGGTCCCCTAGCTGAGGCTGGTGGGGCAGGGAGAGGGAGGCCTCTCCTCTTACTTGGGGTGATGGGCTCAGCCTTCACTCAACAGGTCTCCTAGCCAGGAAACAGGTCAAAGAACAGAGGAAGGGGATCTGTGTCACCTCGTGCCTGGAGTAGAGTTGGGTAGCAGGAGAACTTTCTCTTTGGTCTGTGAGGAAGTCAAGGGATGAACTTGATTGCCATCTAAGTTGTGATAAGTATACAAGTCTGGATGAATGGGGCTCTTAGTGTTGTGCAGTGCACAGTCTGCACGCTGTACATGGAACTGGCTCAGAACACAGGGACCTATGGTTTCTGTAATGTAAGTTCCCTTCTCTCTACCAGCTCTGCCTGGCCTGAGATCCATTCTCCTCAACATGACATCCCAAATTTGGAAATGATTGGGCTCTTTGTTACCCCTTTCTGGGCATCGATTGACTTGGAGTTTGGGGAAACAGAATTGAGGGGAGGGCCTGTCTGTGAGCGTGGGTGTGTGGTTGGCAGTTTAGTGAGGGTCTGTGGAGCTGGACTGCTACCACCCGAGTCCTGTTGGGACAGTTGGCCACGGGCAGGAGTGAGGGACCTCCTGATGGATTTAGGAGCTCTGGAAGGGAAGGGGCAGGACAGACTGCCGGGTGTGGGGGATGCATATGGGGAGGAGGCAAGGGAGTTCCTGCCCGGCCTGACAGCAGCCTCTCCTTGCTGGCCTCTGACCCACAGGGTCTTCCTTGCACCCTTGCCCTCCTCTCTGCCCCTTTCATGCTCAAAACTCACCCATCCCTGTCCTTCAAGATCCTGTTCTTTGATCTCTGAGATCACTGGCAAAGCGGATCTACCAATCTAAGTTCACGTGCTGGTGGGTCACTCCCGAAGCCTTTTAACCAGCCACAGGGCCTTGTTCATCCAGGAGGTGACTGTCAGAGTGGGAGCTTGGGGTGGAGGTCGAGTGGGTGTTCGGGCCTGAGGGAGCCTGCTCCATTCCAGCGGCCACGCAGCCCCTCAGCGGATCCCCGTCCCTGCTACGCTGGGGCTGAGACCAGCACAGCCCCTGACACGGCAGTGAGGAAGGTGAAGGGAAGGAAGTAAGTCATCAGTTCGACACTGATGGAAGTGGAGGTGGGGAGGTTCAGGGTGTAGTGCTTTGGGAGGACTGAGGAGGGCACCGCAACCAGAGTTGGGCAGTCGGGGAGGGCTCCCTGTAAGAGGAAACCTAAAGACCTGGAGGGTGAGGAGGAGATGGCTCCGTAAGACCAAGTCAGAGAGAAGAGAAGATTGTAAGGACAGATCCCTTCACGTCTCCCCGGGGCCCTCCCTGGGTCTCCAAGGGCATGTCAGATGGTCCTGCCCCTCACCGAGGACCAAGGAAGCCTCAGGACTTTGGAGGCAGGGGGAGCGGTAGGCGCTTGAAGACAGGGTAGCTAGGGGCTCCTGGCACCCAGAGGCCTCGCCCGGCTCTGAGTTGTGTTTGCCAGCCTGGAGGTGCACGGACACGTGGCGGGGGGGGGGCGGTGCGGGGGCTGCCTGGGGTGTGGTGCTGCAGGTCATGCGGGACTCGGGCACACTGTGCTGTGTGGCCCAAGCGGCCCCAGGGTTGGAGGCCCAAGCCTCTCTCAGGCAGCTGGGGCCGGGAGGGGCACAGGGTTGCAAGGACCAACTGCAAATTAGCCGGGCTGGTGTCAAATGCCTTTGCTGCTTCTCCCCTCCTCTCCCGTTCCTCCCTGCCCTCCCGAAAATCAACAACTGTGTCAACAGCAGGGCTTGTGCTTGGCCCGCGGCCCGCGGGGCTGCCAGGCCCGGGCAGGTGCTAGCAGGGGCTGCTGGAGCCCCACGCTGGGAGCGGGCCGGGCCTGGCTGCCAGGCCTGTAGGATAAACAAGGCCGCACACAGGCTGGCCAGGAGGGAGAACAGGTGTCTCAGGAGCTCTGCAGACACAAAGGGCCTCTTGTCTCCTCCTCTGTAGCCCGGGGAACAGCCCCCCACCCCCCCACTTGGCTCTCAGGCCCAGCCAGAGACCAGTGGCCAGGTCAGCCAGGGGGTGCTGGCATGGAGGGAAGGGCAGGTGCTGACCTCCAGACACCCGCGGCCCCCCCCCCCCC
>NC_058408.1:26084387-26140407 GCF_002201575.2 Neomonachus schauinslandi | reverse complement strand
TATTTATTTATTTGACAGAGAAAGACACAGCGAGAGAGGGAACACAAACGGGGAGTGGGAGAGGGAGAAGCAGACTCCCTGCCGAGCAGGGAGCCCGATGCGGGACTCGATCCAGGGACTCCAGGATCATGACCTGAGCTGAAGGCAGTCGCTTAACCAACTGAGCCACCCAGGCGCCCCAAGGTGCTTGTTTTTCTGCTTGAGGCAGAGGTAAAACCAGTCCATAGGAGGCTCTAGCCCCGTAGGCAGGAGACCTGCCTCTGAACAGATCCCCTGGCCAGGAGGCCTCTGTGGGTCTCAGTTTCCCACTGGAAAGACAGCAAGACGCCGCACCCCTGCTGGGGCACTCAAGGAAGAAATGGATGGGAAATTGGAAAAGCACCTGGAGGTGTTTGGAAGAAAGAAGCGCTGAATGTCAGGAGTGATGGAAGGTGGGACCAGAAGTAGGGAGACCTGGACCAAAGAATTTGGTGGGGGGGGGTGCCTGGGCAGCTCAGTTGGTTGGGCGTCCGACTCTTGATTTCGGCTCAGCTCATGATTTCAGGGTTGTAGGATCGAGCCCCACGCCCAGCGAGGAGCCTGGTTGGGATTCTGTCTCTTCCCTCTGCCCCTCCCTTCCCACTCTGCATGCTCCAGCTCTCTCTCAGTCTCTCTTAAAAAAAAGAATTCCAGATGGGATTTGGGGCTGGAGGTGGGTGGGGTGAGACAACACCCTCCTCCCTCCATACCTTTCTAGGAAACAAACCTTTACTGAGCACCCACCATGTGGCAGGCACTGCACTGGGGACGGGGAGGCAAGGAAGAGTAATACAGGACCAGCATGGGCAGGCAGGCCCTGGAGCCAGACTGCCTATGTGGTCTAGTGACTTAAGCCTGTCTGAGGCTCAGTTTCCTGATCTGTAACGTGGGGGTGATAAGAGTCGCTGCCTCACGGGGCTGTGTGATTGTCAGGTGTGTGAAGAGATGCCTGGTGTGCTATCTGTGGTCTTGTGAGGGTTGATTAGAGAAGGCTGTTAATTGTCCCTGTTCTGGGCCTCAAATCTAGCCAGAGCCTGAGAAATACACAGGTAAACAAAGAATTGGGAGTCCAGTCAAGTACCAGGGACCAGGGATGTCCAAAGACTCTGGCATTCCCTGGAGGAGCAATCAACTCTTCTAGGATTATCAGGGAGTGATTTTTAGAGAAAGGGCAATATCGGGTAGGGCTTTGAGGGAAGTATAGGAGTTTTCTGGTCAAGAATGTAAGAAGGGCCTTCTAGCCAGAGAGCCCAGTGGTGTGAAAGTGCATGTTTGTGCCTGCATTACAGGTGTGTGAGGATGGCGGCTAGGGGGGTGGCCTGGGCCAGGCAGAGAAGGGCCTGCATGGCAGGCGAAGGAGTGCAGGCTCATCCCTAGCTTGCTGCAGGGTCAGGTGCCAATTCTGGCCATCACTTTGTTTCCTTCTTCCTCCTCCTCCCCACACCAATACATCATGAATAACTTCAGTCTCACTCTAGAACATTCTTCAATTTAAAAGCAGGATAGTTCAGTGAAAATACCATGGAGTTGTACAGTCAGAAAGTTCTAGAATTGAAGCTTTTGGATTTTGAGTCTCGATATTGGGCTGTTTGTCTAATTTCTTGGAGCTGCGTTTTTCTTATCTGTAAAATGGGGTAATGGTGTCTCCCCTGTGGCAACCTATTGAGAGGATTCTAGAAAAAGGTGTGTCACGTGCTGATGCCCAGCAATTGCACAGTGAAGGGAACTGTTAGGATGATTATCTTGTCCAGGTCATAAGCCTTGCTGGACTTCGGTTTCTGTATCTGTCATGTGGAAATAGCAGTCTGTCATCTTCCTTCCATGATTGTCAAGTTGGACACGGGCCAGGCTGCCCCTTTCCTGGGCAGATCAGTCAGGCCGGGAGGCCCAGGACCCATGGTAGCCTTCCCGGGACCCCATCCAAGCCTGCCGGGCCGAAGGGGGGACCCGGCCGTACAGGGGCTGTGGCTCCCTGTGGATCAGGCAGTGGGGTCCCTGTCTTGCCTTTCCGACAGGGACAAGCCCTCCAGGGGCCTGCTCACCTCTTCCTCTGCTTTGCTGGTGTTTGAGGTTTGAGGGTCGTCGCGCAGCTGGGGCCAAGGCCCTCCCTGGTCCAGCCCTTGTGCCCTCAGGCCTGTCACTTCATCTCTTGGAAACTCAACTTCTCCCATCTGCAGCTTGGGAAGGACTGTGTTGACCCCTCCTGGGGGAAAGCGAGGAAGAGTCAGATGAGGACAGTGACGGCCACTCGGGTAATGTTTGTTGCAGTTTCAGAATCCAGATGTGGAGTCAGACGCTTGGTCACAGCCCAGCATCTGCGCTCTGCGTCTCTTTGCCGGTGGCTCACCTTCGGGTGCCTGAGAAGCCTTGTGAATTGGGGAGGGCAGAGAGTATCTGACCCCCCATTTTGTGGATGAGGAATTTGAGCTTTAGGGACGGGGACTCATCCAAGTGGTAGGGCATCCCAGTCCCACGCTGGCTGTGGGTCTGCAGGGACGAGGCTGGCCCGTGTGGCGTGTCTGAGCCCGTGCAGACTCAAGTGGAAACCCACTCTGGGATCTTGCTGCAGAGCCCCCTGGCCTCCTGCCACTGGTTTTGAGGAATGGGTGATGGGAAGGGCTGGGGCATCAATGAATGTCTGGAGCCCATGGGGTCTCCTGACAGTCACAGGGAGCCTGTCCCGAGACCAGATCTGGAAGGATGTCCAGCTTGGCAGAGGCTACCATTCTCCACCTCTCCTCCCTCACCTGCCACCTGGGGCTGTGCCCAGTGAGGGCATTGCCCACCCCCCCATTGTCTCTCCTCCTCATCCTCTGCACTCGTGTTACTCAGGTGAGGAGCGGCTGGGAGAGAAGGTGGTGCAGAGGGAAGTGCTGGGAGACAGGATTGGGGACAAAGGTCTGGGATGCCCTGGCGAGGTGGCCCGGTAGCCTGGAGACTGCCTGAGTCAGAGCAGAGGGTGGGGGGGCAGAAAGAGCGGCAGACATGTGGGTCTATCCAAGGGCCATGTGCATATTTACGTGCAATTTGCATATAACCTCTACCCTGAACACAATTTTATAATCTCTCCCTGGGAACATTCAGATTTGTCTTTTATTATTGTTCTTTCCAAAGATGGCAGCTTCTGGCTTTTGCTCTTGTCTTTGCCTCCCCACTCCTGTCCCATTTACCCCCAGACGGCTCTCCACAGGGCAGGTGATTGGGAACAGAGTCAGCCTCCATAGTCTGGCTATGGGTCCTCCCTGGGGTGAGCCCAGAGGGCTGCGCCAGCCTCAACACCACTGCTCTTTAGCGCCACCCAGACCCCTGCTGCTCCCCAGCGGCCACCCCTCAGCTGTGAGTGGGGTTTGGGGCACCTTCCTGCCTGCTGCACAGTGCTTGGCACTTAGCAGGTGCTCAGCTAATCTGAGGATAAAGTGAGGTTAGAGACAAGAGGGGACGTTGGGAAATGAAGACATTCGCAGAACAGGCTCCTTTAGGCCTGGCTTTTGTGCCCGTGAAGGGCAAGGCTGGTGGGGTGACTGATCCCCTGGGGGTCCCGGGGAGGGGGGGAGTTGGTTTCCCACTCGGTGGCCAAAGGAGGCATTTCTTTCCTCTTCTTGGCCTTGCAGGAAAGTGTTGAGGGTGAGGGGAGCAGAAAGGAAGGGCCAGGCCTTCTATTATTTTGTTTTTCAGATTGAGAATCTGTTATTAGCAATTTATGACACCCAGGTCTCCAGCCAAGCACATTCTGTTCTCCACGGTTGGGGGAAGACTCTTAAGGGCCACGTCGCGAGGCCAGACAGGAAAGAGGAGCAGGTCAACAATTTATGGTTGACTGTGTGGCGTCCTGGCCTGTGCTAGGGGATAGCTTTAGCGTGGGGCCAACTTGAGCCCAGGCCTGCGTGGGGAGAAGCCCTTCCAGACGGCATGGCGTCCCCGCGGGAGCCCAAATGGCTCTTGTAAGCCGGGCGAATGGGCCCGCCTCCCACTCGCATGCTCACTGGGCCTTGGGCTCCAGATTTCTCTCTGTGAAGTGGGGTCATGGCTGGGACGCTCGGAACAGAGCCACCGCCGAGTTTCTCAAGAGAGGAGGTCTGAGAGGACCCCGGAAGGCGGGGAGTGGGCACGATGACCTGTGGAAAGTGGTGCACAAGCAAAACAACCCAGCCTTTCTGCTAAAGTGCTGAGCTGATGGAATTGAGCCTGGTGGCCACGAGATCGAGCCGCAGATAGAGCTCTGTGGGTGCCCGGGCTTTGTGCCACGGGGGGTCCCGGAAGCCGATGCGGAGGGCAGGGCAGCACCTGTGGCGCCTTCTCCCCCAGGCTGGCCTCCAGCCCCCCGGGGCTCATCACTGGTCCCCAGTCCTGGAAGCAAGTCCCCTTGCTCCGCGCATGCACGTAAGCTGGTCCCATTCTTCCGCTGACTTCCCCTCATTCTCCCCCCAGCTGTGGCCTCTGATGAGAACAGAGCAGCAGTATCCATGCTTCAGAGGGTCAGCGTCTTCCCGGGGGGTCCCTGGTGCCGAAGGGCAGGGACGGACGGGGGTGCCCCCTCCTCTGGCCTCTGCCTCACGGCTGGGAGGGGTCCAGGCTGCTTTGGGGAGAGCGAACCACTCGAGCGAGTTCCTTGCCTCCCAGCCAGGTGCTTGCTTGGTGCCACTGGATGGTTGTTGAAGGGCAGATTTGCTGGAAGGAGAGAAGCTTCTGTGGGACTCTGGAAGGAGCCAGGGCCGAGATTGTGTGCGCTGGGCAGTGAGAGAATGGGCCTGGTTTCCAGCTGTGAGGTTTGGGCGATTATCTTATTATCTTCCTCACACAGCTGACGGCCAGGCCGCTCATTCCCGAGACGGGTGACTTGTCCTCTGTTCTCTGACTTGATATCCTCCTCCCCCAGCTAGCTCCAGGCTCTTTCCAGGGTCCCAAAAGGATGAGCTACAAGATTGGATTTTGCGCGGGGAAGTTCTGTAAGTGTGTCTGGAGCACATACTCTGGGCCCAGCACCCGACATGGGGTTCATTGGCACCCCTGTGTCCTGCTAGGGCGACTCTTCACTGGGCACCTCTGTGCCAGGGGCTGTAAGGAGCGACGGTGGCTGAGCTACCCGCCCTGAGCCTTACGGCGTGGCAAAGGGGGCACATCAGCTTAGATCGCAGTTAGGCAAAGACCGCCAAGGCCAGAGCCGGTCAGGGAGCTAGGACTTGGTTGACAATGAGGAACCAGAGAATGGGTTTCAGAGAACTTTCAGAATGGCTAGCTCATTCATTCAGACTGAAACTTCTCTCTCATTGTTCTGTGAAACATTCCAACAGAACCCTGTTCTTTTGCTTTCCATTCAAAGACATTTTTGCTGCCTCAAATCATGCTGAACCATCTGGTGATCGAGACAACTTTGCATCTCCCTGCCAGGGCTAGTGGGCTCCCAGGGTGTGGGGCTGAGGCTGGCGGCCCTGGGGGAGCGAGGGGGGAGGGGTATTGCTTTTCTTGGTCTGCCCAGACCCATGCTGCTGCCCTCGGCTTTGGTCCTGCCAGGTCCCAAGTCAATAAGTGTGGCCAACGTTCCTGGGAAAGCCAGCATGTGCCATTTCTTGACAAATGGGCAAATTTACATTGTTCAGGATTGAAAATTATCTTTTTTAAAGATTGTATTTATTTGGGAGAGAGAGAGGAGTACAAGCAGGGGGAGGGGGAGAAGCAGGCTCCCCGCTGAGCAGGGAACCCAGCTTGGGGCTGGGATCAGTCCCAGGACCCCAGGATCACGACCTGAGCCGAAGGAAGATGCTTAACCGACTGAGCCACCCAGGCGCCCCAGGATTAAGAATTATTAATCTCTAGGGGTCTTTTTAAAAGGCAACGGTCTGGTCTGATATATTTTTGAACAAATGTGATCCTCAGGGGATGGATAAGCATTACCAAGCCCTCCCATGTGAAGGGATTGGGTGAGGTGTGGAGAGAGGAGACCAGACCCTGCCCACAGGGAAGCTGAAATCTGTCCGGGGAGGTGAGGCAGGGAATCCTAGGAAACAGAGTGGCACTGTGGGAATAACACGTTTCAGCCGAGCTGGCCAGAGCTCCAGGACTGACGGAGCCATTTCTGCCTCCACAGCCTCGAGTTGGAAGGCTGTGAGGTGGAGTCAGATAGACCCAGGTTTGAGTGCTGGCTCTGCTTCTTCTGAGCTGTGTGATTTCCGGCAAATACTAGAACTTTTTCAGAGCTGAGTTTTCTCACCTACAAAGGAGGAAGAGATTAAATACCTACTTCACAAGGTTAAAAGGATTCAATCAAGTGATGTACCTATTATAGGCCTTCATACAGGGCCACGAGTGTAGAAGGCTCCAGTAAGTGGGAGCTGGTAGGTGGCCATTGTGGTGGTGCTTTGGGGGCTCATGCTAGGGTGGGAGAGGTCCTGGCCTGCCTGGATGTGCGGACAGCCCTCCCTTGGGTCTTGAGCAAGGCCTGTGGGATCTGGGAAAGGGGGAGAAGCCCCTCTCCACAGTGTGGTGGGGATGGATTGTTGGCCCCGACACCTCCCTCAGCCTTCCACAGTTTTCCTTCTTCACAAGCGACACGCAGATGTACTTGCTGTGCAGCCCTGGCCAGGTTGCTTCGCCTCTCTGTGCTTCAGCTTCTGCCACTGTGACCGGCTGCTCACCACCATGCCCGCATGTTGGAAGGCTTCAGTTGAAAGGATTGACGAGGTGGGAAGTGTTAGAGCCGCGGGAATCTTACCCCCATGTTTGCTGCTCTTATTGTTGCTGTGGTTATTCTGTTACTTGCGGGACCCATTCACTCCGCTGGCCCAGGTGTTCCAGAAGTTTGGAGCAGGGGTGGGGCTTGCACCCCCCATGCTGGTGCAGAGGAGCAGCCCAGGAAAGGGAGTGAGCGGTGTGTCACGCACTAGCGGAGGTGGGGCGTTGTCCGGTGTAGCAGAAATGACTGCCCTGCTCAGAGCCAACTGCTCTTCGTCCTCGGCCCGGTGTCGTCCCTTAAACTGGTCACTGAGGGGGGACACTTCTGCCCCAAGTAGGATGGATTTTTGTCCAACCTATGAAATTCACATGTAGTTGGGATGGCCCCGGGGTGTGAAACCAGCGCGGTCACAAACCCCAGCTGCTGGTGAGTTGTAATGAGTCATAGTAATAAACAACCGGCTACCATCCTTTGGACTCTGGGCGGCTCAGGAGCTGCCTGCAAGGACCTGGCGGGAGGTGAAGGCTGTCCTCCCACCACCCAGCCCTCCTGCTGGAGAGGGTTCATTGGGCTTGGTGGGTCTGTAGGCAGCGGCCTCTTTTCCAGGTTCCTTGGGCTATGGTTTTGGACATGGAGTCAGGCGGATCTTAAATAGGATTCTGCCGCTTCCCCTTCTCTTCAGCTGCCTCATCTATAAAATGGGTCTTGTGGCCGCTGAAAATACCTGTGAAGTGCTGAGCTTGTTGCGATCACTCTGTGATTATCTTTCTGCTGATTTGGGCTGCAGCCGGCAAGTGGAAACCAGGGCCTTAGCGGCTCTTGTATTTCCAGGGCATCAAAGACCTTGGAGCCCTCCCCCACTTAAAATTTTATCTCTGGGAGAAGAAGTAATAATTCACTCCATGTGCAAATGGAAGAATTGAGACCTTGGGAAGGTGGGTGGTGTGTCCGGACCCCACGGTGAATCAAAAGCCTCCAGATCCCTTTGCCTTGTACGGGGTTTTATAAACCATCCAGGTGTATGAAGCGTTTTGACAGTTTTAGAAAGTCACTGTGCTGAGGACCCTCGCAATCTGGTGTGTGTATTTTGACTCCCACTTTACAGATAGGAAAACTGAGGCTTAGAGAATTAGGACTTGCCCAGGATTGCATCCTGAATTTGCCTCAGAGCTAGGGCTCCAGCTCAAGACCCTTGGCCTCCAAATCCAGTTCCGTTTCCACTGTGCACTCAGAACTCTCACCTGGGCCTGTCTGGACCCCCTCTGCAATGATGCTTCCCTCCATAAAGTAGATCTGTTAGGGTGGATAGTCATGAGCCAGGAAGGAGAGGGTTAAATTCTTCCTAAGCACCAGAGCTGGTTTTGAGCTGGGCGCCTCCAGTGACCCCATCATTGACCCCCACCTCCTGGGTCAGGGCAGCAGGCTGTGGGGGAGGGGAAACAGTGGCTCTGGTGGTCCAGTGGGCGCTGAGGGAGGGCCTGGGGGGCAAGGGCAGGGAGGGGAAGCTCATCTCTCTTCCTCCTTGGACAAAGATGCCGGGTGGCCTTTTGGTTTCCATAGGAAGTCCCCAAGGGCCCCTTGGGGTGGGCTGTCAGTCAGCGTGGCCAGAGAGCACAAGGCAGGTTTTGGAGACACTGGGATCCTGGGATGTATTCTTGATTAAGTGGGGACTGGGATATTTTTACCAAGAAAGGCACCAGTAATAGAAAAGGGAAATAGCAAATCAATCTTAGGGCTGGATGGGACTTTGGTCCCAGTCTGTCCCTCATCCAGGAGGAAAGGACGACACGGGTGGCCCTCAAGCCAGCATCTGGAATAAGGGGATGAGTCCTTGCTCATTTCCCTCCTCTCCCAGGTCTGTCTGTCCCGTCCCCCAGTCCCCTGCCTTTGTTAGCTCAGACTTTCTGGTATATATAGAGCTTCTATTTGGACCCCTGTCGGCGCTGTGTCCTCTCCACATGGATGCTGAGAGAGGGCCTGAGCAGTAGGATGAGTTGCCCCGGTGCGGACCACAAGTCGGGGCAGATCTGTTCGGGAAACCACGTGTCGGGCCCAGTGCTTTCCTTGAAACTGCCACCCTAAGAAGGACACTGGAGGAAAGGATTTCCAGGAAGGCCAAGGACCCGACTTTAAGGGAACCTAATCTCTTCCCCTCTCCCCCTCTTCCTGCCTCCAGATCCCTTTTCCCTGCTGAGGGGTCCTCCATACACCTGTCTCTGCCTGGCAGGTGGAAGCCTTTGATTGTTCCTGGAGGCGAGGGAGGCATGGAGGGGAAGGCCTTCTAGCTGGTGGGGCAGGTCTGGCACTGTCTGGCTCTGGCCTTTTCTAGACACTTCAATTAGTGATGTTAATTATGGCTTTGTGAGCATGGGGTTCTCCAAAGGCAGCCTATCTCTAGCCCGCCGCTCCCCCGACGCCCGTTCTGACATTAGTCCCCAGTCTGTGAGGCTCTGCTTATTGTTCTTGCCTCTGCCCATCCGCAAGATTAAAGGTGCTGGGAAAGTATAAATTATTAGCAGCTTCATCTCATCTTTTTTTTTTTTTGTGGTGAAAGATGCAATAACAAAATTTATCGTTTTAACCATTTCTAATTGTATGGTTCAGGGGCAGGAAGTGCATTCACAGTATACATCCCACCGTCCCTCTCCGGAATTTTGCATCATCCCGAACTGCAATTCTGTCGCCATTAAACAACAGCTCGCCCTTCCCCCTCTCCCTGCCCCTGGTACCGTCTATTCTACTTTCTGTGTCTATGAATTTAACTTTCCAAGTGCCTCCTATAAGCAGAATCAGATATTAGTCCTTTTGTGTCCGGCTTATTTCCCTTAGCATCATGTTTTCCAGGTTCGTCCACATTGTACCATGTGTCAGAATTTGCTTCCTTTTTTTTTTTTTAAAGATATTTTTTATTTATTTATTTGACAGAGAGATAGAGAGCACAAGTAGGCAGAGTGGCAGGCAGAGGGAAAGGGAGAAGCAGGCTCTCCGCTGAGCAGGGAGCCCGACGCAGGGCTCGATCCCAGGATCCCAGGATCCCAGGATCATGACCCGAGCCGAAGGCAGCTGCTCAACCAACTGAGCCACCCAGGCGCCCCATAATTTGCTTCCTTTTAAGGCTGATAACAGTCTGACATATATATATACATATATATAAAATATATATTCTATCCACACACACACCACACTTGATCCATTCATCCTTCCATAGACATTTGGGTTATTTCCACCTTTGGGCTGTTGTGAATGATGCTTATGAGCGTGGGTGTCCAGTATTCCTTCAAGACCCTGCTTTCAAATCTTTTGGGTATATTCCAAAAGTGGAATAGCTGGGTGATACAGTTATTGTATGTTTAATTCTGGGCAGAACTGCCATGTTGTTTTCCACGCCAGCCACACCGTGTTACATCCCGGCCAGCAACTGTCCACATCCTTGCATCCTCCATCTTTAAAAAAAAAAAAATTGGGGCGCCTGGGTGGCTCAGTTGGTTAAGCATCTGCCTTCAGCTCAGGTCATGATCCCGGGGTCCTGGGATCAAGTCCCGCATCGGCCTCCCTGCTCAGCGGGGAGTCTGCTTCTCCCTCTGCTACTCCCTCTGCTCGTGCTTTCTCTCTCTCTGTCAAATAAATAAATAAAATCTTAAAAAAAAAAAAATTAAAAAAAAATTCCATCATAGTGAGTGTGAAGTGGTATCTCATTGTAGTTCTCCCATCTTTTTAAGGGGAAGTCAAAGCCCTGAGAAATGCTGAGACAGGCCCTCTCTGTAGTAGAAGCAGTCAGACCCTGGGCCCAAGCTTCCGGGCCCCCATCTTGGCCTCCACCCTCCATCTTGTACTTCCTTTGCTACTCTGTCCCCAGCCCATGAAGAGGAGGCAGGTGAGGTCCTTCTGCTGCCTTGCTCTGTCCGCTGATTGTCAGGGTGCTTTCCTTCCCATCTGTCGCAGGAATGGAATGGCTGTGACCCACCGGAGGTGTCTGGAAGGTGCCTGACCTTGAGGGTGAAGAGAAGGTTTCAGTAATACGAAATTTCTTAAGAGTTGGACCATTTCAACCCTGTGCACTGGGTACAGAGATCACGGTGCTGTCATTAGAAGGGAAGATGTACAAACATTACAATTGATCTTATAAAGCGTTTCCAATAATTTCTGATTTTTAGGAACATGAAAACTCCCTTGGATAGACTGTTAAGGGGGCGGGAAATAGTATAAAACTTGCTTATGAGGTCAATAGTGGAAAAGAAAACTATG
Source organism: Neomonachus schauinslandi (assembly GCF_002201575.2). Lineage (NCBI taxonomy): Eukaryota > Metazoa > Chordata > Mammalia > Carnivora > Phocidae > Neomonachus > Neomonachus schauinslandi. The sequence continues at coordinate 26,129,474 of NC_058408.1, read as the reverse complement.
CATAGAAAAAAGATTTGATAGAAATCTGCAAAATTTAGGATAACACAGAGAAATGTGAAAGCCACCATTTCCCGTCAATCTGGAGGTGGCCACTGATCAGAATTTGGCAGATTTCCTACAATGAGCACACATTCCTTTTACATTCAGGGGAAAAAATGATAAGAAAATAAGAATGAGTGCAACCATTCATTAGGCGTATGTGTTGCAAGGGACTTCGGAGCACACGGTTCTGCTCGATGCCGTGAAGTCAGACTTGAATGGGAAGTGAAGGGAGCAGGTGTGGAGGCATGGGGGTAGGTGGCCTGGAGAGGTGGCTGGCAAAGAAGTGGTGGCTACAAGGGAGCTCACGGGCTGGAGCTGCCCCATGCCTTCCTGAGTGCTGCCCCTTGTTTCCTTGGAAGATACCTGGTAGGACACTGGCTTTGAATCATTTTATGTCTGTAAGTGGTGTGGGGAGGCTGCACTGAGCAGAGCCCGCCCCCCGCACCCCGTGCTTTGACCTGGTCTCCTGATGCAACTGGCAGGAGGGAGAGAGGCCTGCAAACCCGTGAAACCAGGGCTTCATCAGCCTCAAGTTTGCCTTTGACTTATCTCATATCAGCTGAACTAGAACTTGCCTGGGTCCCTTGACCTCCATCATGGGAACAGCAGAAGTTGGGGGTGGAGGACAGGCAATTCTGGCTCTCATCAGGAGATGACTTTCCGTGGTTCTTGAATCCTCAGGCCCGCAGCAGAGAAAACAGTAATTGCTTGGGCAGTTGCTTAAACCTCCTTAAGCCTCTGTCCCTTCATCAGTAAAACAGATTATAATAGTAACTATTTCACGGGATTGTTGAAAATTAAAAGGGCTCATCCCCAAAGATGACACTTGGCATGTTGTCTGCTTGCTTCCTCTTGTCTGATTGAGAGCTGGGTTCAGACACTGGACTGCTGGGCTCAGATCACCTCCGTCCCTCAGCTTCTCCATCCGTAAAATGGGTGTGCCCCAGATGGTTACTGTGAAGACTAAATAAATTAATGTAAGTGAGGGTGTCTCCAGCATCCAGCAGTGCTTGGCACATAGCAGAGGCTCAGTAAATGTTAGCTGTGATCAGAGGGGGTCTTTAGCAGATCTGCACCAGCATGTCAGCCAGTTGGTGGTGGCTGGCATCTGCCAACTCATCTGATTGTCCCAGGAGTCCCATCTAATGGGTCAATGCCCATCACTTGTCAGGTATTTTGAATATCCCCCTTATTATTTTATTGTTAGCACTGTGAGCTCCAGACATCAGGATCCTTACCAGAATCCTACCTCCTCCCATCCCTTTGCCAGATACGACTCTTTGGTTGAGGTGGTCTGGCTTCCATTTCCAAAGGGTGCTGGTGCTGCCAGGTGGGGTCCCGGGCAGACTGGGGTGCAGGCTACCGTGTGGGGATCACTTGATGAGCATTTTGGATGAAATCAGAGACTCACTATCATACCCCTCTCTCCCCTTGCTTCCCTGCCTTTTTGAAAAGGAGCCAAAGCCAAGAAAGAACAACCACCCATAAATAAAGGGGACCACGAAAATAACAAAAAGAAAGAAGAAATCTTGCTTTTGTGGCAGGCTTGGCTGCCGATGGGGTAGATAATAGGAGAGGAAACACGGCCTTTGCAGAGAAAAAGAACGGAACACTTTGTTCACTTGCAGAATGAATGCTGCTTGAGCAGGAGCTGTTGAATTGGGGTTTCCGATGAGTGAGCTTGTCTTGGGGGAGATGGTGGTGATTAGGTTTACCCCAGGTGCAGGTGGCCACCCACCCTAAGCCTGGGGTGGGGGAAGGGGAGGTAATGGGGGAGGCGGCAGACCTGAGCCAGTGCAAAAAGGTGAGGCCGATGTGTCCAGGTCCGGCCCGTGGGCCCCCCTCCCCCACCACTGCAGTGCTGCGGGCACCTTGTTTCTCCACTTTCTGCTCAAGCTGGGGAGCTAGATGCTTGAGCTGCTCTGGAAGCCCCCAGACCTTCTCTCAAGGTGTATCTACTGTGGAGCCTTGGCGGGGAGGCACATCCCAGGGAGGAGAGGATGAGGCCGAAGTGGATTTGCTGATTATTTGCAAGCCGGCCTCCTGGGTACAAGGCTATCTTCCTGTCAACACTGCCTGGTTGGTGGCCTTCTAGGTGACCTGCATTTTTGGAATCCTCTTTCTTGTGCGAACTACCCATCTTGATCACGGACCCATTTTTCTGCCCCTGCAGTGAGTGGCTGAGGCAGGAAGAGGGAAAAGAATCAGATATCTTTCCTGAGCCCCCCGGGATCTCAGGAGGCGATGTGCAGGTGCCCGCTTGGAGAGGGGGCTGTGGGCTTATGGATGTGTGGAGGCTGATATTTGAAATGACTTTTAAGAAGGGTGCTTGAAATCTATACTGGTTTGGGCTGAGCACTCTGCCTGGCGGAGGTTCCCTGGAGGCTCATTCATTCATTCATTCAACCGCAACAAGATGAAGTACCCATCTGCTTGGTGCTAGGCATCCTGCTGAGTATTTCATATACACTACTTATTTTTGTTTAAGACTTTATTTTTTAAGGCATCTCTACACCCGACATGGGGCTCGAACTCATGACCCCAAGATCAAGAGTTGCATGCTGTTCCAACTGAGCTAGCCAGGGGCCGCTCCTATACATTACTTATTAATTCTCCAGCAACCATGAGAGTTGGGTCTTGTTGGCCCCCTTGACAGGTGAAGAATCTGAGCTGTAAAGAGGTTAAGTCTCAGGCATCCACTGGGCTCCTCCGTGGAGCAGTGGGAACCGGGTGCATCTGCTTCTCACCCTCCAGCTTCAGATTCTGATGAGTGGTTTGGCTCGGCTTCCTGTATCGCCTCCTTACTCCTTGCCAGCACTCTATGGGCTGTATATTACTAGTCCATTTGTAGGTAAGCAAAGTAGAAGACTTCGAAAGTGGTGTGATTGGCCTGATTTGGCCACTTGTGAGAGGGATGCTTGGGTTTGAACTGACTGTATGAGGCTCCTGAGCCTCCATGTCACCCTATACCATGAGAACTCTGTCCACGTGGCTTAGCCTTGACACCAAGCAAGAGCCGAGAGCTGCCCAGTCCACCCCGGCCCCAGTCGGGGGCATTCCTGGCCCAAATGAGACTTCGTCTAGCCTGGTGGGAGAACCCGGTTGTGTTCAGGCCGGTCCCACTTGCCCCTGTCCCCTCCTGGGGTTGGCAGGGGACTGCAGGGGTTCGTAGGAACAACACTTCACCCGCTTGGGCTCTGGAGGAAATGAGGGAGCTCCTCAGGGCTGCAGAGCTGCTGTGTCGTCTGCTGGGGAAGGGCAGGCACGGTGGCATGGACAGATAAACAGTGGCGCTGGGGACATGGGGTTGCCTTGGCACATTCGGGGTGCTTTCAGCCTGTCCACACTGGGGCCTTGGTGCCTGATGCAGGGTGGGCACTGGCCGGCGGAGATTCCAGGGTAGCTGGGGACGGCCCAGGCAGGGTGCTGAGACAGGGCCAGAGAGAGGGAGACCTACAGGGAGCAGATGGAGAAGGAGGAGGGTGACACGCCTCACTGTCCTTTTGGGTTGTGGGTCTTCTGTGTGTTTGGCCACGCAGGGGTGGGGGAGGCTTCCCCAAGGGCGATGGGGAGCGTTCAGGGAGCAAACTCTTTTTTTTTTTTAAGATTTTATTTACTTATTTATTTGACAGAGACACAGTGAGAGAGGGAACACAAGCAGGGGGAGTGGGAGAGGAGAAGCAGCCTTCCCGCTGAGCAGGGAGCCCGATGTAGGGCTCGATCCCAGGACCCTGGGATCATGACCTGAGCCGAAGGCAGACAGCCGCTTAACGACTGAGCCACCCAGGCGCCCTTTTTTTTTTTTTTTTTTTTTTTTGCTTTTTACAAACATCACACTGGGTCCTCTGAATAATTCTACAAGACAGTTATTATTTGTTCCAGTTTGGAGATGGAGAAATGGAAACCTCCCTGTGGTCCCACAGCTAGCAGCTAGTAGTATGCGATGGAGCCAGGCTTCAAACACAGGTCCGGGGGGCCACAGAAACCATTTTCTTTTGGCTGTGCCAAGCAGCACACTTCCCAGCAACGCCGGAGGGGCACCCCTGCCCTCCTTTCTCCCAGAGAGCTGGGGGCCCGAGAGCCTGGGACCTGCCAGGCCGGCCGGGGAGGGAGGCAGCGTGGGGAGGGGGGCCCCTCCTTCCTGCTTTAGGCCTCTCCCTCCTGCTTTCGCTGAGCTTCTGTTCTGTGCCAGGTTCTCTGAGTATCTGCTAGCTTCTAATCAAAGCAGGTATTGGGATCTCCATTTACACACGAAGAAACGAAGTTATTGAGGGGTCAAGTCTTTTCTCCAAGTCCAAATCAGCCTTGATTTCTTTTGACTAATTCTTCCTTGGCCATGACTCAAGGCAAAACCAACTAGAATCCTGTGAGCGGGGAAGACAGTGACAGATCTGTCTGTGCTAGACTGGGGCCTGGTGTCTGGGGTAGAGGGAGAACGACGGTGGATCAGCCCACGGGAAAAGACCTTGCTTTGGGCATCACGGAAGCCTGGCTTCAGCGGGGCCTTGGGGAAGACGGGGGAAATGCATGGCAAGCCCCTGACTTGGTGCCTACAAGCCAAGCGAGTGCTCTGCCCTTGAATGCTCTTTTGGCCTCTCCTTCCTTTGGTTCACGTTCGGGGCTATCCCCAAAAGAAGGCCTTTGACAAGCCAGTCAGCCTCGGCTGCAGCATTTCTGCTGTGTGCTGGCCCTGGGCTGGGCCTGGCTGGTGCAGAAGCCCAGACCCATTCCGCTGTCCAGGACATGGCCTTCGACGTGGTCACTGGGAGACAAGAACAGCACTGCAGGGGCCCCCTTGCACTGTGGGTGGGCTGGAGACCGTATGCAGTCCTAAAGGCAGGAGGGCCCCCAGAGAAGGGACTCCAGGAAACACCTGGTAAACTCCGTTTTACCCAGGACGGTGGGGCAGGCGTGCATCCCACTGGGAGCCTCAACAGCACTTGCAGTCTATCCCTGCTGTCTTTTCCTGACCTCTCCTCCTGGCCTGGGGGAAGACTCGGGTGCCTCAGAGACATAGGGACAACCACGTGGGGCCATGGATGGGACCATCACAGCTCCAGTCTCTCCCTGGCTCCTTCAGTCTGCTGTGCCCTTGGACCGGGGCACAGCTCAAACTGGCAGTCGGTGGAACTCAGGCCGGATCTGGGCTTCTGGGCCGGAGGTTCCGGGGGAGGCTGCCGGCTCTCGCAGGCTGGAGGGCAGACGCTCGGTTGCTCACAGAGTTTACACTGGCTGGTATCGGCTGCTCTGCCAGGTGAATACCATTTTGGCCTACCCAGCACAACCCATGGGCGGGGGGTATTAGCTGTGGCCCTCTCCTGAGCTGGGGTAGACCAGACCAGCACACGCCCTGGATCGGGTACCCCTGGGGCCCGCAGAGGCTGGAGAGGGTGAGAGGGGCCTCTCAGGAAAGCTTTTCCCCAAGCCTGTAGCCAGCCCAGCTCCCAGCACTGAGTAAACATCAGAGATAGGATCGGGCGTAGCCAGGAAGGGTGGCAGGGTGCGGCCTGGGAGAAGAATGGCCGGATGTGGCACCGGGGCACCGTTCTGGGCACCCACGCCTCGGGCTATTGTTCGGGGCTGCCTGAGGCTCGCCACCCTCTGGGGCTTTGCGAGGAAGTGACATTCCCCAGGGACTCAGGCCCTGCCCCACCCCTGCCGTGGGGCTCTCTCTCCCTGGCGGTGCCCTTGGCACAACCCACTCGGCGAGCCTGGGAGTGGGAGCCTGCAGTAGAGTGTACGTTTGGTGTGGGCCCTGTGGGGAAGTGTGGTCATGGCCCTCCTCGGGGGGTCTGCCTGTCTGCTCAGGCTGTCTTCCTGTACCCCAGGGTCTGAGTCACCCGTCATGCTCCGATGACTGGAATTTATCTCTATCTTTATCTGCATCTAGATATTTGCGGGGGGAGGGGGCTGTCGTTATAGAGGGAGGAAGGGCTAAGGGTGAAAACTGCTTTGATTCCAGTCCAGCTGGGCCAGGTCGTTGGCTGATTGGGAGAGGAAGCGGCTGGTGATTTGTTTTGGGTAGAAGGGGGCCTGTGCGCCGTGCTCCTGTGGGTGGGGGTCGGAGGGCCCAGGAGAGGGTTGGCTGCGGGGAGGAGAAAAGGGAGAGGACTGGCACCTGCAGTCAGCTTTGCCCTGGAAGAGCCGTGTTCTGAGCCGCTGGTCCTCGGGAGCCCGGGTGCCTCTCTGTGCCTTGCGCTGGGCACAGGGTTTGGGGAGCCCAGGGCCTCTCAGCCACCAGCTCACAGACTCAAGGCTCTGCCCCATCAGGGGTGAGGATGGCTTGAACCGTCTCCCCCTATGAGGCCTTCGCCTCTTACGGATGCTCAGGTGAGAGATAAGGCCAAGAGGGAAGGCGGCAGGGGGCCTGGGGAGTGGGCGCCCTAGAAGGGAAGGGTGGGCAGAGCAGGGGTGCTGATCCGTAGCCCAGCTGGTTTCGTGTCCCCATGCCTCTAGCTCCGAAGCAGGACTGTTGAAACTGGTCCTCCCTGAGCCTCAGTTTCTCCATTTATAAAATACGAGTAAGGCTGGGCAAGAGGGAGAAGACTGGGTTCCCAGGAGCACTTCCACCTGGCTGGGCGGCTGACCCCAGTGTCCTGTGGGTTTGTGGCCTCTGACCTGGACCTGGGGGGGAGCTGGGGGAGCCCAGTAACTCAGAGCTCCTGTGCGCCTGGGGTCCTTGGGCTTCTAGGCCTCTGGAGAGAGAGGTTAGGTGTGGTTGCTGACCTCAAACCTCCTGGAAAACCACGTGGGTAAGGGAAGCATGGAGCGTGCTTTTTTGAGGAAAGGGTAAAGGAATGGGAGGGGTTTTTTAGTCTCGGAAAAGAAGAGACTTCAGGGAAGACTCCAATAGGCTCCAAAAGGTGTGGGAAGTGTTTCTTACCTGTCCCAAGGTAAAGGCAAAGGGAAATGGACCGGCTTTGGTGCTGGGGGGTTTAAGTCGCTCCTAGGAAGAGCTTAGATGGGAGGAAGAGGTGGCTGAGTTTGGGTGGGGGTGGGCCGTGTGCCGCAGAGAGCAGCTTCTCGTGCGTAATAACGCAGACCGTCTGACCGATGACGGTTCAACTTATGGTTTTTTGACTCTATGATGGTCAGGAAGCCATAGGCATTCAGTAGAAACCATACTCAGAATTTTTATCTTTTCCCCGGGCTGGCGGTTATGCTGTACGGTGCTCCCTCGTGATGGTGGGCGGCGGTGGTTCCCAGGCAGCCACGAGACACACAATGACTGTGCCTGTCTTCCACATTCAGGACGGTGTTCGGTAAATTACATGAGATACTGAACACTTTTATACGATAGGCTTGGTTTAGATGACCTTGCCCACTGTAGGCTAGTGTAAGTGTTCGCGTTCAAGGTGGGCTAGGCTAAGCCCGTGCCATTGGGTGGGTTAGGTGGAGTACATGCATTTTCGGCTTAACGATATTTTCAACTCACGATGGGTTTTTTGGGACATAACCCCATCATAAGTCGAGGAAGATTTGTAATAGCTGTTGCTTTATTATATGCCCAGATCTGCCTTGTGCTATTTTGCCAAACTGTATTATACTCGGATTGTATGACTATTTATTGAGCACCTGCTGTGCTCCAGGCTCTGTGCTAGACTCAGGGGCTACATTGATGAGCAAAAATGGGTATGTTTCCACAGTGCCCTGGGGTGTGGGGTGTGGGTGGGTTCTCACGCTACTGGGCCAGTCAGAAATTAATGAAGCATGTAAAGGTATCTTTACCAACTGTGATAAGTACCCCGAAGGCCAAGTTTATGGTGTCCTAAGAACGCAAAACAGGCACATATTATAAAGTCTGGAGTGTTAGTGGAAGACTCATCCCTTCATATTGGGTTTTCTTATTTTACTGAGGAGGAAATGAGTTCAGAGAGGTTAAGTCACTTGCTCCAGATAGCACAGCAATTGATTGGACAGAGTTGGCTTTTAGATGTGCCCAGGTCTGCCTCACCCCTGATAACTTTTTCTCTCCACCACCTGACTCTAGGAGCATCCTGGGCTATATGACAACTTAATGGATACCCTCTGTTAATTAATCTTCACGGGCACTGGTGAGATAGGGATTCTTATACCCATTATACAAATGAGACCGAAGAAGCTCAGAGTTAATTAACGTGCTTAAGGTCACACACATCAGCTGGTGGCAGAGCAGGAATTTGAACCGAGGTTGGGGAACCCAAAATTGGACCACCCACCATCGTCCCCCAAATACCCTTGTCCTCCCAGCAGAGCCTGCAGAGGTGAAGTCACCCGTGCAGGGACATGAGCTGCAGAGTGGCAGAGCGGGGACTGCATATCAACTTCGTACCTGCCACCTGGTTCTCCGTTCTCTCCTCATTTAGTTTATCACATGCAGCTTTTGCTGTCCACTCAGAGAAAAGAGAACAGCATGGTTAGGGTCCAGAGCTCGGCGCTGACCCTCTCCGAGGGACTCCCATCTCTGTGGGCAGGGAAAGGGGCTGCTCTTTGAGCAGGCCTGTGCTCTAGGAACTCGGGAGGGAGGGAAGGAGCTGCCCAAGGACCCTCTCCCTGCCCCCCCCCCCCCGCCCCGAAACGTGAGACCCTGGGAGGAGCCCCTCAGGTCTAGTCTGTTGCTTCTCCGTCAACAAATGGGTCCCGAGAGACCAACCGAGAGCCAGGGCCCAGTGCCCGAAGTTGAGGCAGATGCCTGTGGAAATGGAAGGGGCCTTGTTTGGGCAGCAGGATCTGGCCGGGTTATTTGGTGGGCACCATGCCCTGGTGAACAGACGGACACCTCCAAGCCAGCTTGGCTGGTCACTAGGAGTCCTTTTCTTTGTTGGGGGCGGGGCGGGGGCTGTGCCACTGGGAGCCCAGGAGGCAAGCTCCCCAGTATAAAGATAATCCCCAGTGCCCAGCTGGAGGTACTCTTGGGGGTTAAGTGTGGGTAAAAAGGCCATCAGAGCTCAAAGGGAGATGTCCTAAAGCAGCACTTTCCAACAGAAATACAACGTGAGCCTCATGCGCAATTTTAAATTCTCCAGTAACCACATGAAGAAGTGTAAAAGGAAACAAGTGAAAACAGTATTTTATTTAACTCCATGTATCCAAAACATTGTAATTTCAACATCTAATCAATAACCATTTATTAATGAGCTAGGTTACATTCTGGTTTTCATCCTAAGCCTTGGAAACTGGGGTGCAGTTGACACTTCCATTTGCACGGGAACTGGCCGATTACCGGCTCCGTGACCGCAGGTGGTGTGTGGCCATGGTGGTGGGCAGTGCAGGCCTCGAGTCAACTGGGGCTGTTAATCACCTCCTCTGCCTTCCCCTTCAGCCCGGGGCGGCAGATGGTGGCTCAGCCTGTTGCCCTGGGGACGCAGCGGCCCGGACCACCGGGGCCTCGGGTCCGCGGACCGCTCCCGTGCGCCCTACTGCGCGGCCTGGGTCTTGGGCTGCAATGGGAGAAAGGCTTTGAGGTAGGAGCTGGAAGGCCCTGAAGTTGGGGACAGGATGGAGGCGAAAACCCCTTAGGACCCGAGTGGGGCGTGAGGAGGTGCCCTGGTGGCCTGCCCACGCCCGGCGGAGCGGTGGGTGTGGGACGAGGTGGCGCGGAGCGGCCCGGGATCACAAGCGCACAGGCCCGCATTGTTCGCCTGTCACACTTCCTCTGGCTTTATTGCCTTTGTCCAACACCCTATTGTCTGGTTTCCTTTTGTCCCCCTTTCAGCCCCGCTGCCTTTTATTTTCCAGCCAGCCTGGTTGTTTTCATTTCTTTTGTCTGAAGTTCCTGAGAGGAAGGTTTTATTTTCAGCGGTTTGATTAATTCACAGCTTGAGCCCGGGGTTTGTTTGTTATGTAATTGCTGCCCTCAGCTTCGGGATAATACCCCCCTCCCCGCCTGCCCCGCCCCTACGCCCCCCACCCCCCACCCCTGCCCGGGGCCTGGCTGGGCGCCCCTCCCTGTGCCCGGATGGGCCGAGCCGCCGGCTTCCTGGACGCTGGCCAGGCCCCTGCGTGGTGAGAGGGGACCCCGGGGCCGGACCCCAGAGCCTCTTCTCCTGGGCCAGCGTTCTTCGGGTCCGGTCTGCCCCACTCTCCTCACCCTGCAGCGCCCGTCCTGGCTCCCATGTCGGTCCCCAGGGCACCCCGCCCTTTGAAAGTGGCGGGAGAGGTCTGTTCTGGTTTAGATGGCATCAAATCAAATACACCTTATTCAACTATAATGTCCGTTCAGTTGTTTAATGTAAAATAGTGCACAGGGCCTCACTCCTATGTTACAAGAAACATTTTGTTGTAGGGAGTTGACATGATATACAATATGCTACACCTGCAATTCAGTTTTTTTTTTTTAAGATTTTATTTATTTATTTGAGAGACAGAATGAGAGAGAGAGCACATGAGAGGGGGGAGGGTCAGAGGGAGAAGCAGACTCCCTGCTGAGCAGGGAGCCCGATGTGGGACTCGATCCTGGGACTCCAGGATCATGACCTGAGCTGAAGGCAGTCGCTCAACCAACTGAGCCACCCAGGCGCCCCCCGCAATTCAGTTTTAAGGGCTGTTTTGCTATATCTGATTTTTGCCTTACACTCCCCCCCAAAATGTGATGCCCATGCAAAAATGTTTAAATTTTTATTTAACAGTGCTTCTCAAACTAGTGGGTATCAGAATCACCTGAAGGGTTTGTTAAAATAGATTCCTGCTCTACCCATGGAGTTTCTGATTTGCAAGTGACCCTTGACTAACTCCCACTCAAGCCCCCAGGCCATGTTTGGACTGTGGGTCCCTTGTAGGGACTGCATTTCTACGGTGTTTCAACAAGGGGTGTTTATTAGTGCCGCGAAACATTCTAAACAGGTAAATTTTAGCAATTCCTAGTCCTCAGAACTGCCCATTTTACAGATGAGGAGACAGGTGTGGAGAGGTTCAGTAACTTACCTAAGGTCACGTAGTGGGTGTAGGACCTACGGATACCTAGAACTTGCTGCTGGGTGTCCCCGCTGGTCTTGTCACAGTGATTTTGGATAGGGAGCAGGTGAGCTGGGGGCCACTGCTGCTTTGGCTGTGAGCCTGGCTTGACCACCAGCACTCACCCCCCAGGATCCTTAGCTCGCTCAGCTACTCCTGGTGTCCCAGACAGTGGTGACCATGACACGGAGGGGGGGTGCTGGGGGATGCCGTGATGGGAGCAGTGGGTGCAAAGGCTGCTTACAGCAGGGATTGCAAATGCCTACAGGGGCCAGTGAGAGAGACTCTTAAGTGAGGGACTCTAGCTAGCTGAAGGAAAACATCTTTCTTCAAGCCCTACATCTCAGCCTGTTATTTTCCTACTTTTGGTAGATACATGAATGTAAAAAACAGTTCACTTTTATCTTTTCTCTAAGAGGAAAAAAAGGATAAATATATATATATATATATATAGGGTAGATGACACTTGGTTCCCCTTTTGGGGGTCAGTAGGGAATGGTAGGGACTAAGGAAAACTGGCCTGTCCATAAGGAGCACCTGCTACTTAATTCCAGCCAGTTGTTGCCCCAGACCAACTTCAAGAGAAGTTCAAATCCAGATTATGTGAGGTCTCGTGATTTTTAAATTTTGTTAGCTAATTACAAACACACACACACAGATACACACACATATATATGATTTTGACTTTGCTGGGCTCAGAAACTGCCAGTTGAAAATCTCTGCCCTCCTTTGGTGGACCATTCAGCCAACCAGCTCCAACATGGCAGCAGGCAGGGCCTGCTGAAGGCTGGGCCCAGTTGGCTGTAGACCTTACCATTTAAGAAAAAAAAAAAAGCACAGGACTGAAGAATATTTTTTTATTTTTTTCACTATGGGTTCCAAATGGAAGTTTGCATTTGGTGAGGGTGGAGTTGCCGTATCCACCATCAGTTTCCCTCTGCTCCTTCTCCCTCAGGATGTCCATGAGGAGCCCTGGCTCTGCCCAGCTGGCCCTGGATGGCGTGGGCACCATGGTGAACTGCACCGTCAAGTCCGAAGGGAAGAAGGAGCCCTGCCATGAGGCCCTCCAGGGCTCGGCCACCGCAGCTGAACCCCAGCCCGGAGACCCAGCCCGGGCTCCCCAGGACGGTGCTGACTCCCAAGCTCCAGCCCAGGTGCCCGGCACTTTCCCCGGGGCTCCTGGGTCAGTGTCCCCGCTTTGCCTCCGTAGCCCACACCGATGTGCCATACCCGGCCTCTCCTTGAGGCTGGGCGGGCACCCACTTCCCAAGCTGGGCAGACAGGAGGCAGCACCGTCTGTCTCTGGGGCAAGACTTCGGCGGGTGGGGAGGGGCTGCCAAGTTCAGGCAGGCCACCTGTCTGAGTGGTACGTGGCCTCGCTCCTGTGCTTGCTCACCCGTGTGTGACCAGTCCTTACCTCTGAGGACTAGTTGGAGAGAGAGGATACATCTGCTCAAAGTTTACCTACCATATGATTTGAGAAAATCAGCCTTATTACTCGAGCCTGAGATCAACCACTGTTAAAGACAATACAATTCCTCATCCTTAAGAGGAAGGCGTTCTGAACATGAGCAGGAAGGATTCTTGCAGTTCTTAAAAATCCCGATTCCATGCAAGAGCTGCAGAAAGGGTAATATATAACTAAAACCAAATGAATGAAAATGAGAATTTTAGGGCCCTGAGGAAGGATCCGGCCTGGAGGGGCCTGTGGGAGGGGTTAGGGGGTCGGGGTAGTGACGAGGGAGACTTCCTGGAGGAGTAGCGCCCCGAATTAGGCCTTAAAGAATGGAGAGGACTCTGGTGAGGAGAATTGGCGGGGGTGGTGTCCTAAGGAGGGGTGGGGGGGGTCCCAGGAGTCACCCACCCAGCTGCAGATAAGGCTGTGTGCAAGGAAGTGGTGATTAATAGCTCGCTGGCCTCGACTGCAGCAGCGAACCTCATTCACGTGCGTTCACGTCCTTGATCCCAGCAACAGTCCTGACAGGGGAGGTATTAGTATTTCCATTTTCAGAAGAGGGAAGTAAGTCAGGTTCAGAGAAGTTCAGAGTCTCATGTGGGATCAAGCGCCTCGTGAGTCACTGAGCCGGGACTGAGATCCAGGTCTCTGGTCTGCAAACCTTCTGTGCCTTCGCTATATCCGGCAAAGCCAAAGGTTGGGAAGGTGGGGGGGGGCCCCCCTACCCAGGGGGCTGGGTGTGCGTCCCCGGGCTACTCAATTCCCCCTGTAGTCTGCCCCCTTCTCTTGAGGGTGACAGTGACATTCAGTGTGTATTGTAGGATTGCAGCTCCCCTGAGAGCAATGGGTCCCCGGAACCCAAGAGACCGGGAGCTTCTGAGGCCGCCTCTGGAAGCCAGGAGAAGCTAGACTTCAACCAACATTTAAAAGAAGGTAAGATTAGTCTAGGGGCGCCTGGGTGGCTCAGTCGTTAAGCGTCTGCCTTCGGCTCGGGTCATGATCCCAGGGTCCTGGGATCGAGCTCCGTATCGGGCTCCCTGCTCAGCGGGGAGTCTGCTGCTCCCTCTGCCCCTCCCCCCACTCATGCTTGCTCTCTCACTCTTGCTCTCAAATAAAATCTTGGGGGGAAAAATAAAAAAGCAGGGTAAGATGTCTGCCCAGGTTGGAGGTGGGCGTGGGGTGGGAGGTGCTAGGACTTCTGCTCTTCATCCCTTTGGTATCTTCTAGTCGTGCCGGCCATCGAGAAGCTGCTGTCCAGTGACTGGAAGGAGAGGTTTCTGGGAAGGAGCTCTGTGGAAACCAAAGATGTCAAAGGTGAAGGCCCATGTGGGTAGGCAGGGGAGGATGTCGGAACCCTTTCCCTTCTCCTAGCTGGGCCATGCGGTCTGGGCCTATACGGCAGTTTGGGGGGCTCTTAGTCCCCTCCTACCTGGCCTATGCCCTCCTGGCTCCTACCTGGCCCTGGCGGTCAGCACCATCCCTCCCCTGGGGACTGAGTGTTCAGTCTGGCCTCTTGGCAGGAGAGGCCTGGTGGGAATCCCGTTCCACGAGTATGGATTTGGACTCTTTTTTTTTTTTTTATAAGATTTTATTTATTTATTTGACAGAGCACAAATAGGCAGAGTGGCAGGCAGAGGGAGAGGGAGAAGCAGGCTCTCTGCTGAGCAGAGAGCCCGATGTAGGGCTCAATCCCAGGACCTCAGGATCGTGACCTGAGCCGAAGGCAGCCACCTAACCGACTGAGCCACCCAGGCGCCCCTGAATTTGGACTCGTACAGGGACCCTTGTGACCTCAGGCAGGTCACTGCCACTTCCCAGATCTAACTGTATCTAACTATATCAAACAAGCTGGACGTGCCCTTTCACTGCTGAAAATTAATTCTAGGCCACCGGGACCTCACTAACTGAATTCAAGGGCTGCTGCTTGGTTCGTGAGCGTCACTGTTTTCCCAGTGTGGTCAGTCACACCCCCAGGGGGAGCTTTAAGACCTTGCCAATGCCCAGGCTCCATTCCACCTGCTGAATGTGAACCCCAGGGGCTGGGCACTGGGCCTGTGTATTTGTCGAAGGCTCCCTGAGTGATTCTGAGGCGAGTGGCCTGCAGCCTGGCCCAGCTGCGTCTGTCATGAGCTCAGCGGGAGGGCAGGAAGCAGTGGTCCTTTTGGGTGAGGGCCGTGTGCCGGATTCTGGACTAAGCCTTACCTTCATTATCTTAGCCTCACGGCACCCCTGTGAAGGGACCGTTCTTGTGCTCATTGATAGACTAAAAAAGACGAAGTGCAGAGAAGTCGGTTACTTGTCCCACAGCCCCGGGACAGCCTCCTGTGGGATAGTCATCCACGCTGACCCTGCAGCTCAGGGCACTTGAGGACCTCTGAGAAGTGATGTGGGACTCAGATGTGTCCCACTGTCTGCATTTCCAGGGGCTGGAAGCAGCGGGTGGGGACCTTCTAGGGCAGGTGGTCGTCAGAAGGCAAGCAAGCCCCCTCCGGGGCAAGGATCGTGTCTCCATCCTCTGTCACTTGGCCCCTAACAGGGCCCTGGGGGGTAGCCATTGCCCGATGAACGTCAGATGGGTGGGTGGATGCGTGGGTGGACAGACGGACAGAAAAACAACAATTCTCACCGGTGGCCATTTCATCGTGGAGCAGGAACCCAGGAGAGCCTGGCAGAGAAGGAGCTCCAGCTCCTGGTCATGATCCACCAACTGTCCACGCTGCGGGACCAGCTCCTGACAGCGCACTCGGAGCAGAAGAACATGGCTGCCATGCTGTTCGAGAAGCAGCAGCAGCAGATGGAGCTGGCCCGGCAGCAGCAGGAGCAGGTAGGTCCCGCTGGGTGTCCGGCTGCCTTGCTAGGGGAGAGGGGGTCTATCGGGGCCTGGAGGGGAGCACCGTGGGGGCAGACCTGGTAGTGCAGGCCGAGCGAGGCTGGGGGGGGCAGGCCCGGGAGGGGCCGTGGGCAGGGGCCCCAGGCTGGCTGTGACTCGGCCCTGGGGGGAGCCAGGGGGTGGAAGGGACCTGCGGGGCTCTGCGAGGGAGCACCCGCCTCACCTCCCGCTCACCTCCCGCTCACCTCCCGCCTCACCTCCCGTGACGGCCTCAGAGGAGAGTGAGCTCCCTGCAAAGGGAGAACGCACTCTGAAGGTGGACTGTCCTGGTGCTTGCCCCGCTCAGGGCACGGAGGGCATGGCGCGGCAGGCCCCGGGCTGGGGCTAATGTCCGTGACCTCCCCCCTCCCCTGCTCTTCCCTGCTGCCAGATTGCCAAACAGCAGCAGCAGCTGATTCAGCAGCAACATAAGATCAACCTCCTCCAGCAGCAGATCCAGGTAAAGAGGGGGGTGGCCAGAGGCGCAGCGGGTGACGCCAGGGACGGAGGGACGGGGTGCAGATTAAGCAGAATCATTCGGGCATGGCTCCGAGGAGGGGGCTCATTTCCACTCTGGCCCCGTGCCCCCGTCGTCTTCCTCTGTTTTAAGGGAGGGGCCAGAGTACCTTTGTCCCCAACTGGGGCTGAGCTGAGGGCAGGTAGCGGGAGGTGATGTGGGGTCTGGTGGAGCCTTTCGAAGACTGGTCCTGTACTGGTCTGCATGCCTCCCGTGTCTGGGTCCCCATGCCGTGTCCTGGGCTGAGCTGTGTGGGCCCCCAGGGACTCACACAGGGTTTCTTTGCTCTCAGCAGGTCAACATGCCTTATGTCATGATCCCGGCCTTTCCCCCGAGCCACCAGCCTCTACCTGTCACCCCCGATTCCCAGCTGGCCTTGCCCATTCAGCCCATCCCCTGCAAACCAGGTGAGTGGGGGTGGGGGTGCAGCCGTTAGCAGAGGCTGTCCTAAGGTCCCTGAAGGAGCCCCGGACCGTGCTCATGCATTCCTTTACCATGTGGCCTTCCTGGGCCTCGCTTTTGGATCTGTCCAGTGGAAGAAGAATCCCTTCTTTCTGAACTTCACTGGGAGAATGAACAGCAATAGCACTTGAACACCATGCAGTACTTGGCAGATGTAAGCGGATGTGGCCGATTTAGATGCAGTGTCCCCAGCTCTGGTCCCTTAACTGGACCAGAATAGTAACATCTTGGACATTCACTGAGGTGTCTACATGTCCCAGACTCTCACTCTTGTCTCTACCCCAACCGTGCCCCTTCTGCCCCGCCCCCGAAATTCAGCGAACACAGACTGAGCACCAACCACCTGTCAGACACTGTGTTGTCAGGTGGCCACGGGGTGGGGGAAGGGTGATGATAAAAATGGACGTTGAGCTCCAGGAATTTACGGTCTCGGCAGGGAGAAAGGATGCCAGTAACTGGGGAATCTGGGAAGGCTTTCTAAGGAGGTCAGAAATTAGTTGGTGCCCAGGAGGTAGACTGGGGCGGTGAAGCTGGGAGCTGAGGGTGGAAGGCAGTCTGAGGCAGAGGGCCTGGAGCCTGCGGCCAGAAGCTGCAGGGGGTTGGAGTTGAGGGGAGCACATGACTGGGTGGTCGTGGGACAGGTCGGCGACGGAATTTATTTTGTAGAATGCAATCCTGCTTGAACGATTGAACGGAGGGTGTGTTGTCATACCGACTGGGTGATGGGGAACAGAGAGGGACGGGGTACCAGCTGGAGCGGGGACCAGTGGGGGGCTGCTGAGGGGCTTCTGGGGACAGCATGACAGCCTGCACTCGGGCAGAGGTGGTGGGACAGAGGCACAGATGGAATATGTAGGCCGTGATCATGGATTCCTGGTGAAGGGTCATGGGACAGGGCAGGGATGTTGCCCATAGCTGCCCCAGGAGTGGGGACAGCTTTTAGGTCGAGCCCCTCTGGTCCACCGTCCCTGTTCCGTGTGCGAGAGCAGGCAGGTGAGTTCCTGTGGGCCTGCCACCAAGGCCTGTGGGCTATGGGCACAGTTCGTGGGTCACGGACTCTGCTCCTGCCTCATTCGACACCAGGCACTCTGGGTTGGGGGACACAAATGTGGACTGAAAAAGTTAGGCCCTGCCTTCCAGGAATTTTCCACCTGGGGAGGTAGGGAGTTTAGGAAGGGGGAGCAGGCCAGCAGCACAAACCCACTGCAGCTCTGGGTGAATAGAGCTGCTGGAGTGAGGAGGGCAGGGCCTGGTGGGGGCGTTGGGGTGCATCTGAGCCCATGCCTTCTGGACAAGGGAGGCAGGAAACAAGCTGTGGAAGACCTCAACTGGCCAGACTGCCACCCGCTTTGTTGGCTCCAGAATCCTAGTAACCAGGGACCCGGAGGCTTCCAGAGGGCCCTTCCCCAAGCTGAGCGCATCACGCCTCTCCTTAGCTCACAAGCCCTAGATGGTGCCCTGTCGCCTACAGCATGGAGTCCACAAACTCCCAAGGTTGCCTGTCACGGCCAGTTTCCTTTCCCACGCCTTGGCTCTCACCTCCGGGCTCGCCCTCCGCCTGCCCACCCATAGCCGCTAGCCCACCTCTTGCCGCTCCCCCCAGGAAGCCTGCTCCGGGCACCCCAGCTGGAACCAGGTTCTCTGGCATGCCACCCATGCGGCCTGTATCCCTACCCGCCATGTGGTTAGTGACTTGTGTCCGCGGCTTAGCTCTCCACCTGAACGGCCAGCTCCGTGATGCTGGGCTGGGTTGAGGGCGAGCGAGGTGGGCCCGGTAGGATGGAGAATGGAGAAGGTGGGTGCCACGTAAAGGGGAAAGCATGGGCTATGGAGTCTCGAGGACCTGGGTTCACAGGTCCTTGTTCCCATTTCTGAGCTACGTGGGCAACCCATTTTTCATCTGCTTAGTCTCCGCTTCTCTGCAAAACGGGGTGATGTACCGAGCCCCTGTTGTATGCCACTCACTAGGGATTACTGTGAGCTACTGCAGGAGACAGGCTAACACGCGGGGAGCGGCTTTCAGACCTGCACGTAGTAGGTACGGGACACGAGTATCCGTAGAGTGAGCAGAGGTGCACCTGGCCTCGGGTCACCATTGTGTTGGATCCCGAGGCTCCGGGGGTTGGAAAGGGCAGGAAAAAGGTGAAGATGCGGACCAGCGGGCGGGGCAGCGGGGGATGAGGGCATGGGAAGCCTTGGCACTCTGGGGCTGGGGAAAGCTGTGGCTGGAAGCCGACTGGGCCAGCTTCGAGCTTCTGTCCCCTTGGTGCTGCTGGGACCTCGTCAAGCAGGCCGTCTGCTGTTCTGTGCTCATCCAGGACTTTTCTCCTTGCCGCCTTTTCCGTAGTGGAGTACCCCCTACCGCTGCTGCACAGTCCCCCTGCCCCCGTGGTGAAGAGGCCCGGGGCCGTGGCTGCCCACCACCCCCTGCAGGTACTGCTCCACCCCTCGCCTGGGATGGCTGGGGCTGCCTGCCTAGCGGGTGGTGGGGCCCTCCGTCCTTGTTCACCTGTTCCCGCGTCTCCTTGTCTGTTCCCGGTATGCCTGTCTTTTTCGCTGTTACCACGTGTCTCCTCTGTCCCTCCGTGGGGGGGGGTCTCCTTCGGTGTCTCTCTCAGCCTCTGATCTCTGGGTCTCCCTCAGGAGCCCTCCCAGCCTCTGAACCTCACGGCCAAGCCCAAGGCCCCCGAGCTGCCCAATGCATCCAGTTCCCCCAGCCTGAAGATGAACAACTGTGGACCCCGCCCCCCCAGCCATGGGGCCCCCACGCGGGACCTGCAGGCCAGCCCGCCCAGCCTGCCACTGGGTAAGCTTCCTGCCAGGAGGGCGTCTTATGACCCTGGGCATGTCCTTCCCTTCTGTGGGTTACAGGTTTCTGGAAAACAAGGGTTAGACCTGCTGTCTTTGGCCTCTTTGTTTCCACACTTAGTGCCTCAGAAGCTCCCTTACCTCCTGCCCCCCCCCAGATCTGACTGGGCACCCCCACGTCAGGGATCCAGGCCACGGAGTCGCACAATTTCAGGGAGTGCAAGTCTGCATTCTAGTCTGTTGGCACACGGGGAAACAGCCAGTGTAAACAGCGCCCCCTTGGGGATGTGCAGTGCAGAGGGGCGAGAGGGGATGCCAACCCTGGTGAACAGGGTTATCTCTCTACGAACCCTCAGCCTCCCCACTTCTCCCATAGGCTTCCTTGGTGAAGGGGACGCTGTCACCAAAGCCATTCAGGATGCTCGACAGCTGCTGCATGGCCACAGTGGGGCGTTAGAGAGCTCCCCCAACGCTCCCTTCCGCAAGGTATGGGCCCCCCACTCCCCTGCACCGGGGCGCAGGGAACCGCCAACAGACGGTGGCTGGGGTGGAAGACTCAAGTCTGAGGCCACCAGAGGGAGGGGCGGAGGGAGGGCAGTGGGGTGATGCAGAGAGGCCGATGTAGATTTCCTCTGTCAACCCCAGGACCTCATCAGCCTGGACATGTCCCCGGCCAAGGAGCGGCTGGAGGAGAGTTGCGTGCACCCCCTGGAAGAAGCCATGTTGGGCTGCGACATGGACGGTAGGACCCCGTGCTGGTGGGCAGGAGGGCCCGCCTCTGCTTCCCACGGGGGCCAGGGTGGGTCAGGTCGTCTCTCTCCCTGATGCCTTTTCTCCCATAGTCTGTCTCTGGAGTCCCCTCGTGTGTCTGTCCCTTGTCAGTCCCCGGCTAGGCCTCTGCTAGGCCTCTGCGGAGGTCTTGCTGCTGGTGTCCAATGGCGGCTGTGGGAGCCCCGCCATCGCCCCCTAGTGATCAAGTAGGAGATGACTGCTAGCCGCGGAGGCCTCTCCTTCCTTACCCCAGAGGAGCCGCCCCGCCTGGCTGACTCCACTCCTGTCCCCCAGGCTCCCGCCACTTTCCTGAGTCCCGCAGCAGCAGCCACATCAAGAGGCCCATGAATGCCTTCATGGTGTGGGCCAAGGATGAGCGACGGAAGATCCTCCAAGCCTTCCCGGACATGCACAACTCGAGCATCAGCAAGATCCTGGGTAAGGGCCAGTGGTGGGGTGTCTGGGAGCTCTCAGGGCTCCAGGAGACAGCTGTCAGGATGATGACCTTCAGAGGAGTCTGGGGTACAGGGGTCAGGCCGGATGTGCGGAGGCTGGGTCCTGGGGTTTTGTATCATCATAGGGCTCTTTGGTTAGCACCTGCACCTAAGAACTCAGGCGTGCGTGCGTGCGTGCGTTCTTTAGCCCCTGATCTCTCCCTAACCTATTCTGCTGTTGGTCCAGACCCTTGGAACTCTGGCTCTGGCAAGAAAGAGGAAGGACTGGTGTTCTCGGGCTATCCTTAGAAAGGTTTTATTTATATATATATATATATATATATATTTTACATATATATAAAAAATAATATTTTTTAGGTATCATTTTTAAATAAGTGTTAATTTAATCTCTACACCCAACATGGGGCTCAGACTCATAAATAAGAGTCAGATGCTCTTCCGACTGAGCCAGCCATTGCCCCAGTAGAAAGGTTTTTTAAAAAAATTCTATGTCCTGACTGGAGGTCAAGGAGGGATGTAGGGCAGGTGGGGCTAGAAGCTGGCAGTTGTCTTCAAGATGGAGGCTCTTGTCTCTTGTCAACCGAGACAGTTGACAAGGTATTTTGTCTTAAGCAGGAAGCCGGGGGGGCTGTTCTTTTGTTTATGCAAATCATGCAGACCAGAGGCCTCCCAGAAGTTGCTGGGTAGTCTGGGACGTGGTAGCACGTGCCAGCTTCATTCATTCATTTGCTCAAGGGACCTCCAAGGAGCACCTGTGTTGGGCCAGGTCCTTGCTAAATGTCGGCACATAGATCACCTCATGGACTCACCTGGGGACCCAAGTCTTGGGGCCTGCAGGGGGGCTGGGGATGGTAGACAAAACCCCACACTGACCGCCCACCCCGGGGCCCGGGCCAGGCTCCCGCTGGAAGTCCATGACCAACCAGGAGAAGCAGCCGTACTACGAGGAGCAGGCAAGGCTGAGCCGGCAGCACCTGGAAAAGTACCCCGATTATAAGTATAAGCCCCGGCCCAAGCGCACCTGCATCGTGGAGGGCAAGCGGCTCCGGGTGGGCGAGTACAAAGCCCTGATGAGGACCCGGCGCCAGGACGCCCGCCAGAGCTACGTGACCCCGTGAGTTGTGCCTCCCTGGGTGGCAGGGACCGTGCACGCGTCCCTGCGCTGCGCATGCTGATGCTGGTGTGTGGCGGCCTTCGTCGGGGTCTCCAGGGGTGCTGTCTGGCCTGGAGCGCACGTGTGCGTGGGCGTCGTGTGTGTCTCCCGGGGCCCACCCGTGGGGCTGCAGGGGTGTAGGGTATGGGTTTGTACCTGACTGGGGGGCGCTGGCCACGTGTACCTGGAGGAAAACGTGCCTGTGAGTTACAAACTCCATGAAAAAATTCAGGGCTACTAAAAACAAAGGTGCTTCTCATACAGGGGGTGCCTGACTTGTCAGAAGCAAGCACTTTCGTGGATTCCTGTAAACGGGAACCCCCCTGGGGCATTTAAGTCTATCACTTCCTAATGCTGATTCCCACACGTTCCCCCGGGAGTATCTGTGGAACACGCTCCCGGCCCTGAGGCCGCACGTGTGTGCTGGGCTGTGGCTGACCGTGAATGTGGCCATCAGAAGGCAGCCGGGAGGGGGTGGGGGGGGGTGGTGTGTGTGTGTGTGTGTGTCAGAGCCGAAGGCGGGGGGGGGGGGGGGGGGGCACAACCCCAAGGCGGGGGGGGGGGGCTTTATGGGGGTGCAAAGTGAGGGTCCTTCTGCAACATGCCTCTTCTCTGCCCTGCAGCCCCCAGGCCGGCCACCTGCAGATGAGCTCTCCCGACGTCCTGTACCCTCGGGTGGCAGGCATGCCCCTGGCTCAGCCTCTGGTGGAGCATTACGTGCCCCGGAGCCTGGACCCCAACATGCCTGTCATCGTCAACACTTGCAGCCTCAGGGAGGAGGGGGAGGCCACGGAAGACAGGCACTCGGTGGCGGAGGGTGAGCTGTACCGGTACAGCGAGGACGAGGACTCGGAGGGCGACGAGAAGAGCGACGGGGAGCTGGTGGTGCTCACAGACTGATCCGAGCGGGGTGGGCTCCTCCCGGGGAAGACCCGGCCCCCAGCCCATGGGCGCAGCCAGCCGGCCTGGACTCTGTTGGTACTTGGACTTGGGCCTGCCCGGGAGAGGGGCACAACTGTGCACTTGTAGATAGCCTCCTGGGGGGAGATGCCCCCCCCACCAGCCCTGCGGCCGCGCCCAGGGAGCTGCTGGCCTCACCGGGCAGGACCTGTAGAGTGGTCGGGGGCTGAGCGCCTTGGCCCCTGGGGCCCATGGCCAGCAGACACTGTATGACCCTCCCCTCCTGCAGGTCTCCTCACCCCAGGGGTATGGCAGCTCCAGACCTGTCGCCCTGGGGCCACATGCTTTGTTTCCATTCTTGTCCTGGCTGGACCAGCCCCCGCAGGACCAACACCCCCCCCCATTCCCCCCCACTCCCACATCGCTCCTCTATCACAGGATCACTTTGTGCAAAAAGGTCTGGCTGTCCCTCGCTGTCTTGATCTTCTGCCCAGCCTGTCGTGCCTCTGGCTGCAGAGTATAGATGTGTGCGCGTGTGTGTGCGCGCGCGCACACGCGTGTTTCCATCTGTTCACTCATCGCGCAAGGTATTTATTGAGCACCTGCTCCGTGCCAGGCACTGTTGCTGAGTTCCTGTGGGTGTCTCTCGATACCACTCTTGCTTCTCTGGGGGCCTCTCCGTGCTTCACTGTCCCCAAATTGCTACCTCTTTGTCAGTCTGGGTGTCTCAGGTTCTGTGTGTCCTTGTGTGTTTCTGTCCTCAATTCTCTGCAGGGCTGTTCTTCTGTCTCCCTTTCTTGGGGTCTGCGCCTCTGCCCTTTTGACACTGCTGGCCAGTCTGGGTTTCTGTAAGGCCCCTGGTCAGCCCCGGGGCCCACCAGCCGCCCTGACCTCCCCTGCCGGGCCGTTCCCACAGAGCCATTTTTAGCTCAGAGCAACATGGGAATGTGCTCAGCCTCCAAGGGGCTCTGTCTTCGTGCCCCAGCCCCTGGTCCCAGCCTGAGTGCCGGGAGTTGGGGACAGGAGGATTGATGGTGCCCCCCTTCCTGACAGTTGACAGAAGCCCTGGAGAGCCAGGGCTCCTCATGGCAGCTGGTGAGTAGGGAGTGGAAGGGGGGGCTCCCCATTCTTGGGTTGGTGAGGATAAGACTCTGCCCCTCTGCCTGCTCCTTTCCCCTCCCCCACTCACACTGGGGAACTTGCCTCAGCTCCTGCTCACATGGACAAATTATTTCCCTAAGAAAAATCCCACTGGCACCTGACTCCACAAAGATCCTGAACAGCCCTTGGGTCAGGGTGGGAAGGGAACCCCAAACCCCACAGGGGCAGATGTGGCATCTGTGCCTAACCCCCCCCCACCAATCTTCTCCCCTTCCTCTCCATCCCCCTCCTTCCCTCAAGCCCAACTTCTCTCCAGGCTGTTTCTTTTTTTTATGACTGTAAACATAGATAGTGCTTTATTTTGTTAATAATAAGATAATGATGAGTAACTTAACCAGCACCTTTCTCCTGTTTACACTTGGGGAATTTTTTTGTTTTCTGTTGGCATAATAAAGACAGACCATTTCAGAATCTAGTTCTTACTTCGGTGGTGGTGGGGGGTCGGGGGGAGCGGGGAGAGCGGGGAGGCTGGCCTGGAGCCTGGCCTGGAGCCTGAATTCCTAAATGTGCCGCCAGCCCGGGCACCACTGCCCCCTTGTGGCAACTCCGGGGAGCTTTGGGCATGGGATCTGGGAGCAAACCTCGGAGGCCAGTGAAGCCCAGGCCAAGCCTTTGGAGTGACAGATGCCACCCAGAGAGCCTGCACCCCAGAGAAGACCCTGCCCCTGCTCCATGAGGTAAGCTAGACTTCACCACACATTGTCTACCCCCGTCCTAAGAAAGAAGGCAGTAGTGAGAGCCCAGAAGCAGTCAGGAGGCCAGAACTAGCCCCATGGCCTCTGCTGGGAGGTGGGTGTCAGGTCTCCCCTCTGGGCTTCGTCCTCCTCTGAAAACACGGAGGTTAAGCCTTCACCGTAGTTCTTATCTCCTTTTGGAGAGAGGAGTCCAGTGAATACCTAAGGGAAGTGGTGGACCCTCCTCCCAGGAAAGGACTCCCATGGGTGCCCTGAGCCCATTTAGGAGCCCTCCAGGCTACTGAGTAATGAAGCAAGGTCGCTAACAATGTGCTTCAGGGCTCGATGACCTTTGTTTTGAATGAGGATTTCAAAGGCGTACCATACTAAGAGAAATAACAGCCCCTTAGACTTAAGTTTTAGTTTGTCATCAGCCCTTTTAACAGTGATCAACAAAAGGACCAACTCTTATCAAACATTAATCCCATTGTATGGAATGAGGGCAGCAAAGCTGAAGGGTAATTCTAGTGGAAGAGTGAGACTTGGGTTGGATTAATAGAGGTCATGTGTTCACAACCAGGGAGATAGGAGAGGGTAGGGGTGAGAAAGTTAGGTGTGGTTCATTCCAGGGCCTCTAACTGGGGAGTGAAGACCCCCCCCCCCCAGGTTTAAGTCCTGGCATTTTGGCTGCTGGCCTTTGCGGGTTCTTCCCAGAGCTTTAGGCCTCCTCATCTTATCTCAGGCAGGGTACAAACACAGCCCAGCCTCTCTGGCCCTCCAGGAAAAGACCCAGGTGGTCCTTGAGGAGCATGGCTGACTGCAGCGCCTGCCCTCTAGTGGTCGTGGGGAGAATTGCTCATTTTAACTTGGCACTGTCCTCCCACCCTTCAGACTCCACTACCTCCCACACTGTGTTCCTAACCAAATCAGGGCAGTCTGTCTGGACCCTCCCAGCCAGGCTCACCCTCATTCCCTGCCAGTCCTGAGTTCTTCTCACTTCCCTATTCCCAGGTTCTCTGTGGCTTCAGGGGAGCCTGGGGCCAATACTGTCGTCCTCCCACTCTAGGAACCCTTGTCCTGCCCTCATTCCAGCTGCTGGGATGGAATCACATGCCCTGCATGCTTTTAAGATGGACAGTGCCCTCCACGAGGACCTTTGGTTGGTACCCTGGAGCCCGATCCCTCCTGTCCCAGGAGAGGCAGGATAGGATCAGGTAGGCAGTGAGGCCAGGAACAGAAGGTTCTGGTCATTACCAGAAGGCTGGGGCCTTCTCTGCCCTCTCTTTGCAGGAGGCACAGGCCGAGGGTCAGAGCCCAGCCGAGATCAACCTCTGCCCTGGTGTGCTTTGCCCGGAGCTCCTGCTGTGTGTCCAGCAAAGGTCTGAGAGTAGAGCCCAGCGCCCCCGGGAGTTGCCAAGGCCTGGTGCTTGGAACCAGGGGGGGCAGGGGTGCTGGTTAGTCTCGGGTGGCAGTGAAAGGAGAGACAGGACTCCAGGCTTTGAGGGGGAGGGGCCTCCTAAACTACCCCCCCCCACACACCCCTGCCCCCACCTGCCCCCTCTCCGGGAGCACTGGAGGAATGAGGATGTTTTCTCAAAGGCAGTGGGATGGTGCCTGCAGGTTCGCTCCTTTGGTGCAGGTGGTGGCCGGGGCCGTAGGGGCACAGGATGGTACCTGGGGGGCCCTGTCCCAGTCATTCCCTGCTCACCACTGCAACACCGTCTCCAACGCTGTGACATCAAGGCCCCAGGAGGCTGGAAACGAAGCTGCCTTCCCAGTGGTTATTTCTCCCCTCAGCTCCAGAGGTGGATCTGAGAGGAACAAGCAGGGTGGGCACTGCCCTTTAGTCCACAAGAAGGCCCTGCCCACGAGCACCTGACCCCATGGTACCCCTGAGGGGCCCTGCCTGCCCAGCCCCAGCACTGTCCCTAGGCCGGGGCCCACCTTTTCCCCCACGTCCTCTCCCGTACCCTTCCTGGGCTTGGTACGGCTACCCCCGAGGGCCCCTGGCCACACTGGATCACCATGACCTTGAAGGCCCCAGCTGCTGGGGCTAGCTCTCCTCCAGCGGTTTCCATGGCAGCCGGTACTTTCGCCGGCAAAAGCCAAACAGCCAGAGTCTACCTG
Organism: Neomonachus schauinslandi; assembly: GCF_002201575.2. Lineage (NCBI taxonomy): Eukaryota > Metazoa > Chordata > Mammalia > Carnivora > Phocidae > Neomonachus > Neomonachus schauinslandi. The sequence continues at coordinate 26,103,147 of NC_058408.1, read as the reverse complement.
GCAGGCAGCCACTGCTCTCCCCGCTCTTCAGGGCACCGGGCACCTTCTGGGGGGCCTTGGGCACCTTCCGGGGGGCCCTGGAGGCAGCGCTGCTTCAGCAGCCCGGGCTGCCGAGAGGGGTACCCCGGCTCTCCTTTGAGCTTCTGCTCTCCCTTCCCTCTGGCCATCTGAGAGAGTAACCGATTCATTCCAGAAATCATCATTGCCTGCTCTCCAGCAGAGCAGCACCCCCGCCCCCTCAGCGGCTAGGAGCCAAAACCGGCCCAGGAAGAAGGTCCTGAGTGCGTCCCTGCAGGGTCTCACCGGTTTCCCGCCTGGTGAGGCCCCAGCCTAGCTCCCTTCCCCAGTAGCAGTGTCCTCCTGGGCTCCCCTTATTCTAGCAAGACGGTCAAAGGCAGAAGAGTGGTGAAGGCACTAGACCGGTCCAGACCTATCCCAAACCAGGAGCCCAGGCCTTGCGAGCCAGGTGCACGGAGGGTGGGGTAGGAAGCGTGCAGCCTCAGGGACCCCTGGAGGCACGGGCTGCAGCAACCCCCCACCCCACTGCGGGAGAACTAATCCATCATCCCCTCTAGGTCAAAGTCAAATCCTCACTGTAGGCACTCAGACACAGAGTGGTCCAGAAATGGCCATTTTAATGCAGAAAACCATGATAATTTACAAATGAATCACTTTTTTTGGGCCAGAGCCAGGAGGCTGTGAGGGCAGAGAGAAGGTGGAGGCCATTGAGAGTCCGGGGCCATGAGCTCAGCACCTTCACGACCCATCCTACCCAGGCTCTTGGATGCCCGGTGAGCCCCGAAGTCCCTAGCCCCGGCCCCTTGACTCCCACTACTCATTTCCTAGTGGGAAGTGCTTGGGTCAACTTCAGGACAGAAGGTGGAGAGGGGGAGACAAATCCTTAGAACTGAGGTCCTGGAGGGCAGGGCAGGGAACAAGGCAGGAAGCTGCTGGCTGCTGTTGGCCACCCCCCTCTGGGTTCCGTCCCCCTCCGGCCAAGCACGAAGCAGAGCTGGGCTCTGGAGGCCCAGGAGGGCACCACCCCCTTGCCTTCCCTCCCAGCAGGTGGCAGAGAGACAGAACACAAGCACAGAGCAAAAAGGGCACGGGAGGCGAAGGAGCACAGGGGCTGGGGCAGAGGTCTGGGCAGAGGAAGGGGTGGTTTGATTGGATCTGGCTTGGAGAAAGGGAGGGATCTCAGATGAGGCGGGTTTGGGGGGAACCGTTAAACCCAGTTCTAGACCATCCCCCCCAAGATATGTACATCCATCTGTCAGAGTTGGCATGATGCTGGTTTGGGTTCATCAGCACCTCCCACGTGAGGCATGCAGGGGGAGATGGGCTGGAGGCTCAGGGCACTGGAGGTAGAAAGGAGCCCTCCCACCTCCCCCTTTCCCCAAGCCAGGAAGGTCAAAGACACATCTAAGGCAGCCCCGATTCCAGCCTGGCCTGAGGCCAGGAATACTGGGCTTCCCAGGGGTGGTTGTGGTCCAGGCCCTGGCTGACTAGAGGCACTTCCCCAAGCCCCCCAGCCCCCTCCCCCCAAGTCTGGCAAGGTGAAGGGGACCCCCCAGAGCTGGGTCCTATCAGCCCCTCCAAACAAAAGCATGTGGTCTCCAGCAGCATCCACTGGGGGCTGGCGGCAGGGGTGGAGCCTTCTTCCTGGACACCCACCTGTCCCCTCTCCCACCTTGTCCAAGTGTGTGGCCCCCAGAGCAGGACAGAGCCCTGGAGAACAGGTCTGGCCGGGCAGATGGGTAAGGGAGAGATGGGGAAGCTGGTCACTTTGGCATCTCCAAGGCTGACACTTGAGGCTTCACCTTGAAGTACTGGTGGAATCGGATCACTGCGTACCTGCCGGAGGACGAGAACAGGAGCCCGGCTGAGAAGGAAAGCCAGGTGGGCCCGACCTGGGGGACTCTCACCGTGAGCAAGTCTCACCAGCTCAACCCCAGGGCAGGCGGAGGTTTGTTTTTTTAACTTTATTTTTCTTCTTAGATTGGACTGGAGCAGCCCTTCCCCAAATGCTTTTTTTGTTGTTGTTTTGTTCTTTAAATCCCTTTAAAGCTCTCCAAGACTTTTTCAGTTAGCAAAACTGAAACTCTGTACCCATTAAACAGCAATTTCCCGTATCTCCCTCCCCGCGGTGCAGGCTTGGCAAAAACCACTCTACGGTTGTCTTTAAAAAAAAAAAAAAAAAAGTTTAAGTAAACACACCACATGTGGGGCTCAAATTCATGAGCCCAAGGTCAAGAGTCGTATGCTCTACTGACTGAGCCAGTCAGGTGCCCCCCTACTCTCTGTTTCTATGAACTTGACTAATTTAGTTATATAACTGGAATCCTACAGTATTGGTCTTTCTGTGACTGGCTTCTTTCACTTAGCCTGTCCTCAGAGTTCGTATGTTGTAGCATGTGACATGGCTTCCTCTCTTTAAAAGGCTGAGTAATATTCCACCGTGTGTAGACCATACTTTGTTTCCCCATTCAGCCATCCATGGACATGGGGTTGCTCCGCCTCTTGGCTGTTGTGAATAATGCTATCAACGTGGGTGTGCAAATAGCTCTCTGACCCCCTGCTTTCAACTCCGGCTACACACCCAGCAGCAAGAATACTGGATCGCCCAGGAATTCTATTTTTAACTATTTGAGGAAGCACGGTATTGTTTTTCCCAGGAGCTGCACCATTTTACGTTCCCACCAGTGGCGTCCAAGGGTTCTGATTTTCTACATCCTTCCCAACCCTTGTTTTCTGTTTATCTGCTAATAGCCATCCTAGGTGTGAGTGAGATCTCACTGTGCCTTTGACTTGGATCTCTCCAGTCGCTGTGAACACTGTGAAGTCAGGGTAGTGACTCCTTTCCAGCTGAGGGAGGGGGACAGGGCAAGACGACTAGACCAGTATGGAGAAGCGCTAGACAAAACGATTCCTGGTCCTTAAGGACATGTGTACTTGATGATGGAGCCAGGAGTCAGTAATTCGGTACAGTCTCAGTGCAGACCCTAGTACCTCACTGAAGGAGGAGCCGGGCCCAATATTGCACATGGTAAGTGCTCAACCACCTGAGTGACCTCAGGGAGTCACTTTTGCTCTCTGGAAGAACTCTGTCCTCTCTGCTATAAAATGAACAGGTTTTTCACCACCAGGTTCTGTGGCTAAGAGCAATGGCCTAAGATGGAGGAGGGAAAGCGAATCTCCTACGAGGCACAAGGGGAGGGTTCAAGAACCCTTTTGACTACTTTCAGAGTGGTGCTCTGGGCTCAGATGTTTCCCCTAGAGTGGTGACTCCCCTGGATACGGGGTGGCTGGAATGGGGACAAGTTAGCAGAGCAGAGGAAGGGACTTTGGATGTTCTCCCTGGGCTGTCCTTTGCCCCCACACCCTTGGCTCAAGCTACTCCTTTCCCCCCTCCCCACCACCCCAACTCGCCCCCTGCACTCACCTGAGGAAATCAAAGTCGATGGTGGAGAACTGGCTCTGGATGAGGGCCCAGAGTGCCCAGAAGAAGTGAGATGCCTGGAAAGGGACCAAAATGAGTCAACCACTCATGCCTGTCACGAACCCCATGGAGCTAGAGGAAACGGTCACCCTGGAAGACAGAGAACTAGGACACTGGCCGAGACACAATGGGGTCTCCCTGGCACAAGTCAGGGGAATTCTGGAGGTCAAGTCACTGGACTGCATTTGGGGGCTTCACTCCCTTGAGAAAAAGGCAGAGTTCTACCTGCTTCAGGTAGGGGTCAGCGTAATGGTTCTAGAACTTTCAGCTTGTTCCCCAGCCTGAGCATAGCTCCATCCCTGGCTTCTCCCCTGCCCAGGGAATCTCCTGGGGCCTTCAAGGCCAAGGTACCAGGATGAGATGAACCCCTGCCCCAGAGCACAGGCCCAGTCCCACGGTCATCAGGAGGAGCCCCTTAACTGACCTCCTCCACCCCTTTTCCCTCTTCTGTCCAGAGATGGGTTGGGTTGAGAAAGGAGTGTAGATGTGGGCGCAAGAAGCCCCGAGTCTGGGCTTTGACTAAGCCTTCAACTGCTCTCCCTCTGGCCAGAGGCGCCCTCGGGGCCAGACCACCCCACCCCAGGCTCAAGAAACCAGAGCCTGCTCTCAGCTGTCCATGGGCAAACAGCAGTGACATCATGACTATCCCAGGCCAGGGCCCCCCCCACCCCACATCCTGCTCGCCCTGGGGTTGGCTACATAGCACCTCCCCCCACTTTTCAGGATTTCAAGGGGCATAGATCAATTAGCCACATGTCAATGATTACATGAAAACCTTTAGCAAGAGGAAGGCATAAGTGGAACAGCTAAGGGGAAGAACCTGATGGAGAATCGGTTTTGTGCCAATGAGGAAACCAGGAGAGGTAATCCAAAATGACACGTAAGTAAAGATTCTACTTAAGCTCCATGATGTATTGTGAAATCCAGGGCAGTGGACTTGTCTTCTTGCTTCTACGTGCCTGACATTAGTAAGACTAGTTAGCAAGCCCCTGGACACACACCGGAGGAGACCGGGCATGAACCGGGTACCCTGGATAAATGGCACTCAAAATCAAGAACTGACAGCTCACTAACTTGAGCAGGAAGAGCCTGATGGGAGAGGCTTACATGGAGTTGAGTCAGTGAAGGTAGCTAACAAGGAGGATTAGAACTGACATTCTTTATCTCCTCCAAAGGCTTAAAAAAAAAAAAGCGTTTAACTGCAGCATGAAAGGCTAAAGTTAGACGCTAGAGAGAACTGCTTGTCCAAATGAGAGAACTGCTAAAACAGGAAGCTGGGCTCTTTCTTGGAAGTCTTTTCCTAGAAAGGAGAAAGAGACTTGACAGGGTAGGGAAAAGCAGGCAACAGGGCATCTCAGTATTCTGGGGATGCCCAAGAGGGCTCTTCCCAGACCTCACCTCGGGTCCTGGGGTCCCACGACCTCACCCCTCACCCCGGCCTCTGCTTCCTCCACCTTGGGCTGTGGGAGCGGAGGAGCTGGGGTGGGCCCCTCCTCCCGGCCCCTCCCGGCTCACACTTACCAGGGCAAACTTGTTGACTTGCACATAGAGCCTCTCCACCTCCCTGGGGGTCACGGCCATGCCCTTCTGTGCCTGCAGGTAATAGCGCAACCACCGAAGCTGGGTGTCCCGGCCCGGGTACCGGCAGTAATCCACCTCGTTCACACCTGATGGGAAGCAGCCACGGGGCAGTTGCTGGGAGGTGGGCCCACCTGGGGAGGGGGCTCCTCCAGCTCATCGGGGGTTCCCCGCTCCCCTCAAAACCTCCACGTACATCCTGCCAGGCTGTGCCTAGGAATACAGCCTCCTGCCCACCAAACTTACCCTATGTGTGGAGCTGGGGGCGCTGCTTTCCGTGGGCTGGAGGAAAGCACAGAGGCAGACTGGTTGTAGGGCGAGGCATGGTCTTGGGTGTGACAGGGACCCCTAAGACAGCATCACTGTACCCCCGTGCCCTTTATAGGAACTACGGCCCACAGGAGGTGCTCCGTCACAGCACCACGTCAGGGGCCTCCCCTTTGGTGGGATGCTGACCAGTGAGCCCTGCACAAGGCCTTCCCTCCCACTGCCTGGAGTCTCTCATTTAGAAGTGTGGGGTCTCCGACTCTGCCTCCTGGACCAGTGTTGAGCTGGCTCCTTCAAAACCTCGCCTGCAGAGCTTGCTAAAACCACAGGTTCCCAGGCACCTCTAGCCCCCTGTCCAATTCTCCAGATGATTCGGAAATGCAGCCAGGCTTGGAACCCCTGGACCGGGTGGCTTCAATTCCTTCCGGTCTTGCCCTTCCTTGAGTCCTCGAGCTGCCAGCCCAAAGCGCACCAGCCACATCCCGGGCCCTGTGACAGCGGCTTGCCTTCGAGCTGGGACGGAGAGTCGTAGTTCACTTAAGACAGGACCAGGACCTGGCCACCTTTCCCGTGGTCTCTTCCTCCCTCTCCTTTCCAAGCTTCCCTCATACTCCTGGAGAAACACAGTCTCCTGGGGCCCCAAGAGGATGGCTGGGAAAGAATCCCCTGGTGCAGGTGTAGAAACTCAGGCCCAGAGAGCAGAAGCTCGCTCCCGGTCAGCCAGGTAGAGGTGAGGTCACGGTTAGAACTCTTACCCCTGCCTCCCAGAACAGGGTCTCCCTGCTCCCGAGAACCGAGGCGTTCTCCCTCCCCAGTTCCCAATCTCCTTCCCTGCCTTCCTCCTTCCTTCGCAACCTGGGAGCAGGATGCAATCTGCCTCTTTGGAGAAATTCCAGCTGGACCTTGCTCTATGTGGTGGGTGAGGAGGGCTTAAAATGCTTCAGAATGATCCCTTCTGGAAAGGCCAGCGGGTCTGGCAGCTGCGCGCTCAGAGGCCCACGGCCTCTGCTCGGTGCCACACCCCACAGCATCACGGCTCTGCCCAGCTGAAGCCCCACCGTCCTATGGGTTCCTAGATGCAGCTGCTGGCCACCCTGGGAAGTCATACCTTCAGGTGCAATGAGCGCTTGCCAGACTTGATCACCTGGGGTTCTTGAAGGGGCACAACTGGCCAGGCTTGGGCTGGGGAGTGGCTGAGGCGGGGCCAGGTGGCAGTTTTGGAGCTGGCCTGGGTGTGTCTCACCTGTCCTGCATCCCAGGGGCTGGCCCCGTCACGCTGATCACCCCACACTGCCAGTCGGATGATGTCCCTCCAGCCCCGGGGTCCAGCTCCATCCATGGGTTGCCTCTCTGGTCCCATCAAATTGTTTAACAATGAAGCCCTCAAGCTGGAAAAACCTGCCCAGCTTCCTCACACAAATGATTCTATTGTAGATCCTGGGCCTTTGCTGAGCTGGCTAGCGCAACAAAACAGCCCTCATCCAACCCCATCCGCTCCCGCGCCGGTCTCCCTTAGCTACCGGCAGGCTTCCCTGCCTAGTACCAGCAAATACCAGCATGAGGCTTAGCATGTGCTACACGTGTGTGTGTGTGTGTGTGTGTGTGTGTGTGTGTCACGCTGATGGGAAGAAGTAGGTACTATTAATATCTCCACTTTCCAGAGGCCTAGAGAAGCTAAGTGACCAGCCCAAGGGTCACACAGCTAGTAAGCTACAAAGCCAGGATTTGAACTTGGACAGTCCAGTTGCAGAGTATATGCTTTTCACGAGTTCCTCCTAGATGATTCTCATCAGGCCACCAGCTTGTTCTGCTCCTTCTCTGCATGCAGGACCCTTACTCACGATCGTGCAGGTGATGCTGGGAGAAGGCAGCCTGGGTGAAGGGGCAGGCAGAAGCTACGTCTGCCCAGGGGAAGGGGGCTTTTTCTTAAGATTTTTTAATTTTCTAAGGTAATCACCCGATGTGGGGCTTGAACTCACAGCCCCAAGATCAAGAGCCGCACGCTCTTGAGCCAGCCAGGCACTCCAGGGTCTTTTTCTAACTCACATGCCAAGCCTAGTGTCGTTAGGGGTCCTATGGAGGGCACATTCTCCTGATTTGTACCAAACTGCCAGATGGGCTAGCAGGGGTCGGCTCTGTGTGTGTGGGTCTGGCCTCCCCCATGAGACTTGGTGCTCCCTCAAGGCAAGCTGTGCCTTCCTCCATGAGTCGTGAGATTGTGGAGGCCAGGGCCTGTCAGGTCTCTACCCAGCGAGGCCAGAACCCCCTCTCATCCTCACCCTGGACCTGGCCATCCATCACGAGGAAAGTATCTTGAACAAAGACCAAATAGCAATACCCTTCTCACCTGCAAACTCATTGAAATGGTTGCCAATGTCAAAGGCCTGGTAGTTGTAGCCGGCGTACTCATAGTCAATGAACCTTACGTGACCTGCGAGGCAGGAGAGAGGGATGAGGGTCGGTCCCCGGAGATAGGGGAATGGCCTGGTCAAGTCCCCACAGACCTCCGGAATGCACGCACGGACTCTGGCTGGCCTCTGGTGGCAACCCAGCCCCCACCCTCCCCAGTGGCCGCCTTCGACACTGTTCTTTTGTCCATCTGCCCTCCGGCTGTCCCTCACATAGGTGGATGCTCAAGCTCCGCTCATCTACAGATGTCTGTCCTCAGCATGGCCAAGGACCAGAAATAAAGGCCAGGGCTCCCTGGGGCTAGAGCTCTCATTAGGCACACAGGAAGGTTCTGTCTCTAGGAGGGCCTGGGCCACCCCAGATGCCCTCAGAAGCCCAAAATGTTGTCGGCGGGGAATGGGTCAGGTGGCCTCACATCAAGGACCTCCACAAACCAGTTTTAAGTTCTTTCTGGGCATAGGTTTTTCTAAGTGGAATTTTATTTCCTTTTCCTTTTCTCTTTTTTTTTTTTTTTAAAGATTTTATTTATTTGACAGAGAGAGACACAGCGAGAGAGGGAACACAAGCGAGGGGAGTGGGAGAGGGAGAAGCAGGCTTCCCACGGAGCAGAGAGCCCGATGTGGGGCTCGATCCCAGGACCCTGGGACCATGACCTGAGCTGAAGGCAGACGCTTAACGAGTGAGCCACCCAGGTGCCCCTCTCTTTCTCTCTTAAATTAACTTGAGATCTAAACTGGAAGGTCGCCTTTTGCTTGTTCAAGGGCCAGTGTGAGGACCGGCACCCGGAAGACAGCTGATCACTCAGGCCCGGCCCAGCTGCCACCCAGCCAGAGCCCGGGAAGCCGTACCTTTGGTGCTGTCGTAGATAATGTTCTTGCAGAGCAGGTCATTGTGACAGAAGACCACAGGGGAGTCCAACTGGGACAGGTGCTCCTTCAGCCAGGCCAGCTCCTGTTCCAACACCTCCACCTGGGGGACATCTGCGGAAAGGCTGGGCAGCGGCCAGAATGGAGGCTGACAGTAAGACAGGCCGCCACTGGGCCTCTGGAGCCCTGAGCTCTGGCCCTGTCACCTCCTGTTCCTGCAGAGGACCCCTGGACAAAGGGCCCGCCCTTCAGACCCTCACTTTTGTCCTCTGGCGCTAAGGCGTCCTGATCTCCTGACTTCCTGCAGTCACTCTAAGCAGCTTATTAAAACACGGGCGTAAAAGCATTTTGCAAAGCTTGTATGTCCCCGATCCAATGGCATCCCTGCTACTTCATGAAAGGGGGAGGAAGGTAAGGAAGGAGGCACAGAGAGAGGACAGGAGGGGGGAATGTGCATCCACACGAGAACAAGGGCAGAGGGGAGGGCTGTGAACAGACCCGCTTTCAGGGCGCTGGGGAAGATGCCTGCAAGGAGGTGTGCTCCAAGACTGTCTGGGGGAGGCATCACAGTGCCCTGCAGAGGGCACGGACACTCCTGGCCGGTCCCCCTCCCCTTCTAGCAGCTGGTGTCACAGGTGGAAAGGACCAGAGAGCTCATAAAGCCTAACTTCTCATCTCACAGAGAGACCACTCAGGCCCACTTAAGAAAGCAAACAAACTGCTTCTTGGGCTCACTTCTACAAGACCAAGGAACTATTAGGGCCTTTCAATCAAGCATTGGCTCTGAAGCTCCCTGGTGACTTGTCTCCTCCACCCTGAACTAGGAGCATGTGTGTCCTTGTCCCAGACCGCGCATGTGTGGGCAACTTGCAGGCAGGAACACAGATGACAAAGGCCAGCCCTCTTTCTGCCCTGCCCCATCCCGCAACACCTAAGGCCTTGCTGCTGAAAGAAACCCACGTTGAGGAATGAATGAATGGATGGGCCAATCGGTGCTGGTAGCAGAGGCCATGTGGAAGTTGGTGAGGGCACGCTGTGCTGGGATGCTCTGAACTTTGGTCCCCAGGAAGCACACAGGACTGTGTACACTGAAAAGCCAAATAGTTAGCACAGCCCTTAAAACCCCAGAACCACCAATGAGTGGAGGGGAGGAGGCTGGGGTTTTATCTCTTGTTCTGTCTCCATGTAGCTCCTGTTTGCTTTCTTATCCGGGGCAGCCAGAGTACATGCAGGAGGATGAGCGTGAGATCCGTCCTCCCGACCCTCCCAAAGGATGCCCCGTCAGCCCCTCACGTGGCCCAGAGGCCAAAACATGGCAAAGAGCGTTCGGCAACTAAGGCATCCCCCTCTCCCCCTGGGAAAGGATGAGCGGCAGGCTCCCTCCCAGGCTTTGAGAAGGTCAAAGCTAGAGAGGATCTTAGGCCTCTAGTGCAAATCTTTGGGGAAATGGAGGCTCAAGGAAGAGGGCAGAGGCCTTCCAGCTTCCAGATGTTTCTTGCACAGCTGGACCCTCTTCCCCCTCACCCAAGGGAAGCAGTCCTCAGCCTGTCGATGGATGCAAAATCAAGCGGAACCTCCTAACTGTGAGGGCCTCGGTGCCCCTCAGAGGCTCTGCACAGGCCACTCTGAACTGGGGAGAGTCTAACAAGGGGGGTGGATCTGGGGGGAGGGGGGCTTCCTTTAGCCTCACTGGAGTTTATCTCTGTCAACCGGTCTGCATAAACGCACTTCAGTCTCGGCTCTCCTTAAGAAGATACCTTTCAAGATTCTTTTTTTCTTTTCTTGGTCCAAGACCATCTAAAGATAAGAATTAGGAGGGCTCCTTTGGTTTGCTCTGGTCTCAGCCTGAAAGACATGCCTTTGACATCTAAGATACCTGCTGCCCAGGCCCTGACCCCCACCTTACCCACCCCAAGGCCACACAGATGGTTACTGTGGGAGCGGTCCAGGCCTTCTATCTCCCTGGGCAGCCTCCCTCCCCTGAGCACTTGAAACCCCGCCAGCTTCGCTACCTTCAGCCCTGAGCCCACTAGACTTTCTCAGGGCTGTGCAGTTGACAGAAGAGTGGCCACCACCGCGTCACAGAAGCTGTCACACACCCCCCCGGGAAACCTGGGGGTTCCTCCTGATGAAAACACTTCTGCCTGCCTGCTAAATACCCACTCAGCTCGCCGGATCTGGGTGGAGGGAAGTACCTCCTCCCACAGTGGACTGAGTGTTGGAGCTTCCTGGCTCATCACCTCTGCCCTTAAACCACTCAACCCATCCCCATCTCCTCCTGATGCCCCCAAAGCAGCGATCACCCCCCACCCTCTATGCCCAACCAAACACCAAGGCCACCAAAATCTATTTCCACAGGGTGCCTGATGCATCCCCCACTCTCCGTGCCCCCCACTCCATCCACCACCACCACCATGAAGCTGCCCGTGGATCCTGCCCATTCAGTTACAACACTCCCTGAGCTGGTCGCCCTACCTCCAATCCCTACCCCCACTTCCCCAAATCCCACCTGATTCTGTCCTTTACAATGCCAGAGAGCTTTCTCCCTAAGCCACAGTCATGGTCCCTGGCTCAGAGGCCTCCACAATGACTGCTAAATGAAATGTTGGCTCCTTAACCTGACTTGAAAGGGTCCTTCCGGTCTAGCTCCAACCCACTTCCCACAGCCCTTCCCAATCACTCCTGAAGGCCCGCTCCGGCCACCCTCATCCACTGGCCACCATGAGCCAAGTGTGTTCACACCGTCTCCGCCAGCCTGAGCGGCCTCCCTTCCCAGCTCTGCCCCTCTACCTCTGCCAGGAAGACTGGCCCTGGTTCTCCCACCTCCACATGCATTACATGCCCTGCCTTCTTTTGTCGCTTCGCATGGGCAGGTCCTATTTACCCAGATGGCTCCTAAGCTCCTTGAAGGCAGGGCCAATGTCACGTCCGTATTTTTCATTGTTTTAAATCGCAGTTGATGTTTGTGAAATGCAGGACTGACTAAATCAGGGTTATTAGACTGCGACTAGAGCTCAAGAGTTTCATCTCATCCAGGTGACTGCTCATCACAGCCCCGCTTGGGGCAGGTTAGGCAGTTTAGGGCAGGCACCGTCCCCTAAAGAGGCTCCGAAAAGTTAAACAACTTGATTTGCCAAGGTCAAATGTATGACAAGAGCAAAGGTAGTCGGTCAGCTCTTCTCCAGGGACCACTCCGCTCCCAACAAGGTCACCCCTGAAGGTTACACAGTGACAGTACAAAGGAAGCTAAAGTAGCAAGGGTCATGCCTGAGCAGCAGGTCTGGGCTCTAGCCCTCGAGCTGCCACCGACCTTGGGCAAGTCCCACCCCCTCTCCAGGCCTCAGTTTTTCCATCTACCAAATGAAAGTGGTGGGCTGCACGATTAGAGGGTCCTGTTGACTCAGACACCCCAGGGTCCTGCTCTCCATGTGTTGTTTTAGCCCTAAGCGATAGGCAGTCCTTGTCCCAGAGATAACATTTGGCATCGAAGGTCTGAATGTGGGCCATCCTGGACAAATAGTCCTAAAGCAGTGCTTGATAATCATTAAGTGGGAGGATCCAGATAAAGTCACGCTTGCGTGTGTGTGTGTGTGAGAGAGACAGACAGACAGACACACACAATTGAGATAGAGTTAATTATTGTCTTGTCATCTTAGAGGAGGGAAGGAGATACCCTACTCCCATGAACCTTTGGAACAAGGGAGATGTTCAACCCAGCAGGGAACATGGAGGGATCAGAGACTCACTACTGCCTTCCCCTGGAGGGGGCAGGGGTGACCCACTCTTCTCTCCAACTCTCTATGCCTCAACGCTATGCTGGGGAGCCAGGCAGCTGAAGGCCAGAAGGACTCTCAGGTTGCTGGCCAGAGAGCCTAGCTGTCTGGGAGCCCCGGCTTCCCTGGGGAAAGGCACTGTCAGGATGGGTGGAGTGCCAGTGAGGAAACTGTAAGCTGTCAGTGTGAACAAGGTGAGGAGCAGGGTCCCCAGGGGCATGTGCGGACGAGAGGCGTCTAGGCAAGTAGCAGGAGTCTTGATGTCCCAAGGGCTTGTCAACTGACAAGCTGAGTTCTGACTGACTGAACTCGGTCGGCCTCACCCCATTCTCAGAGGCCAGGCTCTACCTTCTGGTTGCTCAGAAAGCAGCTTAGGTAGAAAGGGCCCTGGGTTAGGAAACAGGACCCTGCCTCTGATGAGCCCCCAACACTGGGTAAAGCTTAGTCTCTGAGCCTCAGTCTCCTTTAAGTAAAGGGGGAGACGCAGTCCCCAACCCTCATCTCTACCACAACCAGAAGACTCAAAGTGAAATAAGCACATAGGCTTAAAGCTGTGGATCTAAGTTCCTGAGATTCAGTCGATCGGCCCAACTCTGCTTGGAGACAGAGACTCAGCAGTCAGGACTGGAGCCCCTCAGCCTCTGGGTGGGGTGGGGGACAGAGCCCAAAGAATGGAGGCGGGATAACATGAAGGCAGCAGAGACCATGGCAGCTTTGAACCCTCCCAGATCTTTGTACCTGGGGTTGATCTCGTTCTTCACAAGGGTGAAGTAATTGTGCATCTTGTGCCACAGGGTGGGCTTGGGCAGGCTGCCGTTGGCGTGGATGGTGTGAATCTTTGCCATTTCTAAGGCGATGAGCCTAAACAGAAAACAGAAGAGTAGAGCATCAGTGTGGGGCAGGCCCGTCCCAGCTCAGCCCCTCCTGACCAGAAAGGGGTCCTACAGGGTGAGGACTGTGGGCCAGTTAGAGGGCTGAGTGTGGGACAGCCTCTTTTAGGGATTCTCGCTCCTGCAGCAGGAAGGTCTTAGCAGAAGGCATGAAAATGACGTAAGGCCTTTAGCCCAGCAGTGACCTTTCCAGAACCAGAGCTGGGGCTGCTTCAGGGAGCAGGAAGGCAAAGCAGTGGGCCGCCGGCCACAGGTCAGTGACCCTGCCCCACCCCAAGGTCGTGTACCCAGAGCAACCCCTGAGGACAGAGGGGTCACCTGGGGATGGGGGCAGTGGCCCTCCTCCCTCCTTGGACTCTGATCCATGCCGTCAGGGGGAAGTGAATGCAGGGCACCGAGGGATCAGGGGGGTGGTGATGCCAGGCTGGAAAGAAATGCCCGCCTCTTATCAGCCTGGCCAAGGTGGGGAGGGAAGCAGGCCGGCCCAGGGCAGCCCCTTCCTCTGCGGCAGGGAGTTGATGCTGGCGGCTGGGCGCCAAGGACGCAAAACAAACCAGCGTTCTATTTTCAAGTCCTCCTGTGGACATTATCCAAGGTCCCGGGAGAGAAGGAGGGGGCGGTGGGGAAGGGGGCTGGGAGAGGGCGGGGGCGGATGGAGGACTGACCGGTCAGAGAGGGAGGGCCTTGATAAGGACCCCAGCGTCTGAGGCCCTGCGTCCCAGCTGGGCTCCCCCAGTCCTCTGGCAGCTCTCCCTGCTGGGGCCCCACCCCCAGCCCGGCTGCCAAGCCTCCAACATTCACGCTTCCTTCGCCTCTGCCTGTTGCTCGAATAATAATCACTGGGAAAGACAACAAAGGCACTGGCTGTTTGAAACCTTGTTACTGAGCTGTTCCAGGGACACCCCTCCCCTTGCCAGGTCCTGGGAAGGGGCAGGCCATCACCCAACAGGATAGCAGGGCAGTCTAGGGTCTCCTCCGGAAGCCCCCCAGGCTCCCACCTCCTGAAGGGTGGAGGGGGCAGGGGGTGTGGCAGCCACCGAGAGGGTGAGCGATGAAGGCTGTGCTTTCAGAGGCTAGAGGCCCCGGGGCAGGAGGGAACCCGCCAGGGTTTTAGGCGAGGCAGGGAAATAGACCTGAGACCCAGGCCTTCCCTTCCCAAAGGAAGATTCTGACTAGAGCATGAACAGAGCGTTTCCTTGAATATCAATAGGGCTGTTGTCTGGAAAAGCAATGAAAGTAACCTCAACACTCAGCATTTTTATGCTGCAAAGCCTCAGCAGGCAGAGGTTGGGAGGTGGGGTTCAGGGGAACATGAGGACGTGGCTCCCCAAGGCCTCCTCCTTGCCTTTCCCTCAGAGATCCACCTTCACCCGAGAAAGATAATGGACTATCCTTGGAAAATCATCAGGGAAGAGCCTACCTCCTACACCTATCCCAGTTTCTGGCTCTCCCCCAAATGTAAAGTTGTTATCGAACCTACATCCATCTTCAATCTTCCTGACAGTGCTAACTGTTTCCACGAGAGAACAAGGAACAGCACCATATTCACAGAGGTGGCCGGAGACTGGGAGTGACCTGGGGAGGACCTGCCAATATTTGAGCTTATTTACAAAGACTTGAAGGAGAGCTAGGAGCATAGCGTGGGAGAAGCCAGGCCACGGTTCCCCGGGCCCCCACCCTCCTCTGACCTCCTACCTCCAGGCTGGGCACTCAGCGGGAGCCTGAGAAGACCACTGAACAGGTTTGTATGTCCCCCTAACTCCAGACACACACACACACACAACATACAGCTCAACATAAATATCCTAGGGCCTGACCAGCCCCAGAAGCAGTGCTCTGGAGTACTAGGGGGGAAGGCATCTCAGAGTCCCTTCTAAGTCCCTGGAGGGCCTGTTAGGGGTTCTCCGCAAATAGGGCCAGGTGCACTTACTTGGGGTTAACGGGTAACAGGTGAGGAAGCAAAGAAACTTCTTGGTCTACTCCCTAGATGGGCTTTTATTGTTTCTCCTCGGGTATTTGGGGGTATTTGGAAGGCTCCTTCTCCTTGGGTGGGACAGGACTGATCCCAAGGATCCCAGGCCAACCCCTGTGCTGCTGTCCAGGGTCAGGAGTCAACCTCAGCCTGCCTGGGACCTCACTATAGTCGGAGGGCTCCACACGCAGGTGCGGCACGGGGGTGGGGGTGGGGGATTCTGCCTGACATCCCTGCCCAGAACGGTTAGAAGAGAGAAAGGCACTCTGGGCTCCTCTTTAGTTCGCCCCCTTTCAGACCCCACAGAGCCATCCACGGTGCTTGAAGGTTAAGTCTACTTCCTGGGTCCTACACACCCAGGCATTCAATGGGAGGGGCTCCCAGGGGGTCATGGGTTCTTGTGGGCCTCTGGAAGGAAGGCCTGGCAGCTGCCCAAACCTGGGCTCCCAATTTGTCAGGGAACCTGGAAGGAACTCAGTCTGGGGGAGGGCTGGTGTCTCTCTGGGCTGCTAAACCCAAGCTCACCCTGGATAGGGCCCATTCTCCTAGCATGCTTGAGCTCCTGGCAGGAGGGGAGGGGCAGGAAATCCTGGGCGCTCTGGGGATTTGGCTCAGATTTCATTTCCAAGGCTCTGAGAGGTTTCCAGGTCAGACATGGGGTGGGCAAAAGGGCTGAGGCATGAGGCCAGGAAGCGGAGCCCTGCTGCATTTAGGGAACCAGGTCCTTTGGTCTCAGGTTCACCGAATTCTCACTTGCCTCCCTAAGAGGCAGGTCCTCCTTCTAGCAGATGACACTGAAAATCCATTCAAAGCAATGGCCCCTCTCTGCAGAGCAATGCACGTGCGCGCACGCACACACGCACACACACACGCTTTTCATGCAATGAAGTTCACAGACCTTATGACTCATTCATGGACTCCACTCTATGCCGAGGAAGCTGGCCAAGGCCTGAGGAATCGTAGGAATGAATGGTACCCTGGGCCACCTTCTCACCTGAAGAGCCGGGGCTCCCGGATGTGCTCGGGTCCCAGGGCCATGCCCCTCATGTACTCGTAGCACAGCCCATTCTGGAAGGTGCAGTAGAGTTTGGGGGCACAGCCATGTGCTCGCAGCAGCTGGAAGTTCCTGACCTCATTCTCCCGGTCCACCAGCAGCTCGGTACGCTCCCCGTACACCCGGACCAGCACGCAGTCCCGCATGTCCTCCTCCACGTAGCAGGCCACCAGCTTGTTGGTGATGCCATCGGTGAAGCGCTGGCATGCGGAGGGGGAGCACAAGAGCGTGTGGGGGCAGGGTCTCTGCTCTTGCCCCATGGCTCCCCAGCTCCAGCATGGGGTGCTCATTTGCATGCCCAGCACAACCACGCAGAACCCCCCCATTCTTTGGCCCTCTAACTTAAGAGGAGCTCAGCACTGTTCCTAATGCCCTACCCTCCTCAGTGCTTGGGATAGCCTGAGTTCGAGAACAAAACCTCGGCTCAGGCACCCTCACCTCTCCTGGGTCTGGCAGATGGGACTTGGCAGTGGAAGAATTTCCACACTCCTTGGTGGGAGAAGCCCCCTCCCCCCTTCTTACATCTCCATCCCTGAAAGAAACCTCCATGGACCAGAATGTGGCCAGGGAGGAGCAGGAGTTGCCCAGGACAAGTACATTCTGACCCAGCTGCCTCTCACCATCTGCCCAGCGGGGGACTCTTTGCTGCACCTCACGCCCCATCCAGCAGCGGAGGTGCGGGAGGTACAGAGGTTGGCACCCAGCCGAGGGCTTTGGTGGTCAGAGCTCCTTAGGGCCTCTGAGTTTCAAACCAGAAGAGACAGTAGGCCATGGGCTGGGGAAAACAGACTCTCTGGGTACGGTGACAAGGAGGAATGAACCATGGAATTTATAGGGCACAGTGTGACAGAGCTGGTAGCGGCTTTAGAGGACATCTGAACCAATTCTAGGTGGGGAAACTGAGGCCCAGAGAGAAGAGAGACTGGCAGGTAGCACGTTCAATCAGTGCTGGAATTAACTTCAGACCTGCTGGATCCCTTGTGGGTCTTACAACCAAAGTGGGTCTTTTATTTTGAAAATGCTACCCACCCATCCTTCTCCCAAGAGGTGTCTGTCAGCCTCCGCACTGAGTCGGAGAACCGGCCTTTCCCCACCCAGAAGGCCCTGGCAGCACCGAGCCCCGGCCATTCCAGCACTAGCTGCAGGTGCCCGGCTCAGCACTCCTTCCTCAGCACGCAGCTCCCAGAGGGGCTGGCGGGGGAGGGTGAGCAGGTGAAGCCTCTTCAGAGGATGCAGATCAGCTGGGGAGTCTGCCTGAGGCTCCTCAGTGGGCGGCTCTGCCCACACCTGTGTCCCCGAGAACGTGCCCAGCTGAGGGTGGGGAGGCCCCCTGTGTGGGGGTGCTGAGCCTGAGCCTGGGGCGACGGGGAGGGTTTCCACCCAGCGCGGGGGCCCTGGGCTAGCCGGAATTCCACACGGTGGCTCCTGGGACCGGCAGGAACCGCTCAGAGCCTGGAGACTTTGCTCCCACCGCCGGCTGGAGAAGGGGCAGGGATGTGTGTGTGTGTGGAGGTGGGGGGCTCCCTTAAAAGTTCCTGCCTCCTCAGGTTTCAGCGCCGGCCGCGCGCGCTCCTCCGGGCGGCGACAGGGGGTGGGGCCCGCGCGCGCAGCTTGCTGACGGTGGGCAGGTGGACCTCCGGCGGCCCGCGAGCCCCGGGAGGAGGGGGTGTGGGGGCCGGGGAGGGGGGCGTGTGGGGGCCGAGGGAGGTGGGAGCCTGGCTCTGCTTCGGGCCAGAACAGACGAAGCAAAATACACACCCAAACCACCATTGCAACCCTGCCCTGCGCACCCGTGGGACCGCCACCCGGAAGGATGCACGGACAGACGTCCACGCATCCCCGCTCCAGCCCCGACAGGGCCCCAGCCCGGCCCCGCGCCCGCTCGGCTACCTTGGTCCGAACTTGCTCGGGCTTCCAATGCGGCCGCAGCTCCTGGATGAGGCGCAGGGCGCCCGGGAGGATGTCGTCCTGGTCCACGGATATGCCGAAGCAAGGGACGGCGGCGGCCCTCGGGGCGCCCGGCGGCTCCCGGCAGCCCGCGCTGGCCGCCGTCTTCTCCTCCATGCCCCATGAGCACTGCGGGCACGGCGCCTGCCGCCGCAGGTAAAAGGGCGAGCACGGCAGAGGAGCCGAAGGGGGCACAGCCATTCCCAGCAGCCCCACCCCCTCGGAGCCGCCGCGCGAGCGCTAGCCCCTGCGGGGGGGCCCGGCGCGGCGGTGGGAGTGGTAGAGGAGGGGCCAGGGGAAGTCCATGACTCAGGAGCCCGCTGCCCGCTCCGATCGGCGCCCGAAGCCGACCCGGGAACGCCGGGGCCCGCCGCGATTGTGACATCATCACGGGCGGCGGGCCGCGGGGCGGGGGCCCGGGAACGC
The DNA here is from genome assembly GCF_002201575.2 of Neomonachus schauinslandi. NCBI lineage: Eukaryota > Metazoa > Chordata > Mammalia > Carnivora > Phocidae > Neomonachus > Neomonachus schauinslandi. The sequence continues at coordinate 26,084,466 of NC_058408.1, read as the reverse complement.
CCCCGCCCCGCCCCCGCCCCGGCCCCCGGGCCGCGGCGGGCTCGGCGGCCGCCGCTACCTGGAACGCGGGGCGGGGGTG